>NW_005841890.1:183038-195968 GCF_000455745.1 Alligator sinensis
GCTTCTCTGTTTTCCATCCAACCCTGTATCAATCTTAGTGATTTAGGGCTGGACACCTGCTCTGATGCCTTCTAACTAGCATGCGTTGGAGCAGATGTGATTAATCGAGTCTGCTTGATCGATTAATTGAGTCTTCTGGAGTGTTCTAATTAGAACACATTGCTGTTCTAATTAGAACACTCCAGCAGGCTTGGCAACACATACATTCAGTGTCCCTGTATTTCAAAATGGTGGTGGGGGCTGTAGTTGAACAAGCTGTAGTTAAAGTGCCCCCAACACCATTTTGAAGTGTGGGACACTGAATACATGAGATGTTGTGGGAGTTTTAATTAGAGTGGTTCCCTGCTCCCACCCTGAGCATGTGTGAAGATGCCCTTAGATTTCAAAAGGAGCAAAACTCTATCTCTTATAGGTGTGTGCATGCACATGTTTGATCTCAGTTGAAATCCTCAATTGCTACTGGAATCTAAATAAGGAATTATTAATATGCCTGATCCAGGTTTTGCTAGTTTATGGAAGTAAGTGGGATTATTGTGCAAATATTTCCTCACTAAGGTGAGTATAGACTAGTGAGACTCCAAATGCTTAGAGGAGCAGAGAAGGATAAAATAGGCCAAGCAATGTCAAGCAAGCAGGCTAGGGGAAATAAAATTTAAGTAACTGCTAACAGGTAGGGAATAGGCAAGAGAATAGTAGGATGAGGCTAAAGGTGAGTACAATACAGCTTAGGTTCAGTTCTGAGCTGGCTGAAGCTAGTTTAACCACAAAATGTAAAATTAGGAGATCTGATTGCCCTATTAGTATTAAAGCAGCTTCATATGGTCAATGAGCTAAGAAAAGGGGCAGCTTACTCTCAAATGATAGTTCTCCCACTTTAAATGCTGGTCTGAGTGGAAGGCCTGGCCTGTAGGTATTACATGAACTTGTATCCTTTGGGACATAATATTATCTAAAAAAATATGGTCAAGATGTTGCCCTATGAGATTGGCCACTTGTTACTAGTTTTAAGATTTGCAAAATTAGTAAGTTTTGAGATAACTTTCTTTTTCAGGTATTGTATTTCTTTCTCACTATTCACACCATTTTATAGTTTGTCATTTTTTCACATACATAACCCATTTTGGCATTTGTAACAGTCTTTCAGGTTCTAACTACTTTATCATTTGTAACCACAGCTTTTCAGATTTAAGAACATTTGATTAGCTGTAATTGTAGTGCAAATTCTGCTATGAATCACTTCTTGTCATGTGCTTGTCATAAACTAGATATTTTTTTTTCCAGAATCATGCACAAATACTGGTTCTTTCTGTTGCTGCAGTGAGGCCCTCCTTTGTACAGGTCTCACCAAGGAGTTGGCACATGAGCAGGTGCTCCATAGTCTGCACTTCACAGCACTTTCATATGTTTGTGTCATTAGAGTAGCCCCATTGTTTTTGATCTTCCAAGTTTCAGTGGTTGACTGTATCATATGCTGCTGATAGATCTATAAACGGAGCACCTATTATCTCCCATTCCATATTTACTTGCTGTGTTTTCAGGTTAAGCATTTTAAAAGAGTTTTCTTACAACCATGCCTCTAGAATACTTGATCTTGTTTGAACAGAGCTCTGGAACTGCTTTGGGTCCCTCAACCCATGCGAAGGTTGACCTGAGTCTAACCTAGACCTGTGTTGTCTCAGAATGATAAGGGTGTATCTACACTGAACACTGCAGTGGCCAGTATAGATATGAGTTCTCCCAGACCCCCAGTAGCAACCTAGTTGTATCAGCTTGGTACTAATGTGACTAACCTGCTTCCAGAACCAAGCTGGCTCATTCAGAACAAACTCAGGTATAGTCTAAACCTTGAACATGAGCCTTCAATGTGATGCTGCAGCTAGTAAAGCGAGCAAAATGCTGGCTTGCATCCATAGATGCTTCTTGAGCAAATCCTGGACATCCTTCTCCCATTGTACTTGGCCTTGGTGAGGCCACAGCTGGAGTACTGCGTCCAGTTTTGGGCTCTACAATTCAAAAAGGATGTGGAGAAGCTTGAGAGAGTCCAGAGAAAAGACACGCACATGATCAGAGGTCAGGAAAACAGACCTTACGATGAGAGGCTGAGAGCCATGGGACTCTTCAGCTTGGAAAAGCGCAGGCTCAGGGGTGATCTGGTGGCCACCTATAAGTTTATCAGGGGTGTTCACCAGGATCTGGGGGAACACCTGTTCACCAGAGTGTCCCATGGGATGACAAGGTCAAACAGTCACAAACTCCTCCATGACCATTTCAGGCTGGACATAAGGAAAAACTTCTTTACTGTCTGGGCCCCCAAAGTCTGGAATAGATTGCCGCCAGAGGTGGTTCAAGCACCTACTTTGAACACCTTCAAGAGACATTTGGATGTTTATCTTGTTGGGATCCTATGACCCCAGCTGACTTACTGCCCCTGGGCAGGGGGCTGGACTCGATGATCTTCCGAGGTCCCTTCCAGCCTGAATGTCTACGAATGTATGAAATCTATAAACATCCTGCTATGTGGCTGTATTCTCAGTTTGAGAGTGAAAGGCTCTTTGCTCATGTCCTCCCGACTGGTTTATATACCTCCCTGCAATGTAGTCCTGACTATAGACTTGGGCGCACTAACAAGTTACCATGAGGTAAGTTAGGATATGAATTTACAGTGCATTAGCAATTCCAAAATAATTGGCTATATTTGAGCTCTTGCCCCATAGTAAGTTTATGGCAAGTTATCCCATTTAATTGAAGGGCAAATTCTCTTGCCTTTGCTACAGAGTACGAAGGTACGTATAGGCAGTTACCCCAGTGAAAGTGACATGATCTAAATTCATACCCTAGCTTGACTCACAGTAACTCATTCATATGCCTGTGCACTGCATTTTGCTTGCAAATCCCCTTCCTTTGCCTGTGGACCTCTTCAAGGCTCTGCTGGGTCAATGTTTCCTTATCCTGTTCCCAATCCTGTTCCTTCCAGCCTTCTTCCTGAAAATTCCTGTATAAGTAATGTGTGGGGACATTATAGCCAACTCCATCATATACACACTGAAAAATAATGACCTGAATATTGATTCAGGAATGAATATACTATTTGGGGAAATGAATGGGGTTAATAGAGATAAGCTACTAGAATTAGTCCTTGTGGGTGCCTGTAGACATGCTCGTTCACATTCTAATTAGCATGCATCAGAGCAGATGAGATTAATTGAGGCTGCTCTAGATGTATTAAGCCCCTGCACATTACAAAATCTCTGCAGGGGGCAACACTTTATCTAAGCTCATTGAATGAGGTTTAGATAAAGCAGCCCATGGCCATGTTGAAATGTACAGAGGCTTAATACATGTGATGGTGAGCCATTTTAATTAAAGTGGCTGTCCAGGATTTGCTCTAATTAAAACACTCCCCACTTCCAGCCCCAAGCATATATACAGGCAGCCTGTAATGATAATTCATCAACAGTTGGAAAAAATAAATCTTGGGGGCTAAAGTGCAAATGACTAATGCCTTACCTTTCAATCTCCCTAAAGGGCATTTAGTTGCAAAGAACTTTGCTGGGGTGAATTCAGCATTTAAAACCAAGCACAATTTCCTCCCCCTAAATTTCTACTAATGGCTGAATAACGGAATCAGTATGCCATGACTCATGAACACTATCGGAAATGAAAAGCTGCATAGAGCCAGGGGGAAGTTGGAGAGAATGAAAATTAAAAGGGTCTGGAATAGACAAAAGTGGGAAAAGGAGCTAATGGGAATCTGGGCCTGGGGGGATGCAAGAGGAGGGAGGCAGCAACAAGGGATAAGTGACTTTCCTGATACTATCAGGCCCTCCCAAACTCCTGAAATCATCATGATAATAGAAATCATAGAGAAATCCTGCTAGAAGGGACCTCCATAGGTCATCTAGTCCAAGCCCATGCCTAAGGCAGGGTCATTCCTATCCAAACCATCCTGTACAAATCCACAGTCTAACTTCTTAGTAAAACTACTGTCAACCCTGAAACAACAGAAGATGCAACTCTTTGACCCAGGTAAAGTAGGGGAACCAGAGCAGCCAGTGTCCTGCTTCTGTTAAAGGTTGTCAATATATGCTCAGGAGATCTCAGATAGAGGCTGTACTCCATGCTACAGAGGAAGGCCAAAACCCCTATAGTCTGTATCAATATGACCATGGGATAAAATTCTTTTCTGACCCCAACTATGGTGATTATTCTGGCCCCAAGTGGAGGGGCAAGACCCTTTAGCCAGAAACATCCAGCTTTAAGGCCCAGGAGGAGAACTGGCACAGCCCAGTCAAAATCTCCAGCCTTGGCTGCAGCCAACATTCAATGCCTTTGAGCAAAGCTAAAAGAAAGAAAAAAACCCCCACCCATGCATGCATGCATGTAGCATGATGCATGTAGCAAAAAAGGGGTAGTTGGGCGGAGGGGGTGAGATACACTTCTAGCCCCAAGTGGCAACTAGCAGAGTTCAGAAACATGGGAAATACTCATGATACAGAGGAGGTATCATTGAGTTGTTTATTACAGAAACAGCAGTTGCTGGAGAGCAAATGGGCAGGCTTTCTCTCCAGTCATCTGCAGTCCATTTTGCTGAAGGAGGATTGAAGACATGCAGTGTTTTAGCATCCTAGCTGAATGGGGCTCTCTTACAGTGGGGACTCCCTGACAGAAGCCAGTATAATCAAGCTAGATTTTTTTTAGACAGCATAAACACAAGATTGCAGCAATACAGCAGTGCCAGCAAGCCAACCCAGGCAGATTTAGTTCATGGTGCATCACTGAATCAAGAACGACTCCATGGGTAGAAGCCAGCACTACACAGCAGAGTCCTGCAGGGCTATATGGACTGGCTAGGGCCTTGCCCTGAAGGTTCATCGTCTTCTGGTTATGCTCCAGCATCTCTCATGTAACTCATGATAGGGATCAGGTATTATTGAGTGAACTTCTGTCCATCTGTTCCTCACTCTCTCTCTCACATCCAACACATGCATGCACACACACGCACACGCACACATGCCCTTGCCCCTTTCAATCACATTCTGTTCTACCTATGAAGCACCTAAGTGTGATTCTTTTCCACCTTGCTCATGTCCCTGATAATCAGTTAATGAAAAAGGCTGATGGATCCTGCTACTTGCTGTTTTCTTAACTCACTTTTAAGGTGATACTGTCTTATACTAAGACACATGGATTTTGGGGGACTTGTGTGCATAATTGCCAAGCCATGTGATATACAGGTTGAAACAGAATCACACTTATGCCCCTAAACTACTTTGACACCTAATAGTGGGAATAGAATCTGCTTCATTGTATTTCAAAAGCTTTCTTTCCTACAGTGGGTACCCAATCAACTTTTGCAAATTAAAACTAAAAAAGAAAAAAGTGGAAAAAAGGTGTCCAGTTAAGCCATACAACAGCAGTAGAAGTGTGAAAGTAGCTTGCCCTGAAAATTAGGCTGTTTGTTAACTTTCCACTAGCTTTGGCATGGAAATAGATTATTTCCAGTGTCCCGTCCTCTACATTCAGGCTGTTTTTCAATATCTGATGCTGGTTCTAACCTCGATAGTTTAATTGTCTTCAGCACTTGGCGAAGGGAGAGCTCAGGAATGACTGAAGTTTGAAGGTAAAGTTTAATTTGGTGGGGTTTGTTCATTGTAACTTTTGCACAGATTCTGCCGCACTGATTCTGTGCAATGGAGACCATTAGCTCTAATTTTGAGCTATATGCCTGGCTACTTCTGACTCCAGCCAGAGGCCCCATGTCTGAATTGTCCCTCTCTCTTTCTGCACCCAGAAGGCATCCACATCCTGTCCATCTCTTCCAAGCACCATGAAAGCAGGGAGTGGCAGCTTTATCTCTTGCATACCCCATACCCTATGAAAACCATCTAGGAATGACCCATGCAGTTTGGCCTGTTTCCGCTGCGTCTTTCTGAGTTTCTTACTCAGCACAGCTTCCCAGAGCAAGATGCTGTATAGGTCAGATTTTCTAAAAGCTCAGTGCTTCAGGTACAGAGGATTTTAGAGCATTTGGTTACAAGTGTCTGAAGGGGAACTGCTGAGTGTAGAGACATTTTAAAATCCACCTGCAACAGAGGTACATAAACATTTATCTTGTGGATTAGGATAAATTTGCTCCTCTGCCTTGCTATTAAGAGTCAGTGAATTTCCTGATCCAAGCTGAGAAATAAGCATCGACATGTGCTTTGGGTCAATTAGCAAGCACCAGTATTTGTTTAAGATGAGGTGAGTTCAGGGAGTCCTCACTCACTCCAGGTCTCTCTCCTACTCTCACCTGCCTCGCTTTGTTGTCTTTGGCGTGCAGGTCCCTGACTCCTAGGGATGAAGTACACCCAACAGCTCAAGCTCCCCAGGATGCCTTCAAAAATACAGCCTGGCCTTCTTCTTGGTCTACTTCATCTTATTTGCATTTCTTCCGTCTCTGCTCCTTTCACAAGCCTGCTCAAAGTCCCTATACTCCAGACCTAGCCTCACTCATTCCAGCAAACTCCTTTCCCTTCCACTGCTAGAGCTCCTCTGCCCATTTGCTGCTTTCTTTGCTTCTTATATCCCTGTAAGGTTGAAGTTTTTCTGCCCAAGTCATCCCTCTTAAAAAGCCCGTCCCTCCTTTCCCTTCCTTTTTGCAATGAGGGACAAAAAGGGTCCTGTTACAGCCTTCATAGGAAAAGGTACAGAATAGTTGGCTCTGGTTAATACATTAACTTTTTAAGCTCCCCAAAGGAAAAGAGAATCATGGGAAACAGTGATACAGCACTGAGATCACTTCTCTACCCATTAAGCCTCTCACCAAAAAGAGTCTAAAACTTAAAGTTTATCCTAAAGAAAAGCTTTTCCCCTCAAACAGGAGAAGTGCCAGAAGCTTCATTAAGTGCACTAGAGAGTCAATGATTGCTGCAGAAGAAGCTCAGAAGTTGCTTTGGCAAGGAGCTTAGGACAAAATCCATTAGGTAGAGGACAGACAGACAGGTTCATGTTCCTTTGAACAGGTCCCCAGTCAGCTCTGCTCCATATAGGCAAGGATTGTCATCACTACCTTACCTTTCAAGGCCCTGATCTCGCCAAGACGTATGTCCGTAATTAACTTTACACACTGTGACAAGCTGCCTTACCCATGCACATGAGACACGTTTGTCTTCAATGGGACTAAGCAGAGTGTAACCAAGTACTTGCTTAACAGGTACTGAGTGCAAGGACCAAGGGTGGGACTAGCTAGGGGTTCAAATAGCAGAGGAAAAAAAAGTGAAATTACAGAGATGAGGTCCCTTCTTGGACTTAGCCATAACCTATATCAGCACTAGGTGCTCTACTGGTATTTTACTTGTACCTAGCATGCGTGTGGGAGTGGTGTGACTATCTAAAGCAATAATGTTAATATTTTCATGAGAAGTGATTTTTAAGACTCTGGTAGACAAAGCCTTGGCTGGGATGTTCTAGTTGGGGATGGTCCTGCTTTGAGCTGAGGGCTGGGTTAGTTGTGATCTCCTGAAGTCCCTTCCAATCCTAATTTTCTATGATTCTGCAATTCATCTTCTGCCTGGGTTATACAGATTTGCAGAGGTTTTTTGTTTTTTTTTTCCCTTCCCTTTTGAGCTATGAAGTGAATAGAATGGCATTTGATCCAGGTGGGTGGGAAGTCCCCTTCCCTTTTGAGCTATGAAGTGAGTAGAATGGCATTTGATCCAGGTGGGTGGGAAGAGTGGGGGAGAAAGGGAAAAGAAAGAAAGAAAACAGGTCATTAAGTCTTCACTGGTCTAAAAACAGGAACATCTGCTAGAGCACCGGCTAATGTACTGAACCAGACAACCTCCCTAGTCCTCTTCTTGTGGTTGGTGCCAGGGTAGTTAGGGATAATTACTGCAGAGGGATTTAGTAATCAAAAGTTATTAACAAATAATTGTTTTCTTCCTTGACATCTATTGTAAGCATGAGGACTTTGCAAATGGGGTCGCCAAAGCTTCAGGATTTATTTTTAACCATTTACATCCCTGCTAAAACCCTTCAGAGTGTCCCAGAATTTAAATTTCCACCTCAGATGAGCACATCAAATGAGGACACTGGAGCATGTTGGGCTACCTGAGTTATAAAGAAGCCAAAAAATGGGAGGAAAAATTGGAATCTCTCTCTCTTTTTCTCTCTCTATATATATCTATAGATATATATCTATAGATATATCTATCTATCTATCTATTTATCCATTGATAGATAGATAGATAGATAGATAGATATTTACAAAATGTAGTTTCTGCTTTTCACAGAAAAAAAAATATTCTTTCTGCAAAGCTTTCCAACAAGCTCTATTTGTGATAGGCTCTATATTAGCTGTTACCATGCAGGAAAGAGATCTGGTTGTCATTGTAGACAGTTCACTAAAAACATCACCGTAGTGCTCAGCAGCCATAAAAAGGCAAACAAAATGTTACAGACTATTAAGAAGGGATCCCCCTTTATAAATCCATGATAAGTCCACACCCTGAATATTGTGCCCAGTTTTGGTCTCAAAAAAGGATATAGAAGAACTAGAGGAGGTCCAGAGAAGGGTAGCAAGGATAATTAGTGGTATGGAGGGGCTTTCATATGAGGAGAGATTGAAGAGGCTAGGCGTATTTAGTTAAAAAAAAAGAGATGCTCGAGAAAGACATGATAAGGACTTACAAAATACTAAACGGCGAGGAGAAAGTAAATAGGGATGTATATTTACTACCTCTCACAATACAAGAACTAGAGGTCAGACAATGAAACTACCAGGTAGTAAGTTGAAAACGAACACGGGAAAGTTCTTTTTAACACAGCGTGCAATTAAAGGGTGGAACTCATTGCCACCAGATGTTGTGGAAGTGGACAGCTTAACCAGATTCAAAAAGGGGCTGGACACATTCTTGGGGAAAGGGGAACCAGTAACCTGTGAGCAATGGGAGTTCAGGGCACAGCCATTGAATCAGAACTTCCCAGACCTTAAATTCTGGAGGCTGCAAGTGAGAGAGGAACAGTGGAAAAAAACCCAGGGCAGATCCAGTTCACTCTCTTTCAGCATCCAGTCTTTGCCACTGTGTGACACTGGAGATTGGGCAAGATGGACCTGTGGTCTGACCCAGTAAATGGCAGTTATTTCATCCATAAGAATACAAGGTCCAATGGTTTGAAAGCAGTGACTAATACAGGAGTTATTCCACACCCGTAACACTTGGCCAGTGGATTAAGGAAGCACTCCAGTTACGATACAGAAAGTTCAATGACTCTTTTCTCTCTTGCCATCAAGGTCTAGCCAGTTTTGTCTTTGATTCATATGTTCTAGGGCTAGAACCGACCTTTGTGATCACCCAGTCTGTCTTCCTGATTACCATGAGTTATATCATTTCCCCCCAAGAATTTCTATATGGAGGACAGAAATTCTCTTTCAGTTATATCCTGATGTTAGCAGGAGGAAAGTATACAAAGGCTGTGTCTACCTGGGACACTGAGCAGTAGTTCGTTGCTACTGCACAGTAGCATCACTGGGCATGAACCATGACACGAAGCTACTACGTGGCAGTAACAAGCTACTCTGCAGTAGTAACGAGCTACTGCACAGTAAGCATCACTAGGCAACTGTGCTGGGACGCTACTGCACAGTAATGCCAGTTACTGCACAGTCATTTAGTACTTGACTACACAAGTACTAAATGACTGTGCAGTAACAACTACACAGTCAGCGTCTCATGTAGACATGGCCAAAGAAAGCCAGAAGACTAAGTATATAATTAGGGATGAACAATGTGAAATATATGAAGTTAATGTCACTTCTGAGTCTAATGAGATGTACAGTGTTAACTCTTAAAAGGTGTGATCCAAAATCCTTTGGGTCTATAGAAAACTGTCTTCCAACAGAGTCCTTTACCATTGTCCTGCTTAATACTATTAACAGAGTCACCCTATCTTGTTATCTTCCAGAATGGATCTACTAGTCCAGAACCCTGATTTGGGATAGGTATGGCCAGCTTCTGATATTCATGGCAAGAGGCTAAAGCAGAAGTTAGGGACCAGATAAGCAACTGCTGTCATCAATAACCTTCTGTCAGTTGTTTCAAAACAGGCTTTCAGAAAGCATAACTACCTAGGTTTTCTGCAGTGGGACATGAATTACAGGCAAGACAGAAGTTTGAGAAATCTCAAAGTTTAGGTTGAATCATAGTAAAATGATTCTTTTCTTAAATAGAGGAATTTAATCAATACTTGCAGTAACCAACAAATATGTAAGCACCCTCTCCGTATTGTGCTAAATTGCAGGACTTTTCTTGAATCTGAGATCACAGCTTAGTGTTATGACTCTGTTCATTAGCACTGTAAATTATACCTTACAAAAATACAGAAATTGCATTGTAATTAACATGTTCAAGCACAAGAGGGTAGTATACTACATAAAAAATAAGACTATCAAAAGGAAACATTTATATCAAAATATTTCTCATCCCTATTTGTATAAGTCAGGCATAAGACAGGGCAGGATATCACCTTAGAGACAAACTTGTTCAGAAAAGCACAATGTAGGTCACAGCCTACATTGTCACATGCTGTGAATGAACTTGTAGAGAGAGTGGGGAAATTAAATGGAAAGGAATAAAGTAATAACTGAGAGTGCTTTGTGTAGTGCATATATGCATATTTTCATTCCATCCAGGAAGAGCACACACCAACTACTGAAACTTCCTTAGCCTGACGAAGGGTTTTTGAACCCGAAAGCTTGCTTAATAATTATTTTCTAACTATTTGGGTTGGTCTAATAAAAGATATCAGATTCACCCAAGGAACTTTGTCTGCCTATATGCATATAGTACATTAGCTATGCCATTATTTAAAGGTGTTTTAATGGATATGTTATTTTGGGGGGGGTTCTAAAGAACATTCTTCTTAGATTAAAGGCTTAGAAAATCTCAAGAGTTGCATCTAGTGATAGGTGTATGGCATCAGGTTTCCTTTTTAGATGTATGTTATACAACGATAATGGATAGGCTGAGTCTGGGCCACATAGCAATGTCCACTTCTTAAGATCCACATTTCATCAGCAGTCCTCAAATGATTTACAAAGGAGATCAGTACAGTTATGGTGATGCAGAGGCGTAACTAGGCAGTTCTGTGCCCTGAAGAGTGGCAATGCCAGGGCAGCAGCCTCAGCTGGGCTGCTGGCAGTGACATGGAGGCTAGGATAGCAGTGGTAGTAGCTGCTATTTTTGTACCCCACCTAACTCAGCACCTGGACCTAGTGCCCAAGTAGTCCACCCTTAGTTACACAACTGGGTTTATAAAGAGGAAAACTGAGGCACAAGGTGGTGAGGTGAACTGCGGAAGGCCACTCAGCTGAAGGCGCTATCTTGCGTCACCAGCTAGTGCTCCACATGATCTCCTGATCAGTAAGCCTTCAGCTGGACTTAGTCCATTTCCAGCTGAACTGGAATGCACCCACCTCCTCAATAGAGTCACTTGGAGGAGATTCTAATCATGTCCCGATAGGGTTTCAGACCACCCAGAGGTACAATAACAATGATCTATGATGTTAGACAGCCACAGGAAAAGTGCCACAAGCAGCACCAAGATCTTTACCTGGTCTTCATTGATCTGACTAAGGCCCTTGATTCAATCAGTCTTCCTCTGCAAGATCCTGATGAGATTTGGGTGCCCGCCAAAATTTGCTCCCATTATCAGACTTCATGATAACATGACAGAAACTGTGCTAAGCCATGGGTAAGAAACTGACCCCTTCATTATTAGAACTGGAGTCAAGCAAGGATGTGCGATTGCTCCAACACATTTTCCCATCTATATTGCAGCTATTCTGCATCTCATTGCTGATAAGCTTCCAGTTAGACTCAGAAACCATTATTGCATGGACAGGAACCTCTTTAATATCAACTGGTTACGTTAAAAATCCAGGATCGCCAACATCTCCCTTACTGATGATTCTGTTATGTGTGCCCCTTCAGTTGAAGAGCTCCAGGTCACATGTATGAAATTCTTGGCCTCGTTGCCAACTTCAGGAAAAACAAAACAAAACAACAAGATACTTTAATAACTAACCCCAAACCAACCAGCTGCTTCTCTACATATTAGAGTTAGGGGGCAATCCTTGGAGAATGTTGAGCATTTCCCTTGCCCAGATAGCCACCTCTCTCAACAAGTAAACATAGAGCATATATTCAACACCAGATAAAATTTGCCAGGGCTGCCTTTGAATGTTTCTGAGATCCTGTTTTGATGCTCATGACATAAGGACCCATGCCAAACTTGTTGTCTAACAGGCTGTTGTCACCCCTACTCATTGTACGGGTGTGAAATCTGGAGGACATATCAAACACACCAAAAAGGCTTGGGATATTATCTTCAGCAGTGTCTTTTGAAAATCTTCCATATCAACTGAAAGGACAGAAAATGAATGCCAGACTCCTGTCTAATGCAAACAACATGGACATTGAAGCCATGGACATTGAACCGTTGATGTTGCTTTAAGAGCACAGAATTGGGAGGCTGCCCTGCATCTTGGGACCGCTGGCTTGGACTTCTCCTTATTCCCACAAGGATTCTGGTAACTTCGCACCTCACAGCTACCCATGGCCTCTGATAGACCCTCTATTCACGCCCATTCCTTACAGGTATTAACAGTTCATTACACTGGGGAAGGACTCCTCAACCCCAGGGCCATATCTCATCTCATCTAGCTTCTGGTCTCACCTCCTAGGGCTTATGTGGTGGGCCAGTAGGGAGAGATCTTGCGCTGAGCCTCCCACCTCACTACGCCCGTCCACCTTCTGGACTCCACGTGTCTCTCCAGGGGCGCCTAAGCCCTGGCAGACCCCCTTTCGAGCCCCACCACAGAGTCCGTGAGTAACATGTGCTGCCACCACCCCAAGCAGGGACTGTCTGGGTGCTGTGTCCCCGGGGAAA
>NW_005841890.1:196220-209135 GCF_000455745.1 Alligator sinensis
GTTTTGAGAGATAGAGCCAGCTTCAGATGGTCTAGCTCTTCTTTATTCCTGAGTATCCCTCATGGCTGCTGCCCCCTCTCCTGGGCAGTCCTTAACTTATATAGCCCTTGTGACCTCATTTTCCTGGTCCAATGGAGGCCAGAACCTGTTGGCTGTGAGCCAACCAATTTGAAATACATCACTAGTTGCCAGGCAGACTCTAGCCCACCAGGAAAGAAGTCCCTCACCCAGGTATGTGATGCCAGTCACCCAGGCAGAGAGAGCAGGTTTGCCCCCTCCCTCAGGAATGTATCCAACTCAGGTTTCCTAAAGAGACAGGGTAAGGATGTGTCTCTCTGCTGGGCCCAACCTTATCAAATTGTCACAGAGCAGAGACTTTGGGGAGAGACAAAGGTGGCTTTCTGCCACAGCTTATATCTACACCTTCCTGGGCCTGGATTCCTCTTTAAGGGCTCATCTCTTGCCCCTCAGGGCTCTGGTCTTGTCCATCCCAGGCTCCCTTGTCACACCCTCAAGGGCTCTAGTCTCACCCCTAGGGCCCTGCTAATGCTGGGCTCTGGCTGTGCCCCTCAGTGCCTCTGTCTATGCACTTGCCCTTGGGCTCCAGCCTTCCTCAGATGTGTTCTGTGTAAGGTTTGAGTTCAGTCCCTGGCAGGACTTAAAATCCTTATGCATCCCTCAGGTGCCTCTGGGACCTCTATCTCCACCTGTTAGTCCCAATTCCAGTCCTCCAGATATAACTGCAACAGAAAAGTCAACCCTCAGGTCACAGCTAAAGTCAAGCTCTCTGGCTGCATAAGGAAGTCCCTCTCATAGTCAACTCTCAGTTCCTTACTGGTAATTCAGTCCGGTGTGGGTCTTGAGCAGTCCCTCAGCCTCAGTCAGCATTATGCAGAGCTCCTTCCCTGGCAGCCTGCAAGCTCCCTCTCCTGGGCTCAAACACTGAGTTTATATGTAGCTGAGGCTCTGCTCCCCTGGTCTTGTGACCTCTCGGACACCACAGGTGCTTCTCCTTAAACTAACTGGATGGTCTTCAGAGCTGCTTCCAGGTGTTGGGATAAGAGCTAATGCTCTGGTCCCTGGTACTACAGGGAGCATTTACAGAAGACATTTACTACAGAGCTGACTGATTAGTTCTGCAGTAAAACATCATTGTCTACACATTCAGTGCTATTGGAATGGAGTAAACTCCACCATAGGATAGTATTGCCAGACACAAATACTATCCTATGGCAGAGTAATTTACTCTGTTGGAATGCATGTGTAGATGCTGATGAGGCTGGCTGGGACACAAGGCTACTTCAGTGTAGGGGCTGCCTATGGTTATCCCTACACTAAAGCACCCTCGTGCCCCAGCCAATCCCTTCACAGCATGTTGATTTGGGTTGGAGCAGCCCCAGGCTGGCAGGCTGACTCCCTGGGATCCCTGTCAGCCAGAGCTGCTGTGCCCCAGCTCAACATGTTGCGATCCCCCGTTCTTGTATCCCCTGCAAATGGTGAAATCTGTGAATAAGGCACTGTGTTCATGAAGGCAGTCTGTGTTCATGAACGCAGTGCCCCCAGTGGCTGGGAGGCAGGGGCATGGCTGCTCTGGCAGCAGCGGGAGCCTGGCAGCAGCAGCGAGAACCTAGCGGCAGCGGCAGAAGCCCAGCGGTAGCAAGCTTGGCACTTCCAAGACCTGGCGACAGCGGCAGGAGCCCAGCGGTAGCAAGCTTGGCACTTCCAAGGAGTTCCTTTAAGCTCCTTTAAGAAGTGGGTTCGGCATTCACAGATATTTGAAACCGCCAATGCCGAGCCTGTGAATAATGAGGGTTTCCTGTATCAGAGTAACTCTGCTAAGATCAATCAAGTTATAGTGGAGTACACTAGTACAAGGTTGAAAGTAGTCAATCCATAGGCTTCGGCACAGTTATTCCTTTTCATCTTTACAAGACAGTTATTCCACACTCCAGAATCAGACCAGACACAGGACAGTGGCCTTGAAAATCACAATCAGAATTTGATCCCTCCTTACACCTATGGAGAAGTAATCTGAGTTAACTCTACAACTTGCTCACACAACTTTGCAAGATCTTGTTCACTTGCACTGTCTGGTGCACTGAGAGTGGTACAGCAAAGATGCCACCTACTCCTTTTTCTTGCCCCTCTCAATCCACCCCCCTCCCAACATGCACAGGATGTCCTTATAGAGGACCCTCTTATGTCATAATCCTAACAATCTAAATAAGGAGAGTTGTAAGGCAGCTCATCCTTGGGATCCAAAAGATTACAAAGAAGAACTGTAATGCTTATCACTGAAGATAATTACATTGGTTGGCTCCTTCTCTTCTCCCCTTTCCCACAGGAGTAAACAGACGATTAACTTTGGATATCTGGATATCTAGCTAGTTCAGTTTTATTGTAATGTCTTACTAATATATGACAGATGCTAAAAAAAAAAAGGATGAAGGAGCCAAAATACAATATAAGCAAAACACCTGGGAAGCCTGAAAGGAGAAAATGGATACCAAACCCATCACCAGCTCTTTTTCCCCATTAATTGCTGCATTGATTTAAATATTATCAAGGACAAAAGTCATTTGGGTATGTTTTGTTTTTTCCACACTTTCACCTGCTCATAATGAAGTTTGAGATACAAGAGCTAGCTTTAACACATGCTGCTTGGATACCCAAAGCACAGAGCAGCTCATCCGGATCCCTGTGTTGCTTCAACTAGGCTGCTTCCAGAACTCAAGCCAACTGAGGTATCTCTACATTGCACAGCAGGCTGCAGCATTAGAGCATCCTTAGATGAATGAGTCAATTAACACCTTCCTGTTATAGCAGCACTCAGAAAAGCTCCTTCATCCATTTCTTTCTGTCCATGTGAAATTTGCAGAGGATGTTTGCAATGTTTAATAAAATCCCTCAGTGTCCAGACCCATCAGGGAAGTGGTTACAGTTTGCAGTCCTGCTTTTCCCTATGCTGTTCTGGTACCTGTAGATTTAAATACAATCTAGGAACCTAACCAGAATCCACTTAGTCTAGACAAGAAGGTCAAGTTAGGTATGTATCAGTGGGCATCACATATGAACATCCTTGTAGCCACCTCTGATATTTAGTTTTATATTTAATAGATAAGCTCTTTGAATTAGGTACCATCTTTTTATTGCGTGTACTGAATGACTAGCACAGAGGGGCCTTGATTAAAAAGGGAATTTGAAAATGGGTCTCCTATCTGTCCAGTGAATGCCTTGTATACAAGAGGTTTTTAAGCCCTTGTTTAGGTGTCTAACTTTCCCCAAGTATTACATAGGCAGTTTGGGTACCTAACTCAGGCTAGTAAATTCTGCACTACACTGAAGAATTAGCTGCTATAAGCCTCTCTGTAGTTCTTCTAAGCCTCTACTCTAGGCCTCTTCGATATAATGACCTGTGCAAAGCAGAAGAATATTTCGGATGGTTTGGTGGCAGCAGCATTTCTGGTCAATGTTCAGTGAGTTTTCTGTTCAGTGCCAAAGAGCAATGCACAACACAGAAGTCTGCTCTGATGAGGCCGTCACAGGAAGTCTGAGGCTGAACAAGATTTCTGGTGGTGGATCAGCTTCTGCATCTGCAGTGCAATTGCATCCCAGTGAAGTGTAGAGACCATGTTATATTTGTTTCTCTGTTTGATCTGCAGTGAATGTGACTGGTTAACTACTCTCAGCTAGGAAGCTTTAGAGGCATAACTGTTTCAATCCCAGATATTAGATAAGGTGGACTATGTGATGACTTCCATGTTGGCTTGAATCAGGAAGTTTTAGTTGCCTGCATCTCTACAGCTTGAACTAAACAGCCAGGAGCTGTTACTGGGACTGTAATGACTTGTATTTTGTTAAGCATCAGACATAAAGGGGGGATTATAAAACACGCATTTGGTGTTTGATGTGCTCACAGTGACTGGGAACAAAATGTGGAGAAATGTAAGTTCTCCTTTGGTTCATGAAGCTAAGTTCATTTTCCTCTAGAACAGTCACACCGTTCAGCCTGAAATTCCTGATCTTGGTGGAGATAGATGATTTAGAAAATCAATAAGATGCTGGACTGACCCTATATGTTCCAAGTATAGGAGACAACTTGGCTGTGGTTACAGTTGAACTGCATTTGGCAGCAGTATTGGAAATGAAAGTGGATCAGCCTACATGTTCAATGGGATGTTTACACTTTCTTCTGCCGAGAGTTTATTTTCCTAAAATCCTAGAATCATAGAGAAGTAGGGCTGGAAAAGACCTGAGGAGGTCATCTAGACCAGGCCCCTGCTCAAGACAGAATTATCTCTGTCTAAACCATTGCAGACAAATGTCTGTCTAAACTACACTTAAAAACTGCCAGTGAGGGAGTGTCCACAACCTCCCTGGGCAATCTGTTCCAGTGCTTAAACACACTCAAAGTTACAACTACCTTCTTAAAATCTAACCTAAATCTCCCTCAATGGGCATGGAAAACAAGTGATTACCCCTGCTGCAGAGTGGCAATTTAGGACATGGTACAAGAAGCTTTCATTGCCTTTTGGGCACTGATGCCATTTAATTCCTAGGGGACTCTAGTTCACCACCACTGGGGATTGGATCAGGCTTGTGGAGTCAAGGCATTATATGCTCCCTTCTCTTGGCTGCCTGCTCCCCACCCCGCTGTAAGGGAGGGAAGTACCAGAAACTTGCTCTTCTCCCGGGACTCAGGTAGCCCACACATAGGAGTAAAGAGTGCCTATCCCCTCCCTGTGTGAAAGAGTAAGGCAGATCATGAGTAACATTGGGAAAGCCTATTAAAGTCCTTCATGTTTTGGGAATCAATGAGACTGGTCCCTCCACACTGCCAAGAAGCACACACCACCCCAGGCAGAATAGGCAGGGTGGGGGGAAACAATGAGGCTATAGTGCCCCTTTTCTCTTTACAATAGTTTAGAGAGTCATCTGCGTGCACCTTGCCTGTAAGAAGACACAGCCAGCACTACTGGGAAAGTCACAAGCAACAGGAACTCCTACAGTGCAGTCTTTCCCAGAGCTGCCCATGGGGCATGGTGCATCTACTGACCCCTGCACAGTGCTGTGACTTAAAGTCAGGGGACATAACACTGGCTCACTGCTATGATGCATCAGTGGCAATTCCACTGGTTTGAGGCATCTCAGTCACGCCGTCGGTCAAATGTGGTATAGAGACACAAGAAGAAGTCACACAGTGACATTCTGCTTTGCCTGGCCCATGGCCTTATCATGTGCCCTGAAGAAGTCAGTGCTGCTGCCATCCCTGTGGTCAGCTCCATCTCCTCGTTTCACTCCAAACTGGGGGCACACTCATGTCTGACCACCTTCCCTCACATCTGAATGCAAAAGCTCTGGGGAAACTCCAACCTGAATGAGAAGGAATGTAACATCCAGCATCTTAAATGTAGGGAAGGATCCCAAAGCATTTTACAAACTCTGGCTATAGCGTTACTACACATGGGTGGGAAATGACCTGCAACTGCTCTGGGCTAAATCAGTGTTCATCATGTCTCCCCTGCTGATAGCAGAAGACCATTAGCTTATGTGGGAGGGGGTTGGGATTGCCTCTCCACTTCACTCATTTCCTTTTTAGCATCTACTTAAATTAATAAACAAAATGTCATTTCTAAATGGGTAATCTGCACCTTTTGTTTAAAAGAATGGACAAGAAATGTTATGGACATCTATACAATAAGTCCCAACTGTCAACCCCCAGCCTGACCCTAGAAGTTCTGCTAAACTTTTAGCAATTAGATCAACAATTAGATCAACATGGCAGGGGGTCGGACTTGATGATCTTCTCAGGTCCCCTCCGACCCTACCTACCAACTATGAAACTACCAATGCACAACTCCTAGCCTGGTCATTTCTACACTGTGTTTGCAACTTATCTGGAGCTCTGTGTACAGACAGCCTGATAGCAACAGTCTCACAGCTTTCCAGTCTGATTTCCAGCTCTTTTGCATCCCAATTCCTGTCTCTGTTTCCCTTCTGTAGAAATAAGGCTGGAAGGAGAGACAAGATTGACTCCTCCAAGAGGTCTGCTTCACACAGAACCAGGGCAATGTGGAAAGCACTGGTGGGGATCATTAACTGTGCTAGAGATGGGGAAGGGTGTTTCATGTGGCAGGCTGACTGTGTGTGGTTCTTGCCAATAAATGTCAGTGTAGATACACCACCAGTCCTAGAACTGGAATGAAATCTAAGCAGGGAGATGGCCTTTGGGTGGATTATATTCAGATATTTATTTAGAGCCTTTTCTGCTGGTTACCTTTCTTTCCATTTAATAAGAAATGTAAACCAACTATGATCTTTAGGATCATGATCAATCTGGATCATGAAACTGGACTTGTTTTTCCTGTTTCCTAATCTTCTTCCTGAGCACCTGCCAAGGCACTTGTAACAAGAAGTCCTATGAGAGCTGTTTCCTAAATGGTTTGGGGTGTAGTGTGGGCCTTATGACTCGGGATAAATTAAAGGCTTTTAATCTGCTTAATCACAGTTACTGGTATTTGTTTTATGCTCTCAGGCCTTTGGGTTTTGTGGCAGCCATTCATTGCTTCTGTTAAAATGCTATATTCCAACCTTTATTGCCTGCTTGATGATAAAGGTGATTTATAACCGTGCTTTCTCCTGTTTAGAGAGGGATATGACAGCAGCAATCTCCAAGGTATACCGAGTTCAACATCAGGTGAGTCATTAATTCCAACACTGCAAAGGTATCTACCTAACTGGTCTTGAGGTCTGGAGACTCATGCATCTCCCCTTAGATGAATGAAGTCAATTAAATCTCCCATTAAGAGTTTTAGCTTCCACAGATGGTCTTTCTTTTTCTCTTATGTTAATCACATTAAAATTGCATGCAGAGTCATTTGTACATTTTAACACAAGCTTTCACTGTTCCAAATCAGTTGGGGCAAGGGGCCAATTGCCGTCATTTCCATCCACCTCTTTTGCTGTCATCACAGCCTTTTCAAAAAGAGTCACTGCAGGAAAATCCATCAGCAGCTAAAGGCATTTGAACTTTCCAGTGATACAATAAATGCCCGATCCAGGAGTTGCCTGGGACCACTGTAAAAGAGGAACATCTTTCTAAACAAATTACTTCCAAAAAAATGAGCAGGCGCAGGGAATCTTATACCCAGCTGACTTCTTTTAGATTTTGTTAAGCTAATGCTTTTCATCTCTGAGAGTGAAGAGAAGCAAATGTAAGTCTTGGAGCTTCTTCTAGGGCCAGCTTCTTCAGGACTGGATTCAAGGGCCAGTCTGTGTGGCACTGAGTGCCCTCAAGATCCATGAAGAGGCGGAGAATGGTATTAAAGGACTTAGATGGAAGGGTCTTATCAGATCACTGAGTACAGTCCTCTTTTGGAAGCACAACATGATATCATTTCTTTCATAAACTCATTGGGCTCTGTATTGAAAAGTCAGGCAAACTATTCATTTAGGTTTTGGCCTGTACTTAAATTTCTTCCACATTCTCTCTTTTTATTTCCATGTTCTCTTTTTATTTAAACATGTGAAGAGCCTGTCGCTAATTTGTTTTAATAGCTTTTGCAAAGTCTCAGCTTGACTTCCGGCAATTTGCATTTCATCCCTCCATTTCTTTCTCTTTAAGACATGGCTTTTTTATCATTCTTTTCTTTCTTCCATTCCTTATAGGCTTTTTATTTATTTTAATGCCCTTCTTGAGGTACTTAGTTATTCAGTGAAGTCTGATAGCCAACAGCCAATGCCTTCTAGAGTTCTGTGCCCAAAACCAGCTGTGCATTACCAATTCAAATTTTGCTGGAAAAGATTACCACAAAGTGTTACAGCAACATCCACAAGCAGGCCACTGGCACCAACTAGACCTTATTATTATTAGGAGGAAACACCTACCTTCAGTGCGGAAGACCCACATTCTCTGAGTGCTGGTTGTGACACCGACTGCTCCCTGATCATTAGTAAAGTGAAGATTACAGCCAAGAACTACATAGAGCAAAACCTAGCAGCAAGCCCCAAATCAATACCACTAACACCAAAAACCAGAGAAAGTGCCAAGAGTTTGTGAAGGCTTTTGACCTCAGCACGTTTGGGAAGTCACTACCAGAAAAAGCAGAAGACTTTGGGGAAGATTTAAGAACTGCAGTCCATGAAACAGGTAAAGCTACATTTGGGGAAAAGAGACCATCCAGTAAGGACTGGTTCAAGGAAAATACAGAAGAACTACTACCTCTCATCAACATCAAGAACACAGCTTATCTGAAACACAAGAGGAAGCCAACAGATAGCACCAAAGTGAGACTTCTACAGGTAAAAAATGAGGTAGAGAATAACCAGGAGCTGTGCAAATCAGTACTGGGCTAAGCTCTGTAATGAGATACAGACAGCCTCAGACACAGGAAACCTAAAAGTCACGTACAATAGTCTGAAGAAAGCTCTAGGCCTTACTGCCAACAAGGTTGCCCCTCTCGAGTTGTGCAGTGGTGAAGCCATTACAAATAGAAGAAAGCAGATGTCTCATTGGGTTGAAAACTACTCAGAGCTATACTCACAAGAAAGAAACATTACCAACAAATCACTGAACTAAATACCAATTCTACAAATTATGGCAGAGCTAGATGTGGATCCCACTGTAGAAGAGCTGAGCAAGGCCATTGATTCATTATCAAGAGGCAAGGCTCCTGGAAAAGATGACATCCCAGCAGAAATTCTCAAGTGCAGCAAAGAAAGCCTACTACCATATCTTCATCAGCTGCTACTCAAATGTTGGAAAGAGGGTGAGGTACCACAAGACATGCATGATGCAAACATTGTCACTCCGTATAAAAATAAAGGAGATTAGGACAACTGCAACAACTACAGAGGCATCTTGCTACCAAGTGTAGCAGGAAAGGCTTTTGCAAGGGTGGTGCACCTACAACAGCTGGTGAGTCGTACCTACCCTGAATCTCAGCATTAGTCACCATTAGCAGAACAGGCCTATTTGCAGTCCTAGAAAAGATAGGATGCCCACCAATCTTATATGTTCCTTCAACAATAACATGAAAGCAATTGTTCAAGTTGATATGTCCACTTTGGACAGATTTGGGATGAAAGGTGGAGTGAAGCAAGGATGTGTTCTTGACCCCACACTCTTTGGAATCATTTTCTTGGTACTCCTGAACTGTGCGTCTAAAGACATGGAAGGTGGAGTGTACCTTCACACAAGACCGGATGGGAAACTCTTCAGCCTGTCACAACTTAAAGCAAAGATTAAAGTTGGAAAGGTGCTTATCAGGGAGCTTCTATTTGCTGATGCTGCTGCTCTTACAGCCCACAACGGAGACCTACTACAAGAACTCAGTGACCACCTTTCAAGAGCTTGCCAGCTAATGGTGAAAGCTTTGCAGGGGCAGATAAATATTAATTTTCTAAAAAATTTAGGGACCCCACGAGCTGGATAGAATGGCCTGGTGGGCTGCATCCAGCTCACAGGCCACATTTTGCCCACCCCGATGTATACCCAAGGACATACTATATGGGGAACTATCGGAGGGAACGAGAACAACAGGATGCCCCAAGCTTTGCTACAAAGACACATGCAAGTGAGATATGAAGACATTTGGAATCAATCCTGATCAATGGGAAACCTTGGTAAGTGACTGGAACAAGTGGCATCATCGTCTTCACCAGGGTATCAACGTTCATGACAAGAACTGGCTCCAACAGCTTGAAAAGAAAAGAGTATGTAGGAAGCAAGCAGCTCCCCAACCACCCAACCATGACTTGCAGCCACTGCAATAGATCATGCAAATCTCAAATTGGACTATTCAGTCACATGAGACACTGCAAACCATCTACGTCATGGGCTGCAATACCCACCAACTCTTGCAGACAAAAGGATGCCAAGCAACAACCTGGTGCACACCCTACAGGCTTGTTTCCCTTTCTATGGATTAAGAACCCTAATAATGCTCATTTATGTAACCCGGGTACACCCAATGGTGTACCCTATTCTCAGTTGGATGGGATGGGTAAGCAGGAGGGTGCTGTGAGAGGGATGCCAGGATTTCGAGTAGATCCCTCTTTCCTCTATAGAGTTAGCCCAAGCCCAAAGTTCTTAACTATATACAATTTATTGAATTATAATATACATAATCATAAAACTAAATATCATATACATATATTTACACAGTGAACATTAACTAATTACCAAGGTCAAACCCTAAATAACACTATTTACCCATCACAATAAAAAATTGTCAGCAACATCAACACAATACAACATTTCAATTATAAAATATAAGGTGCAAACAGGAACAATCTTAATAACACCTTAATATAGTCCCTGACCCATGGCAAGAGATAGTCCTCCTTCCAATGGGGCCCCTTTGGCTCAATTTTGGGTAGTATTTAATATTTATATTGTGCAAATGTGCCCAGAGGCTTCAGTAAATATAATAATCCCATTGTTTCAGGCACTATACAATCACATGTGTAAATACTGTCCCTGTGCCAGAGAACTTAAAAACTAAGAAGAAACATGAAGTCCACAAGCCCAGTCCCTTTCCTGTTAACAAAATTGATTTTTTTTCCTATAGATTTATAGGTAAGAGACTCAAGTTCACAGTCCCAATTTTGCAGTCAGATATGTGCACATGGACGCCCACCAAAGTCAATTGAACTTTACCTGGGGCAAAGACCTTGCCAAGGCTCCTGGATCTGGTTGCAGGATCAGGATCTGTGATGTCTCTAAGAGTTGAGGGCATTTGGCAGCTTGCAGGAGACACTCAGCATCTCACAGCAGCGATCCCCTCTAAAACGCCTGGCTGCCTGGGAAGTCAGAAGGTGACACATCACTTATCTAATTATTGCTCTTAGCTCTACAGGACAGAACACAGTGGATGGCATCATTATGGCTGTTTGCATCAAGCTTTTTATCATCTCCTGCAGTCAATACCTTTCTTTGTGAAAATTTTCAGTTCATCTTGGTATTTGAATAATGATATAAAGTTTCCTGTCTACCACTTGGTGTGCCAATATCTTAGTGTAGACATTACCAATGGAAATTGTCATTGGCAAACCATTGATTCAAGGATGATATCTACCATGACTCATTGATGGCTCTTAAGGTAACTTAAGAGTCCAGTTCTTGAGCCACAATAGAAATAAATAAAGGCCAGATTCAGTATGTAAATTAATGTGTAAGGGTCCATACAAATGGGATTTTCAGACATCCAGAAATAACTAGCAATTGGGATGATTGCTGTCTTGGAACTTGACTGACAAACATTAATCCAGGTTGTGGCATTTAATGTTGGGGACACTGATCACTAACTATTTGGACATAATGGGTGTCTATACATATGCTTCACGGTGAGGGCATTTAATTAGAGTGGTTCTTGGACCACCACTTTAATTAAAATGCCACTTGTGTTCAGCATGCCATGTTTCAAAATGGCTGTGGGGGGTCTTTAACTAAAGCTTGTTTGATGAGTTTTAGTTAAAGCTCCCCCGTCACCATTTTGAAACATGGGATGCTGAATACACAGGATGCTGCAGCATGCTGTAGCATTCCAGTTAGACTCTAATTAATCAAGACTCCAAATAATCAAGTCAGCTCTGATATAATCTAATTAGAATGCTTCAGAGCACGTGTATAGGTGCACAGTCTTGTCTCAGCTTTCCTGCTATTCCCACTATCACTGATAAAATGGAACAGTTGACTTCATCATTGAACATCCATGGCCAATCATATGCTCTAGACTTGGTCTGTGACTAAACCAAACATATTTGATGTTCACCCCATACATTTTTCACCTGCTACAATGAAGTGGGCCAGATATTGCTGAAACACCTCTGCAACAGATTGCAGTACAAAGTGGTGTTTTCACAGGTGCGATTTAAGAAACCCTTTTCTTTCATAGTGCATAATAGAGCTCTCCTAAGTGTGGGAACCAAAAAGGCCTGTGGGTTAATTACAGTTCTTCAGAAGGGAAGTGTCTTGAATTTACAGCTCAAGGACAAAATCTTCATCAAAACTTAATGAAGAATTAATTTTAATTCCCATTTATTTTACTTTACAGCATTTGCAGACAATGAGCTTTACATCTTTAATGAGATATCTCTTAATACAGTTGTCAAGCCTCTTTTGCTACAGAAAGTTCGATCATTTTCTATATATGGAAAGAACATTTCACTTATTTTATTCTAGTTGTTTAACTACAGTATGTACCACAGTTTTAAAAGGAGTTACAAAGCATTCTGGCTCATTCAAAGCAAGACAAGGAATGACCTATTATGATACCAGGTTAATTGAGAAGATATATTTTTTTTACATTAAAGTAGGGAGGCAGAGAAGGAAAACAGATTTATAAAACAGTAATAATAATGTACTTAACACTTTGATGAAACCTTACCTTTTATGGCATCTTCATATTTTACATCTACCATTTGTCACCTTCTAGTCTAAGCGCATGACTAAAGGTGAGATCTAGAAAAAACATGTTAAGCACCGTAGATGGGACCTAAGGTCTTGACTCCAAGAATACCCCCACTCCAGTGGCTGCATAACTCTTTAAATATCCAAATTCATTTGGTGCATACATCTTGGTCCTAATGTTCCCTAGGCACCTGATCTTAGACTTCCACTCATGCATGTATGCCTTGGTCTGAGCACCTAGATGCTAAGCTGCCATCTATAGTCTGTCACAATCAAAAAATGCCTAGCTTCTTATAGCAGCCCAAACCATTAAACATACTCCAATTATGTCTAACACTTTGGATAGTGCTGAGTTTAGCAGATGATACAATAAACGCTGTCACTTCCATTCAAAGCCATGAACTGTGGAGCTGCTACCCCACACTATCTAGTAGCCTACTGGGCTAGAAAACTTATCCAGGATGTGGGGGAGTGGGTTTCTGGGTTGTCTTCAGCCAGCAGGA
>NW_005841890.1:209166-213351 GCF_000455745.1 Alligator sinensis
ATTCAAAGGCATTCTCATTTCCCAGGAGAATAGTTTAGAAAATAACCACAAAATAATCTGGGTGACAGTAGTGGAGGTGGTGTGCGTCTCTGTCTAGACAGTGCACTCAAGAATGAAAAAATAATCAGGCCAGAAGGAAAAAAAGGGGAGCCTGCTTCTTTAACTCTATGGAGACTATGCTACAACAGTGCCTAGAGGTTAAGGCATTGAGCTTCAAAGGCAGAAGATCTCCTCAGTCTGTTTGCAAAGGTCCAAGTAATTCCACAAGGTAATAGAAATGACTAGTCAGTCAAATGTCTATGAATTATTCGCTGTTCAAACACAGAGGCCATGGAACAGACTGCCTAAAGAAGTTGCAGAATCTCATCAGAGGTGTTCAAGAGGAGGATGGACAAGCAGTAGCTATGGGATGACTATAGCTATACCAAGTAAGGGATGGTCTATGCTCTACTATGGATATTCCCCATACTTCTGTGCTTTGTTGGTTGCTGCATGAGGCTAGCAAGGAATGATTTTTCCTTTACTGTTGCTATACAGGTCAGGGATCCTCCCGCCCCCGCCACCTTCCTCAGAAGCACTTTGTGTTGGCTGCAGCCAAGGTTGGGATTTTGACTGGGATGTTTCAGTGCTCCTGATGGGACTAAGACATGAAGGCTCCTCACTGTAGGGTCTGACCCTCTAGTATGGGTCAGATCAATCACCACATTTGGACTCAGGAAGGCATATTACCCCATGGTCAGACTGGTACGGTCTGTGGGGCACTTTGTTGTCGTAGTGGTGGTGTGGCCCTCCTCCTTGGATCTTTCCAGTGTATTTTAGCAACACTTGAAGCCACAGAAAACTAACAGCCATTGTCCCCCTGCTTTACATGTGGCGGATTAGGGTGCTATGTCTCATGGTTGTGTGACAAGGCTGACAGTGTAGTTTCAGTCATTGGTTATACAAGGACTTGCTTTGGATGGTTTAGCTAGGGATGATCCTGATTCAGGCAGGGGGTTGGACTACATGACCTCCAGAGGTCCCTTGAGTCCTACTTTGTATGGCTCTACAATTTTACATTTCTAATTCAAATTAGATCTTGAACAAGGAAGGCAACAATCTTCTATTGCAAAATGTCTCTTGCAAAGCACTGAGCCTTTCCACCTGTGCCAAGTTTAAAACCTAAAATCGCGGAAATGGCTTTTGATTTGGTTCTTACAGCCAAGGGGGTCTTCATAAATTTGGGACCAACACAATAACTGACTGGGGCTCCTCACTGTTCACCCTACAAGAATAATAGTGACTTTTGGAAAAGAAGATTAGGCGAGTACAGCTGACTGAGTTTCAAATTTTGATGAGTTAAACTGAATCCAACTGTGTTGAAAAGTATTGCAAAAGATTGCTCCCCTTTGCTAACTGTGCCTTGGGAAAAAAAGCCCGGTTTCATATTATATTAGTAAAGCCCTTCTCCAAGGTTTTGAAAATGTCTAATCTAACTTTCGTGACTTGCTTTTTAGCTGCCTTTGTAAGAGGCTCCATTCAGGCTCTGCTGTTCCTTTCTTATTTGCTGCTAGATTTTCTTTTTCAGCTCTCTGCTTTACTGCTGTGTATATTCCATTACATGCTGAGTAATCCTTGCTAATGTTGTAAATAACACTGTTGCGTAATTGTTCATGAAAGGCCCATCAAGCCTCACTTCCCAGAAAACAACATCAAAATGCCTCCTGAAGTGGCACAGAAGTCAATGACAACTGTCAGACCCAAACTAAAATCTCAATGAATAGAAAACCTTCCCCGCAGTACTCGCAATTTTACCTCCAGTTCTCATTGTTTCCATGTCTTATTACCAGAGTACATACAAGACAATTACCAGTGCTTTCATGAGGCTATAAAACCAAGAATTATTATCCAGTGTAGATACAGCTATACCAATTGGGCTGGTTATTCTCGCTTAATTGAAAATTAAAAGCAAGTAAAAAAAAAAAAAAAAAAAGAGGTTATGAAAAACAGCCCTCGGAAACGTGAGATTTTTTGGAACTTTATGAAATTATTAAGGCTGCTTTGCCCTGAACAAAATGAATGCCCCAATATCAAAGGAAGCCCCTAGAGCAGGGCTTCTGTGTAGCAGGTCAACCTGAGACTACTACGCAGTAGCGTCACATCACACTTTCTGCCATGCAACGCTGCTGAGCAGCAGTCATGGGCTCCTCTGCAGTCAGGATCTCATGTCGACGTGGGCAGTGAGTAGGTAATGTCCTTGCATCTCTGCACAGATAGATAAGGGACATAGAATCACTTCTCCCACCTGGGCAAAATATGGCCTGTGGGCCAGATCTGGCCTGCCAATTAGTTCAATCTGGCCAGCAGATAAATTTGGAGTAGACCTCTATCACATTCGTTAGCATGTTAATAAGGGTTGTTATTTTGAATAAGTGTGGAAATGACATGAAGGATGGAGAACCACTGCTGAGCATGGCCCTTCTGGCTGCATATGTCCACAGGAGGACAGTAATGCTCCTGGTGCACTCTGCGGCAGCCACATGAAGTGTCAGGGAGAGTGAAGACCGAGCTGGCAAAGAAGCCTGGAAATGTCCCACAGGGAAATGAGTGGCAACCCTGTCTGCTCCCCTCCCCAAGCTCTCCTGAGTGCCACGGGTTGCGGCTAAGCGGCAGGTGGACACGGACTGCTCCTCTATGGAGCTGGTCAAAGGGACGCTGCTCTGTGCCACCGGGCCCTTAAGGATTCGCCACTCTTGGGGAGCCTGTGGTGGCTGCATAGAGCTGTAGGTGGTGGTGGACTTGGCATGCCCAGCATGGCCCGGCACCATGTAGCCTCCATCCCCAGCAGGAAGCGCAGACTGCACCAGGACAGTGGCGGCGCGGCCAGAGGGGAGGTGCAGAGGCCACAGACAGGATTTGGCACCGAGCTCTGCCATGGCATGCTGGGGGTGGGCAGGGGGTGGAAATTGTGGCAACATGATTATGGGTGGTGATCTGGGAACTGTCTTTTGGAGTTGTTTATGAAAATATGCTCTTTGGAAAATTGTGTGATAATTTGGGACATTTTTTTTCTGGAAGCATGTGGAAATGTGGGGTTTTTGTGTAGAAAACTGGTAATTTTGTGTAGTAATTTGGAATTTTGTTCTAGAAGTGCGTGGGGAAATATGATGATGTGCAGAAAACTGGTTATGGCATTTAGAGTATAAAAATTTATACTTTAAATGCTGTAACAATTTTTAAGTATAGCTGTTGTTAAACACCATTAATTTTATCTTTGCAGCCCTCAACAGCTCACTAAAACTCGTTAAGTGGCTTCCAGACCAAATAATTGCCCACCACTGGTTTATAGTGAGGTGGAGCAGGATGATAAATCAGGACAAATAGTTGTAGGTGAGTACTCAGTAGCAGGGATTCAATTTAAGGTCACAAACTGATCACCAAAGGCATTCCCTTGTTTTGTCCTTAAGCTTTTACCATGTGCTATTGTAGCTGCAATGGAGCATCAGTGAAACCTGTTAGACAGGATACCCCGAACCCCATTTCTCTGGTATCTCCTAGCTCTGCTCCACCACTCACCAGATAGCCAAGATGGATTTTTCCTTCTTTTGGAAGGAACCCACAGTAATTCTCCCTGGCAACAATCAGTACAACCAAAGGACCTGAATGAAATCAAGGCCTATTCAGCTCAGGAAATGGAGAGGAACAGCACAGAAATTCAAGCTAGTTGTATCTTGGTTTCTGCAAACACATTTCTGGCTGGGCTGAAAACCCTCTTGTTTCAAACAAGAAATACTCCTTACAGTGTATGCACAAATATCCTCACTCATCCCCCGGACTAAGCAGAAGATGGCAGAGCTAAGAGGCCCCACCAATATTGAAATCTCATTGTTCTGAGCACTGCACAAATACAGAGTATGAGACAGTCCAGCTCCTGAGATATCTCCTGTTTAAATAGACAAAACAGACAGAGGGCATGTAGGCTGCAGAGAGGGTCAGTGATGCACAGTAGGGCTGTGCAAAACTTCGGGTGCTGATTCAATTTGCAGGAGATTTGGCCTTATTTGGCAGTCGAATCTCTGAATCTGAATTGAATCAGGAGATCAATCAAAAGGTCAGAATCGATTAGAAGCTCTCCAAATCGATTCGGAAAAGATTTGGAGAGCTTTGGTGTTTTGGGCAGTCCCTGCTGGATTCAGGGAGCTGGTA
>NW_005841890.1:213382-214654 GCF_000455745.1 Alligator sinensis
GCTGGGTTGCGGGGGGGGGGGGGGGGGGGGGGGGGGGGGGTGAAGAAGGGTGGAAAGTGCCATGGGAGGACCCCTGCCAGGCCCCATCCTCTGCCTGCTCCTCCAACCACCCCCCCACAGTGCCCTCTGACCCCTGCTCATTGTCCCAGCCCCCCATGGCTACCCCCTCCCCCAGCTCCAGTTCCAGGTTATTTAAAAAAGACCCCACACTCACCAGGTGCTGCCAGGTGAGGGGGCAATCCATGCTGTGGGGGGCTCTGTCACGAGCACCCTGACCTCTGTCCAAGCCCCCCCATGGTTGTCCTGCTGCAGTGACCTCAGGGCTTCTGGGGACTCATGTAGTGTGGGGCAGTGGGGGACAGCGGGGATCTCCCCTCCCCTCGACTAGCAGCACCTGGTGAGTTTGGGGGTTTTTGTTTGTGTTTTTTTTAAAGGGGCGGGAGCTGGGGCAGGTGGGGCAGCCAATGGTGGGCTGGGAGAGCAGGCAGGGGATGGGGCCTGTGTGATTCAGAGATTTGGGTGATTCAGCAGCAGCTGAATCTCCAAATCAGATTAGACCGAAGCAATTTGGGACAGTGATTCGAATCACTGAATCAAATCACTGTCCCTCGAATTGGCTGAATCCAAATCCAAAGCAAAAACTAGCTGCTTTGCACAGGCCTAATGGACAGACCACACTGGCCTAGGAAAAATTTGAATTATCAATAATACGTGCTAAAGCTGGGATACAATTAATAGTCAATAAGCTTAGTCAATTATTGATAAGCTTGCGTTTAATTCGTACTCAGCAGCCTGGGAAAGAAGAATAAGAATCTGTTTATCATGGCCACTAGTATAAGGCTAGGGCAACTGTGAGAAAATGCCTTTTGGAAAACTGCTTAACAGGAGCTAAAAGTAACCACTGATATTTAATTTTTTGATAATGAGAATCAAACTGTATGTAGTCAGCTAGAATGCTACTGTAATAACCATGCGTCTTTGTTCATTTACTAGGGTAAAGCCGACATGTATGGCACGCATAGAAAAGAAATGGTAGCAAAGTAAAGGTGTTCTGGGCTGTGAATGGAGAGACACAGAGGAGTCCACCACAAAAACCACCTGTTCTTATTCTTGGCCATTTGAGAGGACTTATACTAGCTGCAAAAGTGTGGCTAAAGCAGAAGGCCACAAAGTCTGTTTCAGAGTGAAGTTTTGCAGATGTTACAACTAATTTGGTCAGCAATGTAAAAGCAATAGAGCGTGGCAAGTAGTGTTCCCAGACGGTGAGGGAAA
>NW_005841890.1:214702-222393 GCF_000455745.1 Alligator sinensis
AATTTGCATCTTCCAGGTCAAAGAAAAAAAAAAAAAAAAAAAAAGTTTAGTTCAGTTCAGTTCCCAAAGTCTCAGTGAAACACAGGTCATTTGAATAACACCAATTGGAGAATATTTTTAAACATAAGCCACATATAAATATTGGGTATAAATGGGGAAAGGAGACTGCACCAAATTCAAAATGACCTGTTGCCAGCCTGTGATGACTGTGAAACTCAAGCTGAGCTGGGCCTACTCAGAAAAGTTAAAATACAAAATATTGCTGACAGTTGCATAGTGCAAGAGGATGCGAGTTTGCGGCTGGACTTGCTGAAAAGAAATGATGAGGCATCACCTCCAGCTTATTTTACTATACTTATGGTTTTAAGCAGGCTCCTAGTTGTCTGGTATGTGACTGTGTGAAATGGCTATCCTTGATTAATTAGTATAGTAAATATTTCTTTGTAATTAAGTAATGTTTATGTGTAGGAAGAGATATTCTCCATCTGGGCTTTGATCGGTGTCTCCTCCTGATTTACTCTCGTTTTACCTCAGTGGTTCCCTTGATCTTCCAAGGACGACTCCTCAAAAACCTTATGTTTTTCCTGATTGTTAATTCATTTCTTGTTATGTTCCAATTTAGCATAAATTGATAACCCCTTGTTACTGAGGAAGGTAATTCAATCAAAATTGAGGCTTTCTGATAACCAATAATGAACAGTTTGATTAATAGGAATTTCCTTTTAATTACTGCTTGGGATTCTCGACTGATTTACACAAACTGCAAGAATACTTTGAAGATACTTTGCTAACGGGTATAAAAGAGGCATGAAACAGCTAAAAAGGCGTGCTTCAAGAATGAGAAATCCCTCTGCCAAAAACCGCTACTGCACCCAGCTGATCTTCTAGGTGAATAGATCCACACCTTAGAGAAGCCAACAAGATTGAGACCACCTCTTTGTCCAGTAATTGGTGAGAAACTATCACTTTACAGCTAAATAGTGAACTTTGCTTTGCTTTGCTTTAGGCTCATTTAACAGTGAATACTTGTAGTAAATAAAGCCTTTCTGTCGCTTATTGAACAAGTTCTCATGTCAATCCTTTATACGCTAGTCCTGAATCTCATTTCATGACTTAACAGCCTGCATGCCACCTTTCTCTTCCCTTCTGCATCTCCTCAGCTGGTATAGGTGAGCATCTATATTGTGCTGCTGCAGGTAGCTAGAAAGACATTAAGACAAGTGCTTGTGCTTGTGCTTATGGGTATAATCAATAAAGGGCTGGGGTATAGACCTGTCTATTGCCTCTTTATCTGACTTGGGTGGTAGTAGTACCTTAGCTGCTAAAAGGGAATAGAAAATCATTGGGAAATGTAGTTGTAAGGGAATTGTAAGTGTCTTTTAATTTTGTAAATGTCTTTTAATTCTCTGTCTAAGCTTGCAGAAGAAGCCCTGATCATAAAGGGGCTATAGTCTTGTCACTCCAAAGACTGAATGGTCCTGGGGTTTTAGTCACAGGCAGGAGAAAGGAAGGAATTATCCCCATTTTAAAGATGAAGAATTTAGGATTAAGATCATATAGGTAGGATGCGGTAAAGCTGTTGGATCTCTAATCTCCTGAAGCTAAAGCCAACACTGACATCTCTTCTTCACTAAACAGATTTTTTTTTTTTTTACTTCTAGTTCCCTGACATCTATCATCAGCTCTCTTTCCCCAGGCAGCCACAAATACTTGCTTTCAGCATTTTCATTACAACTCAAGAGATGCCCTACTCTATCAGGCCACAGCTCCATCTAGCCTACTGTCCTGTTTCTCAGTGGATACTGATGAAAAGGTGTAAATTATGCAGGACTTACCCAAACTGATCTGTCCCTTGACCCTATCCCTTTGCAGCCATCGGCATTCAGAAGCCTACAAAGTCCCAATGTTGAGACTGCACCTTTAAATATCATGGTTGGACCTATCCTTTATGAATCTGTCCAATCCCATTTTGAACCAGGTTAAATTACCAGCCTTTACATCTTTCTGTGGTAATAAGTCCCACAACTTAATACAAGTTATGTGAAAAAAGAAACCTGCTGCTTAATAATTGCATTTTATGTTCCCTGATTCTACTATTGTGAGAGTTAGTAAATAGCAAATCCCATCTTATTTTGCTTTCTTCTTATTAGTTCCAGTTAGTCCAAATTATATCAATTATCACAAAGCCAGTGCTCGGTGAGTGATATTTTCCCACAATTATCCAGTTGGGGATCGTAGGTAGAATCATCACTTCTTTGTCATGCATGGAATATATACTCCAAAAGTTTCATTTTGTCTATGGAGACCACTCCTGACTTTCATCTCACTGCATCCAGCACACATCTGAGATGAATTTGGCCTGGAAGGCACAAAGGCTGGTAGCTGCTTACCATAAATTCTTCCAGAACAGGTCATTCATCTGGAGAGTATATGCAAATTTGGAAGTACCCATCACAGAGGACTTGGCAAGCATGCCTGTCATTTTTCTCTGACAAAGAATTCTTCACTTCCTAATTCACTAGTTAATCTCCTAGACAGACTGCTGGACTTGATCAGCCCAGTGTGGCACATGGACCCTGCAACCAAGAAGGGGAATAAGGTGCCCCCACAAGTTTTCCACTGATTGATTGTTCAGGTGAATGCATGATTTTAAATGACAGATGGATAGGTCACACCTTGCAGCTCTTATACAGACTTCACAGAAAAAAGTGGATGTTTCTGTTTTGCTCAAAAAAAGGACTGCTGCATGGATCTGCAAACCCTTAATTAGGCCAACGGCCTCTCCTTAGATAAATAGCCCCATTGTCTTCAAAGGGGCTGGCCCTGGCAGCATGGCTATGATTCCAGGCTTGTCTCTTCAGCTGAGACTGATGCAGATCAAATCAGTGGGATTCTGACTATTGACTTCAATGGGAACTTGATAAAGCCCCAGCTGCAGATAGTTTTCTTCCTATTTAAGAAAAAAATGAGGAAGGAAAGAAGTATTCCCAAATTCACAGTGATTACCAGGAACTAACTCAGTGAACTATGGCTACTGTTGCTCCATAAATCCAGCTTCACTGAAAAGCTAGCTTAGCAATAAAATGAATACATGCCAAGCAGTGGCTCCCTATAGGCTGAGGCTGTTACAGATAGCCTATGGAAACAAATAATGCCTGGCTATCCATAAGTGCACCTGGGAAGCATCCATCATCATTACTTATTTTATATCATTCAGCCCCATTAGCATTCAGCACATGCATTCTAATGGCAACAATAATCAATGTTGCTAGATGAAGAGAATAGGCAGGAAATACTCTATTTTTGACCATGCTGGGCTAGTTTGGAAAGAGCTGCATTTACCCTGGAACACAGTAGAAAGCAAACCAAAAAAATCAAAAAACCTGGGATGGGGGAATACTAATTGAATAGCATAATTTTAAGATGGTGCCATGGGTTGCATCATGATGGGAAAATAATTTGTAATGAAAATGCATGGAGATCCTTTCTGTTGTCTCTTGCTTTGGCAACAAAGATGTATCGTGAAATAGCTAGCCAAGAACTGCTTGTGCGAAGAGGATAACAGGAGCTTTAATAAACATAGCAGTGATGCTTTTCTAGTGAAACATAGGTTCACCTTTCTTTTATAAACTGCATTAAAATACATCTCGGAGTTTGACAGCGTTATCATGATCATAGTCTCTCATCACCCAGTCATGGCCCAGTGTGCGAGGTCTTGTTGAAACATCAAACCAAATATAATCCCTGCTCCAAACAGCTTCCTATTTAAGAGAAGCAACCACAGGTTTTGATATAGACCCTGATATAGGGCATGAACATACCCAGACTGAGTGTGACTTCACTTATACCAGGTGAACCAACAAATGGAGGTGCACAAGGAAACACTGAGAAAACACTGGACAGCATGACAGGCAGGAGTCTAATTACAGCTAAGGCAAAGTTGTATTTTGCCTGCTTTGTGTCTAAAGTTGCATTTAAATGGCCCCATTCTCTTCTGCTTCTCATCAGCATAAATAACATTAATTGCCACATAGGCAGATTTTATATCAGATTACACCAGATGTAATTATGAGTGCCCACCAGTACACGCTCGGACGTAATCCAATGTGACTAGTCAGTCAGTCGTCTCATACTTAGTCTTCCTGAAAACCTGCATACAAGTCTGAAATTTTAGTTAGAGAAAAATCACAGCTAACAATCATTTGATGAAGGAGGCTGTTCCTACATATTAGATCAACAGACTTGTGGCTAAGGAATTTGCCCAAGGAGTGAAAGAATGAGGTTCTAGGCTCCCATTCACCCAGGGAACGATGGACATTTTATCTCCTACTTTCTAATAAAATGCTCATGCCACAGGCCAAGAAGGCTAATGATGCCTTCCAATTCTCCTGCAGACATGGGAAGCTGTGCAGCCAAGAAGGAAGGGACAAGGTTGAGCCTGATTTTGTGACTGTCTCTCATCTGGCACCCAATTCTTGCTGATTAATTCTTGTAAAAAACAATCCACCGCTGCTGCTTGTTCTCAGATCAAGGCCTCAAAAAACTAATGCACTCTTCCTGCCCTCCACCTTCATTCTCTGTTCTGCATATAAATGTCCTTTCCTCACCCAGCAGCCAACCCTGTCTCCACTTCCCCCACTTTGCCAGCTACTAGCTACCTTTAGAAATGAATTGCAGGTCCACTTCTCTGCAAATAATTCTTATGTGATGAACCTGATCTTCAGCTGATACATAAATCAAATCACCTGAACTCCAGTCAATGGAGCTATGCTGATTTTTACAGCACCTTAATGCTAGCCCATAGGGAGCCTGAGGACTTAGACCATCACAGTGTATCAGCTAGCCAGCCTTCTGAATGCTCAAAGTTGGGAGCGCAAAGACCCAACCTATGATAGGCCACATGGGTAATTTTAACAGTAGAATGAAGTAGAATAAAAAGCTGTAGTTCACCTAGCATTCATTTGTGAGTGTGAAAAGGACAGGTCATGTTGACCTCTATAGAAAGGCAGGGATCCTGCTAAGCAGAGTTGGTGGAACAGTGGGCCTTTCACGGTGGCTTGGGGAATGTTTAACTAAATTTCCCTGGGATGATTGGCTCATCGGTGATCTTTGCAGTTTGCTCAACTCCACTTTCAGTATCTTATCACTGTTATTTTTTCAGTAAAAAGCTGGATACCATGAGCACTGTCCTGCTGCAGTACCTCTCTACCTTGTCTCTGAGGATAGCATCTTTTGGATCTGCATGTTTATATATGTTTGGTGATATAGGGCATGAATGTACCCAGACTGAGCATGACTTCACTTATACCAGGTGAACCAGGACCACCACCCACTGAAATCAATAGGATTACCATGGTATGAACCTGCGCTGATACGATAAGAAGCAGGCCCACTTCAAATGCATTGCTCTTCCTTACAGGGGTGTAGGTTGTAGCCGTGTTGCTCTTCCTTGAATTTCTTGAGTGTATAATTATTTCCTGTCTTTGCAGTGGTTGGGGGTTTGACAGAGCCCTTGTTCCCCTGATTTACATGTAGGAAGTTTGGGTGCTCTGACATTTTGGGGATGGTGGCTGGTAGTTGTACCAGAGGATTTTTCACAAAACTTTTAAGAATAGGTTAGACAATTACTTTGTTTAGGACGGTTTGGCCAGGAATGATTCAGCCTTGAGTAGGGGGTTGCACTAAATGATCTCCTGAGGTCCCTTTCAGCCTGACTTTTCTGTGATGCTGCACTTTGTGATTCTTTATTCCTTACCAGGCTTACAAAGGAATCGGAAGAAATGGATTATAAAATGGCAATATTCAATTATTTTAGGTATTACAGTAGCACTTGGGACAAATTACCCTTTATGCACCTGAATGCACTTTTTTAGTTGTGTAAGTGCATACACACTGTCCTTTTTGTCACTTATGCACAGTTTGTGATTCTATTATCCGCCATGTGGGTCTCTAGATATGTACATGTATACTGAGCATGCTTAGTAGGCTGTGCACTAGGCATACAGGCACACAACTATGTATGCATGCCCATTACGGTCAGGGAGTCCAACTTCTGAGAAGCCAGGGACCTTATACTGCCTAGGTCAAATGCTGCATGGTCCTCTTGTGCTGCAGGCTCCCCGTGCTCCTCAGGTCCTACATGTTGCTGGAGATCCTAACCACAGCAGCAGCAAGAACAATGGAGGCATTGGCTTTCAGGAGGGAGTCTGAAGGCCATGAGTTAACTGCTTGGGGGCTGCATGCAGCCAGTAAGCTGCAAGTTGGACAATGTTGGCATAAATCACAAAAATGTAGCTGGACTAAAGGATAGATGGGTGTTAAATGGAGGATGGGCCCTATCATATTTTATGTTTAGGTGACTTATGTAGGAAGCAGGAGACCTAGATTGGAGGTCTCCCATGCCCAGAAGGGATTTGAGCCAGTAGATTTCTCAGCACGGCGCCGTAACCATCACATCATAGGTTTGGCATCACCCAGTGTCTTCTCCAGCACTCCTTTTGAAGCTTGAGCAGCCAAGAGAGGAAGCTCTGTGGGGCCAGGAGAAAGAGAACAAGTCAGATGGTGCATAACTTAGTGAGCTGCCTCCTGCTCTGAAAGGGGTCAGGCCCTGGGTCCTAGCTGAAAATATTGCTCCATATATGGCAGAAACTTCCTCACTGCACTGCACTCGCTCCTTTTTAATGACTGATATTAAATGTAAAATGCAGTATCTAGCCTGATGCCTTGGCTGTAGTCTGGTGCTTCGACAGCTGTGCTGGAAAACCTTAACTGCCCAGGTCATGGGGCTGAAATCCATGAAACACATGTCCACTAGAGCTGTGCGAAACTCCAGTCCCTGATTCGATTCAGTGGCAATTCAGCCCGATTTAATGGCTGAATCTCTGAATCTGAATCGAATCAGAGGACCCTTTAATCTCTCCAAATTGAATTGGAACCCTTCAAATTGATTTGGAGAGATTTGGATAGATTCGACAATTTGGACATAGACACAGCTTTAAATGTTATTTCTACATATGTCAAGGTAGCAGGCGGCTCGTGAATGCTGCAATGCTGGGGTGCATGGAGCATCCCACAGGAGTTGAGGGGGGGAGGGTCCCCAGGGCACTCAGCAGCAGGCCCATAAGTGGACCAGAAGCAAGCCACCCTGCACACCCCCCGGCTCAGCGACTGGTGCCTCTCCAGGTTCATTGCCGAGCACGCGGGGGAGCCCCCCGCACGCCTGTGGGACACTCAGTCCGTCCCAGCATCACAGCATTCACAAGCCACACCTGGTACCTCGAGGTATGTAGAAACAACATTTAAATGTATCTATGGCTGAATTGCCAATTCTCCAAATCAGCATCGAATCTTCAGATTTGGATGTGGCCAAATCGAATTGGGGACAGTAATCCGAATCAACAAATAGAATCACTGTCCCCGATTTGGGAAAAATGTGAATCCAAATTGAATATGGCACATTTTGCACACCCCTAATGTCCTTCTTGTGTAACTGGGCTTCTGCTCTGGTGTATGGGTATGTAGCTGTGCAGTTGCCTGGCCAGAGCACAGCCTACTGAGTGTGCTTGCTATACATGCATGTCCTCACATCAGGAATAATACAAACTGGGTGTAAGTGCCAGAAAAGGTCCCCTGATGTGCACAACTGGGGGTGGGTGATTGGCCCACCACCCCCAGGTGCCCACTTGGGAGGC
>NW_005841890.1:222434-231853 GCF_000455745.1 Alligator sinensis
GGTAGGACAGTCCCAAAATATAAACATCTAGTCCTGGTCCTGGGCTGAATGACTCTGGGACAGCATTTGTGCCAGATTCCCTTTGACACAGTTCAAATTTATTGCTTAACAGTGGTCAGACCATAGCAACTACAGCCAAGTCCTGCCCCTGCTGCATCATTCACAATGTTTACACAGCCCCAGAATGATTGACATATGGTGTAGCCAATCTAAACCAGTTTATCATCCCAGTAGCATGAAACACCAGATTAAACTAATCTGCTTTGGCAATGCAAAATATTGGAATCTGCAAGATCTGATAGGAAATGCACATTTAAATCAAAATGAACACTGCTAGGTTTATTTTTTTTTTCCTTTGCTGGAGAACTGTACCTTTTTTACTGTAAAACCCCACATTTTTGAAAAAACAATTGAATAGAATAAAGTCCAGTGAAGAACAAGACACAAGGCACATTGGTTAAGTCACCCTATGGGGGGTGGGGGTGGGGGGCAACGCTAGGTTTGTTTGTTTTTTTTCCTTTGCTGGAGAACTGTACCTTTTTTACTGTAAAAACCCACATTTTTGAAAAACAATTGAATAGAATAAAGTCCAGTGAAGAACAAGACACAAGGCACATTGGTTAAGTCACCCTATGGGGGGTGGGGGTGGGGGGCAACACAATGCTGGGTCCCCTGGGTATCCATGGTGTAGCAGCTTGACAACAGCTGGGGCCAAGGAGATCACACCGTGCCAGCAGCAGATGGGGTTTTTAAGTCCCCAAGGCAGGTAACATTGAGCCCCCTACCCCCTGCTCTCTTTCTCCCCCAGTAGGGTTTAGCTCAAGTCTTGGCCTACCCTCACATGGTCATCAAGATCAGGATCTCACCATGCATGGAGCTGTGCAAACATACAAGGTAAAAGATAGTCTAGGCTCTAAACACAATCTAGATAAATAAAATAAGCAAAGGGAAAATGATTATCCCCGTAGAGATGGTAATCAAGCCACAGAAATTAAGGGTATGCCTACACTGCAACTGGAGGTAAAACTGCATCTTATGCAGACATATCCAGGCTAGGGGCAATCTAGTAAACTTGGATCTTGATAGTGGTGAGGTTACAATGGCAAGAGATTCAGCTTCCAAATAGGCACCCAGGGCGCTAAGTTGGCTTGTGCACCTTGTGCTTGAAGCCCATGCAGTTGCACTTGCATTGCTAGCAGTATTCCAGCTGGCTGGAATAACAATAAGGCAATAAAACAAAAATTTAAAAAGAATAAAAAACTATTCCTGGGTCAAGAGTGTCTACATGACCTGGTCAGAAACGTTTATGTGACCTGCAGTCCCCCCTCCTTATTGTGCTGCAGCAGATTCTAAGCGTCTTGGCTAATATCATGCAAGGAAGTCCATGGCAAAACTGAGACTTGCATTCAGGACTTAATCCCAAGCCCCAAAACAGCGTTTTATCTGCAGTAGAATCCTTCTTCATTGAGTCATTAATGGAACTTACTTCTTTCTCTGAGACATGAATAGTAAGAATATGGCTCACTTGGGACCCTTCAAGACATGCCATGTGCTTCTTTTAAAATGTCCCCAGACTTCCATAATATACTAACTTTTTAGATATCTCTTTAACAGAAAGATGGGGGCAAAGGAAGGGAACTGATTTGGTAGCCACATCCATGAAGGTCCGAAGAAAAAGAAAATGGATGGCTATATGATTATGACCTGTCTCACATAGTCTCTTGAAAGTAATTTTGGGGAAACTCACTTTCAAGTATTATATATGTTCCATGATGAAAAACATCCCAATTTAAACATTATCAGTACAACTGGAAGTGGGATCAGAGATCACACACAGGCTGAAGAATGGTAGAAACAGAGCTAGTTAAAATTCAGGTGTGCTTCCTCCTGTCTGAGTCAACCCGAGACGAAGCATGGAGGTGGTTGAATATCCACACACCTCTCATATTATAGATAATGTAATTATATTCTCACTTCAGCTTGCCTACAAAGAGAACTCAAATTTATTCTGGAAAGATCTTTACCCCTTTTTCTACTGATCATTGCTTAGCAAGGTATGTCATGAGAGAGGTCTGTTATCTTTAATAGCACTTAAATTACTTAAGGCAATTACCTGCATCATTTTAAGCACTACAGAGGTTATTAAAAGACTCTTGTGACAACTCTAAAGAAGTATGAAAATAAGTAAAGATTAAATTGCATCCTGTCTTAAAAAGTCCTCTGCTTGGAGCATATTCCTTCTTTGATTTCTCGCTGGCTAGTGCTTCTTGCTTCCTGAACAGCAATGCATTTTTTTCTTTGCACTATGCAGGATTTCTGATATGTGTGTAGCAGCCTTTAAAAACTGGACCCACCTGAACAGAATGGGAAGGGCTGCCTGACAGAGACAGTTTCTCCCCAAGGGGACACTGTGGGCTCTGAGGGCAAGTGAAGCTGTTTGGGAGCAGCCCCGTTGGAAGTGGGAGGGGTGATGTGACCCCAGCACAGTTTTGAAAGAGAACCCTTAGCAAAAGCCCGGGAAGGGCCCTGAGCTGGGATTGGCTGAGAGGCTTGGATAAAAGGGGGAGCAGTTTTTCCCGCGGGGCGGGGGGAACAAGAGAGAGAGGGACTAAGGGACAGGCTGGAGACCGGATTGAGAGTCTCAGCGCAGTGGTCCCTCGGAGAGCCCCTGAGAGAGGCCTGCAGGAGCAGCAGTGGAGCAGCTGCAGTGGCAGGAGCAGGCAGGGAGTGCTGGTGTGGAAAACCCAAGCCTGGAGAGACCAGACTGCAGCCGGTGCGGCCGGGTGAGCACTGCAGAGCCGGGGTGGGACTGCCGAAGTCTGCCCTAGTTTCCTTGAGGGGAGAGGGGCCCCAGGGGCAAGCAAAGCCCAGGGAGGGGCTGCAGTTGCAGGGGCTGTGAGGCTGTGCGGGGCAGGAGGGTTGCTACAGCCTGCAGCCCAGACACTGCTCGCAGCAGAACCAGGGAAGGGGGGCAAAGGCAGGGGAAGGCTGTCTTGCAGGAACTGCGGAGGAGCTGCTGCTTGCTGCTCAGAGACCCCAGAAGCACAGAGACGGGAACCAGCGCCAGGAAGCATCCACAGACCACGTGCAGGGATACAGACAGTCCTGCTCCCTGAGATACCCCGCCAGGGGCAGTGCACATGGGATCCCCAGTACACCGTGTGCAAGTGAGAGACTGTGGAAATAAGTTCTTGAGGGTTTATTAGTCGGTATATCCATGTGCTTATTTAATGATTATTTGTTATGATGTAAATCATTAAATCTTGTTAATAGTTTGAGAACTGTCTGCAAGGGTGCTTGATTGTAAGGGGAGGCTGTCCGCTCGGGGCACTGCAGCAGCTTCCCAGGGGCCCTGGGCAGGGCTACTGGCTACCGGGTACCCCAGGATCCCATTATTCAGGTGAGGGCACATGTAGTGTCGCGCCCAGGGTTACATGTGATTCAAAATAGCATTCTTGAATTTCAGAGCTTTGAAAGCCAAATTTGAATAGAAACTTTGCAAACAGCCATTAACTTTATAAAATGGCTAAATAAAGCTTTGAATAGTTTAAACTTTTCTCCAGTTACACATAGTCTACACGTTCACTTTAAAGCACAGTAGCCTATTTTACTGTGCATTAAAGTGCCACATAAAAAAAATGTGCTGTTATGCTAATTCACAGTAAAATAGACTACTGAACATTAAGCATCACTTAAAAACCATGTGCATTCATTACTGTGCATTAAGGTAGCCTAATATGCATTTGTTTAGTACCTCACATTGAGGGTACTAAATTTAATGCACATTAGAAAAAGCGCCTTAATGCACATGTAGATGCACCCTGTATGAACCAATAGTTATCTTCAAACAGCTATGCTGTGTGCAGCTTTTTAAATATCTTCAGAGCCCAGACAACAACTGCAACATGTTGTTCCTCTAGTGCTATGCTATTCCAAAGTAGTGGCTGTTGTTATAGGGAGTGTCATCTAGATACATGGTATGGGTAATATATCCAGGGAAATCTTGCTTGTTAAAAGGCTGTTGCTCTTACCAGGTATTGCTGCAAACGAGCATTGACTCTATTCCTTACCAGCAGTTGATAGAGCTGGACTAACGTCATTTAACTAGCTTTCTAACAAGTGGGTTTATCATTCAGTGGAGTAGGCTTTTGGGGTCAGTGATGAAACCACATCAGATTCAACACTGGAAACAATCCCGCATTGGCAAAGTAAAAGAATGGCCGACATAAAAAGTCTGCCCTGTCTGCAACTTTTCTGGTTCTATGAACAATGTCTCTATAATAGGTGAGTACTTCAGAAGAGTACTTTTTTCATACAAGGCTCTTGCTAGTGTGCTCCTTTTTCCATCATTCGCTTACATGCAGCGGTAGCGTCTAAAACCGTCAACATACACATCAAGACCAAATCCAGTAGGACCTTAATCTATAGTTGCTGTAGAACTTTCTGAATTGCAGAAGTTATAAGTTTACAAGGTGATGTGTGAAACTAAATTGCTGTCATTAGTTTATCCCAGTTAAGTCACATAGCTAATAATAACTCTTTTCAGGAATTTGAATATCTATTTGACCACATTCAGCTGCTCATATACTTAGGCCTGTGATAACTATGGCATTAAAAAACAACAAAAACCCCCCCAAACAAAAGACCCCCTATACTGACAGAGACTTAAGTATTAGGTGATGGCTATGCCAAGAAATTACTACAAGGTAAGCCAAGCACATCAGTTACTCGGGGGCAGCAGCCCATGTGCATACTCGTACCCTACAGTGGGCACATTTGCACATGCACTTGACTGCACCATTGTTACTGCACTGTCATTTAGTATTTGCTGTGCAGTCCCAGTGGTGCACAGGTCATTCCTGACCCTACTGTGCAATAGCATCAGCATCGCAGTTTATGCCCAATGCTACATTGCCATAGCGACAAGCTGTATCACTGTAGCTCATTGCTATGGGGATGTAGCATCTCATGTAGCTGCTCCCAGTAAGTGCAAGGCAGCTAACGCCAAATAAAGGTAAAAGAATACACCCATGAGTTATTTAGGTGGAATCACTAACATCTGTGGCTGTGCACCCTAGTTTGTCTCACAGTGGCTAGTTCATGTAGCCCTAGCATTACTGAACCTTACAAAAAACCCCCACTCATCTAAGTGATGTTCAATATTAAGCACACACAACCTCTCTGGAGTGAATGGTGCTACATCGCTTGTTAAAATGGGACACATGGTTAAGTGTTTCTGGATTTGGGCCTATAGTATGTTGGAGATACCTTGACTAATTCTCTCACAGAACTGCAGTGCAATTCCATTGTGTACCCTTGGCTAGCACCCTATATTCTGTTTTGCTTGGGACTTTTTTTGGGTCAGATTAGCCCAAGGAGTCTAGAATTTTTTGTACTCCAGTCTAGAGATTCTGGTCCATAATTTTTTAGCTAACAAAACTTCAAGTGGTAGAGGCTTGACTTTTGTTGTATTTCGGCTTCATTCAGTCTCTGCTGACAACCATGGGAACTATGGATTTCTTTATATTGACATTTTTAAAGAAATGGATGCCTTCCTGAATGGGAATACTAGTGTAGACACAGCACAGGCATTTTTGCAATCATCTCATCTCATCCTGAGTTTGTTGCAAACCACATACTAACACACTCACTGTTTTCATAATGCATGGACTTTTTATTTTAGACCAGAGTTTGTACAAAGCCTTGAGTTATTATATTCATAATAAATCACTTCAAGAAGAATGTGGTCAGTAAAAGGAGTACAGCACAGAGCAACAAAAATGATTAGGGGGCTGGGATGCAAGACTTACGAGCAAAGGCTGAAAGAACTAAGGTTATTTAGTTTTATTTTATGAATGGAGTATAAGGTGGATAGAAAATTGGCTGGATCATTGGGCTCAAAAGGTCAATGGCTCGATGTCTAGTTGGCAGCCAGTTTCAAGTGGATTTTCCCTGGGGTTGGTTCAATATGTTCATCAGCAATGTGGAAAATGGGATGGAGTGCACTCTCAGCAAGTTTGCAGATGATACCAAGCTGGGGGGGAGTAGTAGATAAGTGGGAGGGTAGGACTAGGATTCAGAGAGACCTAGATAAATTGGAAGTTGGACCAAAAGAAATCTCATGAGGTTCAATAACGACAAGTGCAAAGTCCCACACTTAGGACAGAACAATCCCATGTACTAGTACAGGCTGGAGACTGACTGGCTAAGCAGCACCTCGGCAGAAAAGGACCTGGGAGTTACAGTGGATGATAAGCTGAATATGAACCAACAGTATGACCTTGTTGTGAAGAAGGCTAACAGCATACTGGGCTGTATTGGTAGGAGGGTTGCCAGCAGATCGAGGGTGTGCGGGCCCTCTCCCGATCCCATCCTCGTCGCCATGTGCGGGTGGCGGGGAGCGATCCGGGCCCTTTTTGTGCTGCGCGGGCTGTGGCCAGCAGCCCGGGCACACCGGGTCAACAGTGGTAGCAGCTCCTTCCAGCTGCCGCTGCCACAGACTCCCCCAAGAGGCTAAGTGTAATTTGAATCCTGAGTAGGCGCGTTGCCAGTAAATCAAGGGACGTGATTATTCCCCTCTATTTAGCACTGGTGAGGCCACATGTGGGGTGCTGTGTCCAGTTGTGGGCCCTTCACTACAGAAAGGATGTGGGCAAATTGAAGACAGTCCAACGGAGGGCAGTGAAAATGGTGTGGAGGCTGGGGGACATGACTTCTGAGGGAAGGGTGAGGGAACTGGGCTTACTTAGTCTAGAGAAGAGAAGGGGTGGGATTTAATAGCAGCCTTCAACTACCTGAAGGGTGTTTCCAAAGAGGATGGAGCTGGACTGTTCTCAGTGGTGGCAGATGACAGAACAAGGAGCAATGGGCTCCAGTTGCAGAAAGGGAAGTTGAGGTTGTATATTAGAAAAAACTCTCTTACACGGCAGGTAGAAAAGAAAAGGAACTGGTCAGCCAGAGAGGTTGTAGAATCTCCATCCCTGGAGGTTTTTAAGACCTCGCTAGACAAAGCCTTAATTGGGATGCTGTAGTTGGGGATGGTCTTGCTTTGAGCAAGGGGTTGGACTAGATGACCTTCTGAGGACCCTTACAACCCTAATTTTTCCATGATTTTATGATTTAGTTTTGAAAAAGAGAAGACTGGGGAGTGGGGGGGATTTGACAACAACCTTCAAATATTAAATGGGCAATTACAGAGAGGACAGAGCTAGGCTTTTCTCTGTGGCCTTAGGGGATAGGATTAGAAGCAATGGCCTTAAGCTTCAGGAGGGGAAATTAGATTGGAGTGGGCGGGCAAATGTTGAACAGGTGGAATCCCCATCCTTAGAAATCTTCAAGAGCAGGTTAGACAGACACTTGGCTGGGATGGTTTAGTCGGGGATGATCCTGTCTTGAGCAGGAGGCTGAACTAGATGATTTTGTGAGGTCTCGTCCAGCCCTCCTTTCCTATGATCCTATATCTGTGATGGCAGAACTCAGTACAACTTAGATCTGATGTAAAAAAAAAAGGGTGAAGCCCAGAAAATTAACACATAGTTAAAGCTAAGCATTAATGGTCCAATCATTATAAAAAGGGCATTTCCAAAGTAGGACTCCTGGAACAGGACAGTAGGATGTTCTCACATTATGTTACAGCATGACAGTGACATCAGCCAACACAAAAGCACTACTTATTAAAGCAATGGGAAAGCAGAGTCACTATGTTACCATTGCATTTTTTTCTATACATAATGTTGAGATAATACATTTATAATGTTGGCTGCAATTAATAATATCTTGCCATATTAAGGCTGTTAAACCAAGTAGTTACTCTTTCTCTTCCTCTGCTCCCCGCTTCTTCCCCCCACTGCTGGAATGCTCACCAGTGATGCACCCTCACATTAACCTTTGGTAATTATCTGCAATCATTTGAGCAATAACTGGTAACCTTAAAACTTGGAGGTAACTCTCCTACAAACCCTATGAAAAGTCCAAGGTTAGCTGTAGGGTTGCTCATGATGTGATTCCCCTCCCACCTCCTCCCTCCTTTCCCCCCACCCCCATTAAGCTGTGACTTGAAATTAATTACAATCACAGTGCAAGAGCGAAAAGTTGCTGATTCAAGCAGCCTTTTCCTTGCAATTTTGCACTTAGCAGTTTTTCTCCCCAGTGATAAAAGAGAGAGCTGGAGATTAAAACTTCTTTAGGTTTTTGGGCTTCTGGCACCTGAAAGCTCTGAGTTCAGAGACCATGTCAAAGCCATTACCTGCGCTGAATGAGAATCATCTCTTTGTGTTTGCAGCTGAACAAGCGAGTCCATTTTGTCATTTTCATATAGTTTTGTAGGTTTGGAGTGCTTAAGGCCAAAAGGGACCATTTACTCATCTAATCTGCCTTTCTGTATACCACAAGTCATTAAGTTTCACCCAGGCACCTTTGTATTGGGCCCAACGGCTTTGAACTGAAGAAGTTCAATACTCGGGAATCTTAACGGTTATGTGCCACTGACAGGGGAGGCTCTCATATCACTAATTTCCCAGGCCTGAACAGCTGCATGACATTGATTAGATGAGATGAGACGAGCCCAGATGTTCCCCACATGTGGTCCCAGGCTCCAAGCTGCACAAATGAGCTGACGATTTGACCTGGAGGAAAATCCCTTCCCAAAGCTAAAATGTGGTGATCAGTTTAAGCTTGAGAGCATAAGACACACCTCCAGGTAAATGGAAAGAAGATTCTCTGTACCAACTCAAGTCATAGCCAGTGTCTCATGGAGGAAAGAGAGAGAGCATCCAGTCAAATACACAGGGCAGGTATTTCCAACTAAAGGTGACCAACTAAAGCCCTGAGGCCTGATATTTGGTTACAGTTACTCTCTTAATGCAGACATAAAAATCCCACCAAGGATAGTGCAGCCAACAATGCTCTCCCCATGGCCCACAAAGGAAAGAAGAAAGGGGGAATCACAGTCACAGATTCCAAGGTGAAAAGAGAGTATTTCATGGGTATCTCTACAGAGCAATTGTGTCAACTCTCTGCTGCCTATTTGATAAACTGAATCGATTAAGTTCCTTCATAATGCTTGTTTTCTGGACCCCGGATCATTTTTGTAACCCTGTTTTGAACTCTTTCAAGTATTTCCACATCCTCCTTGAATTGTGAGTCACAGAACTCGATGCCATAGAACTGGATGCAGTTTTCTAGTCGGGGCCATAGCAATGCTGTATAAAAAGGCAAGACTGAATAGTAAGCATAGACTCTCTGGCCACTGACAAACATGAAAAAACCCATCAGCAAGCAACACATTACTGGAAGAGGCATCACGCCAGTTTGACCTGGCTTGCCAAACATCTGTATGGATTGCATGCTTCAGCGGGACTTTTGGGTGCTTTCAATCAGCTATTATATAAAAGCATCAAAAAGTCCTGCTGCAGCAAAGG
>NW_005841890.1:231884-241533 GCF_000455745.1 Alligator sinensis
CTATACAGACGTTGGGTGAGCTGGGTGAAACTAATGTAATGCCTGCTCTGGGCATGCACTACGCTTGGTGTGGGGGTGCGGTAAGTTGAAAGTAAAGCACTGTCCCCCCTCTCCATGTCTGTGAACAGCTTCTATTTACAAAAAAAAAAAAAAGGAGGGGGGAAGGGATCCAAAAATGTACAGGCCTGTTGTTCTGACATCAATAGTACAGCGACGTTAAAATGAATTTTAAAGGAAGAATATTTAAAGGCAAGAAGGAAAATGGGATAACATAAAACACATAGGTTAGCTAACTTTAGAGCATGCCAGACTCTCATATTATCTTTCTTTAATATATAACTGAATTTCTAGATAAGGGAAATGCATTAATTCTAATCTACTTGGATTTCAGTATAGCTTTATTAAACAGGATATGGAGAAGTATTAACTAAAATGAGGCAGTAAGTCAAGAACTGTAATGCAAGTGGAAGACTAAAAGACGAATGGCAAGGACTTGTGAGGAATGGAGAATTACTAGGCTGTAAGGATGCTAGTAGTGGATTTCCTCAAGGATCAGTTTGGGGACCAAGCTTGCTTCATATTTTCATCAGTGATGTTGGGAAAAAATACACGGATTCAGATTATGTTTGCTGATGCAATAAAGTTAGGTGGTATTACCTGTTCAAAACAGGATTGGGAGTGGAGTAACAGAAGTGGGATGAAAACTCGCAGTAAAAAGTTCAAGATCATGCCCTGGGGAGCTAATAACAGGAATTTTTGCTATTATCTTTGCACTCATCAGTAGATAATGACGCAGGAAGAGAAACACCTGGGTGTATTAGTTGATCACAAGATGACTATGAGTCACCAAAATGATGAAGCTGGGGGAAAAGCAAACATGATCTTTGCATATGTCACATATTTCCAGAAGGGAGAGGAAAAGAGTAATACCATTATACAATGTACAAGTGCAGGTTTCTTCTCTATCACTGTGTACTAACCTGCTCACACATGTTTAAGAAAGATGAATTCAAACTGGACCATGTGCAGAGAAGGGCTACTAGGATGAGCAAGGGAATGGGAAGCCTGTCTTATGAGAAGTGATGCAAAGGGTTTGAGTTGCATTGCCTATCGAAATAAAAGCTGAGAGCTAATACAAATACACTCTAGAAATATGTTAGAGGGATAAACTTGGAAGAAAAAGAGCTATTTAAATTAAGGAGCAGTGATGGCACAAGAGAAAACGGATATAAATTGGCCATGAATAAATTTTGGGTGGGCATTAGAAGGTTATAACCAGTGGATGTGTAGGCTTCTGGAACCACCTTCCAGTAGAAGAAGCAGGAACAAAAAACCTTAACTGGTCTTAAGATGGAGTTGATGACTGGAGTTGCATCACACAGGTCCCTGCAATAGCAGGGGACTGGATTTGGTGAACCAGGGGGTCCTGTTGAGGCTCGTGTCCTACATTCCTGTGGGAAATCTTCTGTCCATGATAAAACTGGTATGAAGGTTTTTAGTTTTCTATCCACAACACACTTAGGCCAGAATTGATTTGGTCTTTTCTGTTTATATTTCTGGAGTTGATGACAATTGATGTTCTTTCATTCAGGTTTCAAAGGCACGAACTGCACGATCAATTTATGCCTTGCCACAACTCACCTCAGGATACGATATATACCTGGCATCTAGTTCCCGGGTAACAGATCTTTAGGACAGCTTAATGACTGATGCAGCTGTGCAAGTGGTGATGATGAAAAGAAAATCCATATTTCAGCTTTTGCTCAAAATAGGGGACATTCAATCAGTAATTCCAAGGGAGGACGAAAGCAGAAATCTGAGAGACTTTGGTCTCCACTCATTTTTATAGCTGTCGATAGAGCTTGTTTATGTCAGCTCTTAGATTTACTCAAAGAAAGGGGCAGAGAGACTGTTTGTCATTAAAAGGATCATTTTTAATGGAGTTGGCCTGGAGCTGAGATTTCATCATTTGCAAATGTTACAAAATCCAATTGATGAAGGAACAGCTAACCCCCTCATTAATAGTCGTTCAGAGATTGGAGATTAGTAATGAAGACAAAAGCCCCATACGTGCCACTTTCTTGACAAAGGAAAATGGGGAAAGGAATTGATCAGGGGCAGGAGATCATTGGGAGTCTAGAGCTCTACCTCAACAAAGAAGTTAGGTGCATGCCTAATTTTAAGCTTGTGACTCCTACCGAGTCGAATGCAACTCATCGCATGCTTACGGTAAACTTGCACTTAAGCACCCAGTTGGCTCAAGTCATAAACAAAGATGAGGGCTGTCTGTCTAGACCATCCCTCTTAATTAACAATGCTCACTATGAATCACCCTTATGATTATTTATTCTTGTTAAGTGCAAACAACTGGCTCAATGGGTGCATCTACATATGCAATTAATGCTATTTGGCTTTACTGTGCAGTAGATTAATTTATTGTGCAGTAAGTACCTACACGTGTAGACAGTGATGCTGTACTGTGCAGTAGATTAGTCTACTGTGCAGTGAAGCATTTGTCTAGACACAGCCGGGGTGTTCAAGGCAGAACTCCAACCACTCCCTCACTCACAGAGTCTGTCATCTACAAGAAATGGGTTAGATGCACCAGGAGAGCTAAAGGAGTGAATGACTCCAAATGATATCTATGTGGTCAGTCCCATATTCCTTTATTTCCCATTGTTCAGTGTAAGAACGTCTGGAAACAGAGAGGCAGTAGGTGAGCAATGGTTGGTGGGTTTGGTGGAATAAACAGATTTAGGAAGGAAACTGATGGTAGATGAAATCCAAGATACAGAGGAAAGAGTCTGGTAAAAACTGTGGGGTGATTCGTGGAAGAGAGGGATTTTGCTTGTCCAAAACTGAAGAGAGAAAATTTTGTCTGTGGCATGCTCAGCAGGAGAGAAAGGAGTGATGTAGTTATCAAGTAGGTCAGAAAGTAGGTGGCACCCAGGAAATGGGACCTGATAAGAAGTTGGGCTGGTAGAACAGTCATCAGCACAGAAATGGATAGGAGTGCTTGTGGGGGCTCCTAACAGTATCACTGGGTCATGTAAAACTTTGCTATATAATCGGTCATGTACAGCTTGTCTAAATAAAAGGTATCAATTTGTAATGGCTTACAGGGTGCTTGTACATGCCACAGGGGTTTACTTCGGTTTAATTCTCCCTAAATTAAAGTGATGGGTTTTTAAAACTCCACTTCAATTTAAACTGAAGTAAACCCCTGTGGCATGTACAAAGGAGTTGGGGCGCAATCCTTACCTGCCTCTCCAGTGGCAGGGGGGCAGGGCAAGCTGCTGGCAGGCTGAGCAGTCCCTGAGCTGTGGGAAGGGCGATGCTCCCCTCCGCAGTGACACCCCGCAATGGCACACAGATACCTGCATGGTCCCAGGGGGTACCACAGCCATGGAAGGAAGCACCAGGTCTCCATGCAACTCAGGCAAACAGGCAGGATTAAGGGAGGAAAAAAAAAAAAGATCAGGCTCGCCGCTTTTTCTTTTCCCCCTTCATTGGAGCCTGCTTGCATGGGCTGCCTCCGGGCTGCCTGCACAACCCCTGAGCTGTACATGCTCCAGTGCTTCCCTCCATGGCTACTAAGGTAGCAAACTAAAACATCCTGAACATGTTTTATTTTGCTATGTCCCCAAATCATTTAATGCGCAATACGCCGCTGAATGTGCAAACAGCAACACCATTAAAGCGGAGCAAAAGGGCATTTAACCCACTTTAAAGGCCAACTTTGTGGTGCGTCCAAAGAACCACAGATTCTATTAAATGACTTGCTAGTGAGCATAGGAGGACCTGATAAAGAAAATGTGTTAGGCACCTACCACGGTGAGCCAGGCAATTAGTAACTTTGAGCCCTGAGTGGCTGAAAGGTTACATCTTCCCCGTTCTCTTATCTACCTTATTATAACCCCACGCACCGTGTAAGCAATCAGACTGTGAGCCTTTCCTTTGAATTGTTTGCTTGAATACCGTACAATTTTTTTAGATTATTTTATCTTTTATGTATCATCCACATCAATGATAGTTTTGGCAGTTTTCCCAACATGGTAAAGAAGCTTTTTTTTTTTTTCTCTTTTCCTTTTGTTTTTTTTGCTATTTCTATTTTTTTTTTTTTCTCTCTTTTCCTTTTGTTTTTTTGCTATTTCTATTTTTTTTTCTTAAGAATATATATGCTACAGGAATTGAAAGAGAAATACATTTTCCTTTAAGCTACTGGGATTTGAATGTAAAGTAATGGTGCACGTCATGCAGCAAAATAAATAAACAAATAAAATAATGTTGTGTCATAGTCTTCCTAGCAACATTTTCCTATGCACTTCAGTGATACACCTGAGACAGGAAGAATTGCCATTTGTTGAGATACAGCAGTGCAAAGAATAACAGCCAAGAGTTTGGAAGGGGTAAGGAACAGAAGTGCCACTGCCTCCAAATTCTTCCCGGCAAACAAAAATCAGTGCACGGGGAGAAAGATAATGAAGCTGGAAAAATCCCCTTTATTTGCAAGCAGAGCAGACTGAAAAGGTCACCTGGCTGTGGTCACCCTTGACATATAGAAAAAAAAACATTCAAGCAGAAAATGTGTACTGTGCTGGGCTTGAAAAGCAGGATATGCAACTGCCAAGCAACCATCTCCTTTAAAACGGGGCAACTCATAAGAGTCTAGAGTTTTGGCTAGCCCCTGACAAGCGAGAGCACTACTGTCCCCTTCCCTTTCTCATTCAAAGTGTGTCTATGAGCCAAAACCTCACCTGGTGTCAGTGGCCACAGGAGTCATTTGAGCTATTCTGCTTACACTAGCTAAAGACCTTATCCTGTATTTCTAAATATATACATAGAAATCATTATGATATATAAAACGTAATATCACAAACTCATAAGAATGCACTGTGCTGACATACATCTATATCATCAATTGACTTGATAATAAACTTTACATCAGAGCATTTAAATGCTCAGAAAATTCTATTAAAGTAAAAGCAACTCAGCAGCATGGAGTGATCAATGAGGAGCACAGTGCAGAGTCTGTGCCAGCAAACACCAATTTGCACAAACTAACTACTGGGAAAAGGCTTGCAGAAAACTTCAAGAGTGACATTTAAATGGGCTTTTCACTATGAGATGTGTCACTGATATTAATTGTCTGTACTGAACTGAACTGAGTCTCTTCTCTGGCAAGCATCCCAGTAAAAAGGATATGCTGTTTATATGGACTCATTAGGTCAGTTCTTATCAATTCTTGTGTCACTGCAGTCAGCAGCAAAGCTCCAAGTGAACAACAGATGGAACCAACTCTTCCAAAAACACAAACACAGTATTAAGGAGAAAAGCTAAAACATTCAGATTTTTAAGTATGGTTTATTTATAAAGCATTGGATATGTTCTGGCCTGATGAATAGTGGAGTAGGGGACCTGGACTCTATTCAGGATTAAAATTTCATTGCATTTGGATTCTGCAGCATGATCTTGAACCCTTCCTTCTACATGCCTTTTTCCTTTATATCCTCTGCCTGTCATGTTTATTTAGTTTCTTCAGTCTCTTCTTACGTTCATATACGATATATGCTTTCTAGCTACATAGAGCAAGTTCATTTGGCAATTAGAAAATTATCTGACATCCACAGTGGACATCTCAACCCACCTCAGCCCCTGCCAGCACTTTGCTAGTAACACCTCTGGCCCTGACTATAGCCAGTCACCATGGACAGGTCTAGGACTTTGAAGAGGGGTTTTAGCGGGTGAGGTGCATCATCACGTATCACAGAGCACTCCTTTTTCTCTAGGTAAAAAGAAACTAGAAGCTTCACTAATATGCTAGGGGCTTGGAAGCATATTATTCCATTTATGATTGAAGCAAAAATAAATATAACTTTACCGGACTGTTCATTCATTTGTTACAATATATATTATGCATACAAAATTAGGCAAAATATCAAATGATGCTGTTTCTTTAGTCCCGCTGTCATTGGAATTGACGATGCATCCCTTTCAGAGTCATAAAACAAAATCTAGGCTTCTTGAATGTGCTTCCTGGAAAGTTATTTCCGCATCTTAGTTAATGTTTTTTAGCTCGAGTTAAAACAGTCTGACGGACTGTGAAACAGGAGATGCACAGCCAGGAGCAGCTAATAGACATCAGAATTGCAGAAGAAAGGCTAGCTTGATTAATGGCACATCAAAACCATTAAAAAAGGAAAGGGGGTCATTAATGCCTGTGGAAAGAAGAGTTTAGTATCTGCTAGATTATAATGAGCCATGAAGTCAAGGTGACTCCCTCACTGCTGCCTGAACAGAAATGCTATCCATACTGCCACTGCCACATCTGAATCTGAGATACTATGCCCTGAATCCAAGGGAGAAAAGTTCTTCTTAGTAAATAAAGCTGCTTTACATTTTGTATGATCCATATACACAGTTGGTTTTAAACTTTGGGTGGAGCAAGAATCAAAGGGGGTATGATTGCACCACTGCACCATGCCCCACACCCCTTTGAATCCACCCCATCTGTCACTCAAGCCTGGACGAGGAGCTCATCCTAATAGTGTAAGGAGCCTAACCAGGGTGCATTTGTTTTAGGTGGCTTATAGTATGCCAACATCTTGGGGCGGTTGTGTTGGGTGGGGCCGCTGGGCACAACTGCAACTCTGATGATGATTGTAGGAATCATTAGTGAATCTCAACATACTGCAAAAGAAGATGCGTTTGGGGGCAGTTGGTTTCTGGAAGAGAAGAAATAATAAGTTCTAGATATAAAGAGCAAGAAATGGCAAACAGAAAAGGAGCAGCTTCAAGTACAAGTATACCAAGAAGAGTACAGCCTTATAAATCATGTCGAAACCTCTTTAGATGAGCCTAAAACACACTGTTTATGTTGGAGCAATGAGATTATTAAAATCTGCCAAATTTCCAGTTTTTCTTTTCATCAACACAACCCCACAATGTAGCAGAATATAAAAAGATTGCAAAAATCTCTGGCATGGAAATCAAATTATCATGTTGATATTTGATAGTTTGCTAGACCATTCTGTTTCTACTCTTTTGCGTTGGCCACGTCCTTGTTAAGCAGGGGTTGATTGGCATGGTGAAGGAAGGAGACACATTCCTTCCCAGGCTTCTGAATAAGTCCATGATGGCTACCCATCTGCAAAAACTGTTATCAAGTCACAACATTTAGTCAGCTGCCAATACATTTGTTTTCCTCCTAATTAAATATTCATGAGCGTTCATCTGTGATATAGTATATATAAACCATTTCAAAAAGGAGAAAGAAAAGTGGAGGTATCCCTAACACATGTACAAGCCCATTTAATTCATAATAACGTTCATAACATGGTACTCAGCCTAAGAATAGACTTGAAAATCAGGCCCATATTAAAAGATAAGCTAGGGCTCAGCACCTTTGGAAAACATGTCCAAGTTAATTTAGCTGTCTAAGCAAGTGCTCAGCTTTGGCCACTTAAGTCTGAAAATTTTGGCTTAAAAATTGCTCAGCTAGAACTCTCTCACACTCAATGGTGTGATTTATAATGCTGTTGCCATCTTGTTAAAACTGTACATGAAACTGTTACTTGTTCCCCTTTCTATTTCTCTCATATCTAGGATTCATTATTCCTTCTCTTCCACAAGCCAATTCCCCAGAAAAAAGTACTTTTTGTAGACTGCTGCAATCAATTATTAACTATTACAGTCAATATTATTACTATTTCAGTACTGCCTAGTGGCCCAAATTAAGATCAAGGCCCCATTATGCTAGGCACTGTATACACACATAATAAAAGGCACGCCGTGCTCTGAAGATCTTGCGGTTTCAATTATCCCGTATATACAGTGGAAAGACTTCCTTTCCTCAGAGAGTTGTTCTTAGTTCACTATTTAATTCACTGAGGTTTGCAAAGTTCTTTGATATCCACAAATAGATGGTGCTAGGGGAGTGCAAAGAATCATAATTCATTCAATTCTGTTTCCTATTTATCTTACCCTTGTTCTTTTTTATCATGGTAATACTTTTTCATTGATGTAAAAATTCCAATGCCATCCTATAAAACTGCAATTTGCATTTCATTTCTCTGTGGAACGTATGGCACCAGGAAGATGATGGATCTTAAAATTTCTCCCCAGTTGAAGACTGTGAAACCAAGGAGCAGACTGTGCTTCAATTGGAGCTATGATGGCAGCATGGGCAGACTTTTACAAGCTGGCTTTTATGTAGCTAGTCCTTGTACCAGTGGCAGTGACACCATAACAGTATAGATATCAGCAAGCTGCCCAAGTACTTACGCAGAGTTTGGTCCAGGTTCATATAACCCATGCTGCCTCAGTTTCACTTCTGCTTAGACCTGACCTAGTTAGATCGAAGATAAATTGTGTACATCTATACATGCTCTGATCACATTGCCATCATTGTTTGCAATGTAAACACCTAAAAACAACCAACAACACTGTGGCTGTTGGGTCAAAAAGAAAAGAATCCTACTGAATTAAAACTCTCCCACTTCAATTACAAAGTATCAAGGGTTACTTTGCACATCCCTGTTACATGGTCATTAAAAAGAAATGCCCCCTTCTGCATTCCATTCAGTGCATGTGTCAAGCCCATGATGGGACAGGGTGGGATATGATCATGCAGAGGATTTTTGGCGGCACTGGAATGACAAAGAAACAAAGTTTGCAAATGTGATTTAAAGTTTTATCTTGTGAATGACATTGTAAAGTAGTATGTTAGCAAATTTTTTATATTTAAGCAATAATGTTCAAGGCCCAGGGCTTTTCTTGGGGATTAATGATTGGCTGGAAGAGTTGATGGCCCGAGGCAAGGCTGCAGGCCATTAAGCAAGATGGTCATTAATTTCCCAGGAAATGCCCTGGGGTGAGGTCTTTATTACTCTTATGGGCTAATGTTGTAAAGGATACAAAGTTGGTGGGTAGTTTTTTTGCTTTTTTTTTAACTTGGTTGAAAAAATAAACAGTTTATTGGAAATTAAGTACAAGGCATCGTGACAATTTAACTCAGCTGTCAAAGCCAGACATGACAGGCAGCATGCCAGGGGACGTGGAGCAGCTATAAATGGCTGCAAGCAACACGGTGGTGTGTGTAGAGTTTAGGAGTAGTTTTCAGTGCAGCAGCTGCAGGAGCTCACCCCGCCAGATGTGTTCGTTACCTTTAAGAAGGGCCAAACAAGGTTATGGCCATCAAAGACTTTAATAGACCTTGACAGGCTACTTGCAGCAAATTATTTGAATTTATTTTTTTGCATTTATCCACCGTCAGATTTTTTTTCAATTAATTTATCTTTCACGATGATTTAACTTTCCTCTTTCTGTATTTGCAAGGATACTTCACTCTATGGATTGCTTGGGGACTAGCTGACATGCATCCTATTTAAATATTTATGCTCCCCTCGCCCAAGTTCACCATTTGTATTATGTGGCTAAGCATATGGTATTGTCTTTGCTTCAGAGAAGTATAGGTTTGGAAGGGATTTTGATGGCCATCTGGATGAATGCTGCACAAATGCAGGGTTTGTTGGTTGTCACAACCCAAAGTTGTGGTTTTTCTTGTTTGTGTGTGCTTCGGCATCACTAAATCATGTTCCCGCCAAATTGCAGCTCTTTTGCACGGTGGAGTGTTCTGTTGCAATTAAGA
>NW_005841890.1:241862-248554 GCF_000455745.1 Alligator sinensis
GGGTGTAAGTAAATAATCTTTTCAATCAACCATTACGCCTCCGTGACTGATTCTAGCTCAAGCATACCATACCGCGCCGTGGTTTTCTCCAACCCCGCGTGTCCGGGCTGCTGGCCACAGCCTGTGTGCACAAGGACGGGCCCGGCTCGCCCCCAGCTCGCACATGGCGACCCAGATGGGATCGGGAGAGACCTCGCACATGGCGACCCAGGCGGGATCGGGAGAGGGCCCGCACATTGGTCTTAAACCATCCCAAAGATACCTATCTAGTCTCTTTTTGAACCTCCAAGGAAGTACGTTCCATGACTTTTCAGGGCAAGTTTGTTCCATTGTCCTATTGTTCTCTAATCATCTTTTTAATAGATAGGTACTATATTATCATTTTTTTCACTCCTCATGAACTTTGCCTATCACCCAAGAGCTTGTAAATTTTACTATCAATCATTCCAAGATTTCTTTAACTAGTACGCTACCTCCCTTGGGTGAATACTGTGAGGCCTTGGTGACTTGACTTCATTCAAATTAGCCAAAAATTCTCTTTCCTTATCAGTACTTGCTTCCTTTTCACTTTTTTGTTTGTATTAATCTACATGAATTCTGCTCTTCTGGTTGAGGGTTGTGGGGTTTTTTTGGTGTGGTCTAAAGAAAAATAGACATTTTAAAATAGCCTAGGACCCATAATTTCCCTGCTCTCCCCTTCCTGTTTGACATATTTATATAACTCATTCTTGTCTTTCACGTGTCCTGCTCATTATACCTTTTTTTGTTCAACTTTTGTGCTCCTGATCTCTACTGACACGTTCCTGCTATTTTTCTGTATATGTCCTAAATTACTTTCTCTTCTTTTCGTTACCTATACGTAACTCTTGTTTATTGCTTTTTTTTTTTTCAGGTAACTAAAAGCTTCCCGAGAGGTCACACTGATCTGTTATGGTTCTTCTTCTTGAACTGCTTTGGAAGAGCTTGATTATGAGCCTCCAAGATTATGTCTTTTAGAAACTGCCAGTCTTCTTGGATTGTGTTACCTTTACATTTATCTGTCCATGGAACCTTAGATCCAATTTGGTTGACATCTGGTGACTTTGTAAAGTTTATTTTGCTCTTTTTCTGCCTTCTTTTCCTTAGAAATCAGAGTTCTGTCCAGAGGCATGGTTGCACAACACCTGAAGAAGCACTGGCTCCTACTGTGCCCGCTGTGGCAGTATGATCTGTTACGTCTCAGCTCTGTATTCTTGGGCAATCGGGGCACAGGATGCAGTCTGTCTGACTCACAAAGGACTCACCCCCCCTCCCCTCCTCTACCTAAACGAAACTGATTAAGATGCAGTGAGAGACGCACCTAAGACCCTCACCAGATAAGGGTGACAAGAGTGAATCAACTGCCCTTGGTCTCATTTACATGAGAGATGGAACCAGATGACCATTCATTTACATGAGAGATGGAAAACAGAAAGCCTGAAGCAGAGACTGCAGTGAATTCTGGGACCAGAGAAGCAGGAGAGCGCTGCATGATGGGGAATCTGTGCTTCCAATGTTAATCAACCCATGTTCACACACACCCAGCTCAGCATTTATCAGACCAGTTCTAATCTGGATTTACTAAGGACTTTTCCCCCCCAGACACACACACACAGCTCTAAGTTTAATAGGCATCTCGGGCCGTACATTCCCCGGTCCCACTATGGGAGGCCTATTTAAACTTGATTGACTAAAACTCGGTTGCCGGGTTAGGGAATGCTGAGGCAAGAGACCGAGTCAGAGGGGGTATGGGCAACATTTGAACAATGGTTAAGGGTTCATCACAGCATCCAGCCTGCTGGAGCCCTAATCCCAGGTGTTGTCATATCTTTCCCGAGACGACTGGTGGGAGTCCTCTCCACAAAAGGTTATGAGCACCCCAATAATTGTTTTAAGTCTGTTAAAAGACTATAGTAAGATCTGGAAAAGTCATGCTAAGCTGAGGCTTGTGCACAACAAGTAAAAATCCAAAATCCTGATGCTGCAAGCTATCTATTGTTCCTGAAGAAACCATGAGATATCCCATCAGTATATCTGCCACCCATAGGAATTTCAAGCTGGCTCCCAAGTATTTGGGTTACTCCCTAATCTTAAGTGTTTCCTGATTATCAATCAGTTTCCTGAGATGGTCCAAACCAGATAACCCCTTGTCAATAGAAAAGACAATGATTTACACTACTGAGGGTGCTTCGAAGCAGCTGAACTGAGGGTATAAAAATCTGTAAGTGTGTGTGCTGCTAGAAGAGGAAAAGGAAGGAAAAGAAGTAGAAGCAGGAGGAAAGAAGGAGAAGAAGAAAACCCCTGTGCTGACACCATCCCCTGTCGTTCTTGGGACGCTGGAAGAACAGATCATCTCTCTCTTCAAGGATTGTGCTACGGACTGTGCCTGTCAGCTTTGCAGCCTGAGTACCGTGGACTAGGTGAGATCCCAGCGTTCTCTGTCTTCTTTCTAGGCATAAACTTCTGAACCTGAACTGTATCAGTTAAGCTTGAGCTAAGTTTCCCCAAATACTTAGTGAAACCAGGGTAGTATTGTCATTGTTGGTGTTTGTTTTTCTTTTGCATGTCTATTACTACTAGTACTATTATATATTTCATATGCTTAGCAATAAATAACTTTTATAGTCAAACTGGTAGTAATTGGGTATATTTTTCCTTCTCTGCTTCTCTTTCCTCCCGTGCTCTGCAGCAACGCTTCTTTTACCTATGCTAAAGATCCCTGTGAAGCCCAAATTATTGTGGGGTCTGCTCATCAAGAGGCCAAAGATTGGGACGTGCTGAGTTTGAAACACATAAGGGGATCAGCTTGTACAGGCTGATTGACCCAGTTTGACTCAGACGTGCCCTTATGAACTGAATGCTGGCCCATGAGGGTGTCAGCTGGACACCCAGCCGGATTCAGAGGGATTCTGTTTACCTGTGTGCTTGTGTTTGACTGCATTTTATTGTTGCTCTTATGAACTGATTCTTGGCATATGAGGGTGTCAGCCTGTCCATGCTGATCAGCCCGGCCAGGTCAGGCGTGTCACGTTAATTTGTGTGTGTTTGTGTGTATGACTGATTTGGTGACTGGAGGAACCCAGTCCCATTGAGATTGAGTCCTACAAGATAGCTCCACTGGGGGTGAGGGCTTGCAGAAGGGAGAAATACAGCTCCGTATAGTAACACAAGCAGCACATTGACAGAATCACCAAGACCCTAGAAACTATCCCTAATAAATGAGCACACCCCAAAGTAATGGGCAAATTTGGTAACAGATCAGATGCCACTGCAGCAATATCTGCTTTTGCAACCACCACAAAGGCAGCATCTGGGGCTGCTTCCCGCACCACCCCCACCGATTGTTATGCTACTGGTTCTATATCACTTCCAACCAGCTTCACATTTGCAACTAGTTTATTCAGGACACAGGTTAGGCATTATTGAGGTCTCTCTCCATCCTCCCTCTTGAAGCGGCACTGAACCTTGCATTTAGTAATATAACTCGGTATGGTGCACTGGGAAACATTGTGCTCCACTGAGAAGCGGTCTGAGGGCGGGGCTTAGGACACAGGATCTGCCTCTCACTGAGTACAGTGCCTTTCTTACTGCCACTTTGATTGGCTTGTTTTTTCACAGCCTCACGTATTTCCCTCTCTTGGCTGCCAGGTGGGTCAGCTTCTAGACGATGGCTGGTGAGAGCGTTGAGCAACGCCTAGCCCATAGTCTGATTGTCAGAGCCCTTTGTAGGGAAGCAGGTGATGCATGGACATTTGCCTGTGCAGAACTGAATTGCAAACAGTACATAAGTGCCACTTAATCATGTAAAATGAAATAGAGTCGTGGATGCTTGTATGCCCCTGGGGTCCTCTAGGTGGTAACATAGGAGTAGAAGTAATGATGAGAATTGTTTATTTCTAACTGCTTTATCTATTTCCACCAGTCTTTTACCTTTTTCTTAGGCTGTGATATCCTTAATGATGGGGTTTAATTCTTGTTCTTTGTATAGTAACATGCAGAACAGGACCCTGGTACGTGAAGTTCATAGGCATTAACACAACAACTTCAACGGTATTATTATAACAGCAGCAGCTATAATAAAGAAAGCATGATAATATGGTTTGAGCACAGAAGCAGCCAGAAACCCTTGGGTTGTAAATGTAGGCTGTGACATTAATGCTCTCTGTCGCCACTGAAATGCCCCTTAACTTCGCTGACACAATTTCCATTTGCAAATTTGGAGTAATGATAATTATTCACCTGGATCACCAGATGTGTAGTAAAGTGGTAGATGGGGGTGGGTTGCAAGGGTTAAATGGTAGAGGTGTGTGAAATGGGCTGTATTTGATTTGGATTTGGCCCGAATTGCAGACAGTGATTCGATTAATTGATTTGGATCACTTTCCTGATTCAAATCAGTCGAATCCGAAACTGAAGATTCGATTCGGATTCAGAGAATCAGCAATTTGGCCATAGACGCAGCTTTAAATGTTTTTTCTACAAATCTCGAGGTACCAGGTGTGGCATGCCAATGCTGTGATGGTGGGGCGGATGGAGCATCCCACAGGAGTACTTCCGGTCCACTTCTAGGTCCACCATTGAGTGAGCAGGGGGACCCCCCACTTCCTCTGGCTTGGTGATCAGCTCTGGGGGGACCCCAGCTGCTCTCCTAGACCCAGGAGATACCAGTCACTGAGCTGGGGAGTGCAAGGGGGCCCCCCAACGCACTCCCTGGCAGACCCGGAAGTAGACCAGAAGTGCTTCTGGTTCACTTTTGGGTCTGCTGCCAAGCATGCTGGGGACCCCCCATGCACACACTCCTATGGGATGCTCCATCCACCCCAACCTCACAGCATTCACGAGCCACCTGGTACCTTGAGGTATGTAGAAACAACATTTAAAGCTGTGTCTATGTCCGAATCATTGAATCTTTCCCAATCTCTCTGAATTGATTCCGAGGGTTCCAATTCTATTTGGAGAGATTAAGGTGCCTCCTGATTCCGTTCAGATTCAGAGATTCAGCCACCGAATCAGGCTGAATCAAAACAGTGACCTAAGCTTGGTACAGCCCTATTAAATGGCTAATGTTTGTAATCTATGAATGCAAATGTTCAACATGAATTAGGAAGCACTGCCATGAAAACATATTCCATCCACTTGCCAAAAGAAGAAGCAGAAGCTGCAAAAAGCAGCTGCTATTTATGATCCTGCTCCATGTAGACCCTAGGAGAGCCTGTGGCTCAGTCTCACAGGTGCTTATTGACATATGCCCAGAGCTATTGTCACAGTGGCTACATGATATTTTTTCAGCATTTGGTATAGGCAGAGCCAGGGTTCAAATTACACTTTGACTGTATGGGGGTATAACAGGGGGCCTTCTCGGGGCTGATTTTCCCTCTGGCCTGCCCACCTGTTTCTGGGCCAGCTGCCTACCTTCTCTCCTGCCACACCTTGATCTTAATTAATTAAGATGTTAATTAAGTGGAAGGCTGCCCATTTCTTGCCCTGATGCCAGGGGGCGCTATCTGCGGCTCCGTACCTCCCCTACACTGCAGCCCATGCCTCGCAGATGGCATCCAGCTGTTACTCTCACCAGCCCCGCACTGGGCCCCAGAATCCTCCTACCAGGACCCCTCCAAGATCCCTCCGTTCAGGTGGCCTACCCCACCCTCATTCAGGGATGTCTCACTCCCTGAAACTATTTCCCCTCTCAGGCGTGATCCCCGCCCCTCCCCACTGGGACCTTTGGCCACACAGGCCCAGGCCTCACCTCCAAGGCCAATCAGGAACCCCAGGCCCTCCAAGCTCTGTACATCCCTCATGGTGGGCTCCTGGCCCCTGGCTGCCACAATCAGGCACCTGCTGGCTGCTTGGCTTAGGTCTGACATGCTGTAATTACAGTGCATTGGAGCAGACTCAATTAATTAGTAATTAGCAGGTAATTAGCAGGTAATGGCACTTTACCAGCAGGCTCTGCATCTCATTCACCAGTGTCCCCATGCTTCAAAATGGTGGTGGGGGCACTTTAATTAATTTCATTGAACAAGCTTAAGTTAAAGCCCCCCTGCCACCATTTTGAAGCATGGGGATGTTGATACACGAGACACGGTGGGTCCTTTAATGTACATGTGCCTGTCTGTGCAGATGTTTCTCTGCCCAAGTTAGAAGACCTACTATATACCATTCACAGTCACAGTAAGTAGAATTCCAACCAGAAAGATGCATCTTGTCAGAAGTTAGCATTCCTCATTAAAATGAATGGAGAGTGAAGTGCCTTCTATGTTCTCACATTCTGGCCATGGACAGCCCAGTGCATCCTACCTGTGAAGGAGCTGAGTTCTCTGTTCTCATAATCTAAAGACCTAGTACAATCACAGCCAATTCCCTCATGTCATAACCCAGCTAAGAGGTGAGCCATCCTTTTGGGATTTATCCGCTTATAGGGGTGATATCTACCTAAGCCAATGCATCTAACTAGTAGACAGAAGCATTAACTTTGGAAAAAAAAGTCAAGACAGTTCAATCACCCATTTACAACAAAGCACGGGTGTGCTTTCATCAAGCAGTTAGGACACTTTTCCATGACAAGGTAGACAGGGATTCTTCACCCACCTCACCTTGAGGGTATCTGAAGCCAGGTGTCCTACTCCTGAGGGTGACCCACCATGCCATAAGGTAGACAAGATGGAGGGTAC
>NW_005841890.1:248674-257175 GCF_000455745.1 Alligator sinensis
TGCTGAAGGTGGCTAATGGGCAGCCAGGGTGAGAGATTCCTAAAGATAGGCTCTGTGGCCCAATAAGATAAGCACTACCCTAGAAGGGAGACCCCGGCCCTCTATTCTTCTAGTTGCTCACAATACTATTTGCTCACTGCATTCAATGTGTGTTTAATGTAAAACACACAAAAAATATTAGGATCAGGAGCCACAACACATTATAGTGGGTATAGGGCTCAGACATTCCAAGGAAGAGGTCTGACACCACTGGAAGGAGAACCCATATTAGACAATTTGTATCAAAAACCAAAATGTTGCCTCCCTTTCTTCACCTGCCCTGAATGTGAGAGTGCTTTAAGTCAAGATTTAGAATGGATTTCTGAGCTCCTTTCTCTTTTAGTCTGTCACAGCAAATATGTATCCCTGCATATCTACAGCTTCACCTCTGCTGACAGGGTCTGACACCACTGGAAGGAGAACCCATATTAGACAATTTGTATCAAAAACCAAAATGTTGCCTCCCTTTCTTCACCTGCCCTGAATGTGAGAGTGCTTTAAGTCAAGATTTAGAATGGATTTCTGAGCTCCTTTCTCTTTTAGTCTGTCACAGCAAATATGTATCCCTGCATATCTACAGCTTCACCTCTGCTGACAGCATTTTACCATTCACCAGGTGCATTGTGGGCTTTTTTTTGTCCTTTGCTTCTCGAGCATCAGGTGCTGGTCACTCCTGGAGGCAGAAGCCTAGTACAGATGGACTAGTCATCTGATCCGCCTTGACAAACCCCTCTGGTCCTGTTATTTTAGTTTTATATAACATGCTCCTGCTATATTTTTTTGTTTTTGCTTTTGACATTTTCTTGAAAGCCTTACAATTCTGCCTGAGAAAGGGTGATGTTGGCTGTAAATCATCTACACGTGCCCACTAATGCCACTCTTTTTCTTGTTACATTTCATTTATAATACTAGGCTCATAGTCAAGAAGACTTCTCATGAATCCACAGAACAGGGGAAACTGCAAATAACCCATTCTCCTCTCCTGCCTAAGTATGATTTGTCAGTATTATATAAACACATTGATAGACACCAGACCAAATAAGACTATGAGTTCATTCAGACCCCAGAGGCACATAGCATTTCCCAAAATGAATCTGTCTATTTAGATAGTCCTATGGCCTTTGCTACCACAATGCCTAGGCCCCTCACAGTCAATGAATTTTAGCTTCAGGATATCCTACTGAAGTAGAGAGATATTTTTCAGCTACATTGTTGAGAAATAGAGTAAATGACTTGTTCACAGAGTCTGCAGCTGAGCCAGAAGCCAGACTCAGTCTGGCAGTGTATAGGGACAGTATAAAGTCCCTTTAATCTGTGGAAATCCTAGTGGTGCTCACTATATTGTACATGCTACCAGAAACCTATCAAAGCAATTTGTGGCTATTTAAGAACTATTTAATAAACCTGGTTATCCGTAGCCCAGCTCTTTCAGTGAGGTTCTTCACATTATCTGTATCACGTGAAAAACAAAAGACAGAACAATCCAAGAAGATGATAACTACATTAGTTCTCAACATTGTCTAGTCAATTGTTCACTTAGCCCAAGGTTATTCTATGAACACTTCCTTGCCCAGCTTCAAATTTATAGATGCATCTTCAGGGAAGGATAAGAAGACATGTCTGCTACCCAGCCCAAAATATAATGTCCTGTAGATGTCCCATGTCTCATTTGTCTCCCTTTAACTTTGATCAGTACATGCTCTGTGACACCCCAAGGCAAATAGTAATATGATGTCCATGCCTCTTCCTGTCCTGACAGTCACTTTTTTCCTCCTTTCAGTTCTTTCTGATCTCCCAGGATCCAGTAATAGCCACCAGACCACAGGTTTGGCATCATCCAGTCCTCTGTCCAGGACTCCTTTTGAATCTGGCACCTTAGGCAGCCAAAAAAGGGAGCTATGCAGACAGGGTTAGGAAAAGCAAGCCACAGGGTGTGAGTTTCAAGAGTGACTGCTGCTTTGGAAGGGAACAGGCTGTAGTTTGTAGTCTGGAGTCTTGCTTCCAGTGGGGCAGCAATTTCCCCACCAACTGCTCTCCATCTATTCTATGCAGTTATTACTGAACAAGGGTAAAGGCTCAGCTTGCGAAGGCATGCTGGACATAGGTCTCGATAATGCCAAACTGCCATGTTGTGATCAAAACAGTGTGCAGGGAAGTTAGAGAGAAGTAGGTTGAAATCAATACCATGCTGGGATTGGGACTAGGCCAAGGGCCTCCTGCTTCTTGAACAAGTACACTGACCACTGAGATATTGGAATTAAGGCATGGGAGGGCCTCCCCTGGCTTCTACCACTAATTACTCATAGGTTTCTGGCCAGCTACATCTTTGTGATTTGCATGCATTCAGTGTCCACCCACAATGAATATGCATTGATACCCCCATACCTTCCTGACCAGTGCTTACCCTGCCGTGTGTCAACAGTCCAGGCAAAATAAAACTGCAGCCTGTGCATAAGTGCCAAACATACCATGTACACAGACAAGGTTCTTTGGGTAGATGTGATTTCTTTTATCAGACCAATTAAATAGTTGGGAAAAAAAATGTCCATTACAACGTTTCAGGTACAAAGACTATTCTTCAGGCATATAGAGAGTCTGCTGGTGAATTTTTATGCAGCTAACTAACTGCCATTTAAATGTGTGGCAGGGCACTGTTGGTGCCTGACACTTTAAGGGCTGAGACAAGCAGCCAGCAGGTGCTTGATTGCGGTGGCCATTTTAGATCCCTGGATACCTGTATAAACAGAGCAGTTTACTGCTGGCAGGTCAGGCAGAAACATTACCTGGTTGCAAGGCTGTATGCAATATCCTGGAGGTAAGGGCAAGAGCTGTAGGGGATTGTTCGGAGGCTCCTAGTCCTGGGCATGACCTAAAACTGCACCCTGCTGAGAGTGGCTGGCCTCGTGGGTCTCCCAGTGGCATGGGAGCCTCCAGGAAATACCAGGCCAGTTACAACCCCGGTGAAAGGTAAGTAGGGACACCTTAACCCCAGCCCTCACCTTCGGGTGTGCTATTTGAATTATCTGATTCAGGGAAGACCAGGTAAGCTTCAGGAAGCATCTGAGCCTGCTGGAGTGAGTGACCCTGCGGGGCTAGGCACACTTCATGAAGCACCTGAGCCAGGAACGGGGGACCCCGATCCCTGAGTGCAGGCAGGAGGTGTAGACCCAACCGAGGGACTTGACTGGTCAATGCTAGGGCCAGGACTGGAAGGGTCAAAAGGGCCAGAGGCCCACCACAAGGGATGCCTATATAGAGTGAAGAAGCTTGGGGTCCCAACTGGCTTGAGACAGGGCCAGGGCTTATAAGGAAGCATAAAGTTCCTATGGAAAGGGCCACAGCTAATGGTTGAAGGGGACAGTTGAGTTGACTGCCTGAGATGCTATCCTCAAGGCTTGGCCTGTGGTGTAGGGGTGGAACAGAGCCGTGGATAGCCCCCACCAATATTGGGGTGTATAATGGGCAGCCTTCTGTCTATTTAACACCTCAATTATGTTCCATCAAGGCGTGGCAGATGAGACAGGTGGGCAGCGTGCCCAAAGGCAGGTGGGGAGACTAACACTGTGCCTAGTCTGGGAGACCCACTTTGCCACAAAGTGCACAAGAGGAAACAGAACTGTACCCATAAAAACTTAGACCAGAAGGAGCCATTATGGTCATCATGTCTGGTATTGTGCATAACACAGTTCAGAAATCACTCAGTCATGCCTGCTGTGGAAGGAACTATGCCTCTTCCTCTATTTGCTCTTCCTAAACCTCAATCCCCTGAGTGTCTCTTCTCACTCTAATTTTTCTCATTCCTGCCACCCCTTCACGAGTCACCTCTTCTGTTTAAGTGTTGGACAATGTTCTCTTTCCAGTCCCACCTTAAAATGCACTTCTCCTATGAATGCACTTCTCCTATTCTCCTATACCAGCTATGTACTGACTGCCCAGAGGAGTTTTCTGTCTATTGACTCCTCTGAGAAATCCTATGAAACATTGTGAAAACTTACCTGGAAAGACAGGGACGCCATACTGGAAGCTGATCATGGCAAAAACAAAACCACAGCAGCCAGAGCTGCTGCGCAAAAAGATCAAAGGAAAAAAAATCACAGAGTCAGGAGGAGGCAGGAGCAGCTCCCACATTGCCCTGGGCACATTTTATAATGGCTTGCTGGGGCCAATTGGTCAGGCAGACACCCAACATCGGCATAAAAGTCCCAGCAGAAGAGAAGCCAAGGGGACAGGAAGCAAAATTCTCAACCAGCCCGGACAGGCCAGAACACTCAGATGGTTCCAGAGAGGGGATCTGGTGGAGACCCTGGATGGGGGCTTTGACAAAGGCACAGGGCCAGGCAGGGGCCAAAGGGATAGCTGCAGGGTTGACATGGACCGAAAGGAGCAGCAGTAGTGACTGGAGTACAGCCGACCCAGCAGGGCCAGGATCCAGATGCCATGGACAGATGGCAGATACCAAACCCGGGAAGAAGACAACATGCCAAGGGACAGAACGCTGCCAAAGCTGGACGCTGTGTAGACATGGGAAGAGGAGGCTGTAGGGGGCGCTCGGCAAAGAAACATCACTAGTAGCCTGTGGCTGATGACTCTGAGAGACTAAGCGCCAATAAGGTTCATATCATCGACCTTGATGAGACAGGTAACAACATCGTGGTTGGTGGTAGGCGGGGTGTAGGGGAGGTGGAGCCCCAAGGAGAAGGAAAAATGGGAACGACCGAGGGCAGACACCAGGGGAGGCGAAACCAAACATCATTCTCCTGATACAACAATTACCATCATCAAAGACATGGCAGGAGAGACCCCTGAGGGCCCAACCCGAAGTCATCCTAATAGTCAGGCCGTGCAGTCCTAGGAGCCACAGTGAGGCTCGAGAACAACCCACACCTGTGGCGTGCAGGGGAAAGGCACGGGAGACTACAAACATGAACTTTCATTTCTACCCAGGAGAACTTCTACAATCTTTTCTAAAGGATAAAGGATGTTTGTGCCCGAAAGCTTGCAATTAAATAATTTTTTTCTGGCAAATATCTTGATGGCCTAATAAAAGATATCATCTCTACTATGAGTCCTGGTTGCCTTTTCCTCTAGACCAATACAGCTACAACCTGGATACCTTCTCCTATGAAGGCTTTCACAAGGCCTTCTCTCAGCTGATTCATACCTGGATTCTTCTCTGCTCTATTTTGTCTGTCTGAACTAGCACTGCACAAATAATTAGCTTTTTGGTGCAGTAGCTTTCTCCTATAAAGGCTTTCACAAGGCCTTCTCAGCTGATTCATACCTGGATTCTTCTCTGCTCTATTTTGTCTGTCTGAACTAGCACTGCACAAATAATTAGCTTTTTGGTGCAGTAGCTTAAGCCAAAAAAGAAGTAAAATAACTTGGATGTAAAATAAGAAAAAAATATGGATATTGGAATTGATTGAAACACACTGTATTACTCTGGTGAGGGTTTGGCCCAAGACTCTGCTTACTTTTTAGATGTGGGAAAACTAAAAGCAAGCCATTTAAATTAGACATGTCATTTAACAGTAACCTAAAAAGTTATTCTTAAATATTTTGGTCTACCCATTCTGAATCATCTTCAGAGAATTCATACAACTATCATTAAAAGCAGCAACCAATTTAGCAGGTAGCAAGGATGAGACAATCATGGGGAAAATGGAAAATAAAATTCATGGAGAACAATCAAATATTAGCAATGACGTAATCATAGAACTGAATTAAAATCCCAGTGGATGCCAAGCTTTATTCTTCATTAGATACAATCCAAAACTAGAAGAGGTAATTACTTCTTTAAATATGAACACAAGGAAAGAGTTTCCCTGTATTTTAACTCTTAAAATTGGATTGTAACTGCAGTTGGAAGGTGAAAGTTCTGATTCATTTAAAACATTGTTTTTTTACAATAACGTTAGTAACTTGATACAGTAAATTAGTTTAGTTCATTCAATTTGTTTTTTAATACACCAGTCTGTCACTTTGGAGAACAAATATTTGATTCCTGCTTTTCTGAGGACTGAATCTCGCCTGAAACATGGATTGCCGATTTTAATTGCTCCCAATAGAGATTCAATGTCATTCTCATTCAAGATGAAGCACGGTGGGGTACCAAGGCAGCCTTCTAACTGGCTTCACGTGACGAGGTGTCAATTGTGAAGCTATAGCCTCTCTGGATATTCCTTGACAAGTGCTGGCAGGGAATTTTCAATGGGTATCAGTACACGTCTCTGAGTGCCCAAACATTTTTAATAAGATTATAGAGCCTGCCCTGTCATGCTGTCACAGAGCACTGCCCTGCTCATTCCACAGATGGCTGACCCTGGATAATAAGATGAAGTCCGTACCACTTCCAGAGGGACAGCGACCACCATGGAGAAGCACAACTGTGCCCATTTATGTCAGCTGCTTGCATGATTATGGGCAGTATAGGTGGCTTTGAGCAGCCTTGATCACACGTCTCAGTGCTCTGCTTGGGTTCCCAGAAGGAGAGGAGAGCAGGCTGTGTTATTCCTAGGGATTATTTCTTTATTACACATTTATTAAATATATGTCACCCTCCCCAGAAAAGGCTGAGGGCAGGGTACAACAAAAAGCAAAATCCATGATAAAGACTGTGAAACTAGTAAAAGGAAATAGTATGTAATAAACACCAATATCCCAAAACAGTTTCCCAAAACCTAACCCCACCTTCTAAGAGCCCACCCAAAATAAAATGTCTTACAGTGTTTCTGGAAGGTGTCCAGGTCCAAACACTGCTGAACAACAAGGGGGAGGATGTTCAGGAGTTTGGTGCATGGTTTTTTGGAGCACTGGGGTTGTCAAAGAATGACACTGCCCCCCAAAAAGCACCTTCTCTCCCTGAGTATCTCCTTGGATGGATGGATGGATGGATGGACAGACGGACAATGCACATCTATGTGCAATACCATATGTTAGATCCCAACTCCATGCAATGCCCAACAGCTAGGGAGATAACGGATTGAGGCACGCATTGCTCATTAACAGCTTTATTCTAAATGGAGATGTCGGGGCCGAGGGGCTGTGGCCAGCAGCCCGGGCACGTGGGCTGGGGAAAAGGCCAGCACGGTGAACTAGAATTAGGCACTGACGCGTAGAGGTTGATTAAAGATTATTTTACTTACACCGTAGGTGGTCGAGGTGCAGGCAGGAAAACTTTCTTGAGTTGCAGTTACAGACAAACAAAAGCGGAGTTTGCTAGGCTCCACCAAAGACACACGAGCGGAGTTTGCTAGGCTCCGCTAAACGAACACGAACAGAGCTCTGGATACCACTCACGGAGTTTGCTAGGCTCCGTGGAACGACCGAAATGAGAGTCCGAAAGGTGACTCTCCACGAGCGCGCAGGGAAGGGTACGTCGAGGGATTGTGCAGCGACAGGGAGAGGCTAGAGGTTGATCAGGCCCCTGTATCCTCCTCTAAGGCACACGCGGAGTTTGTTAGGCTCCACAGTGCGCTTAGAGTTCTTCACGAGATGGATGTGAAGTCCTCCAACTTGGGCGGAAACTGCTCAAGCCTCTTATATGGCTAGCAAGCCAATCGCTAGCCGCCACGTGGGAATAATTTAGAAACAGCCAATAGTGGGAAACAAATTTACATACGGGTGGTGGGAACTCCTTTGCACCGGGGTTTTCTCTATGCAACTGAGAATTGCACCGTGCAAAGAAAGCTCCTTGTGGCGGGAAATAATTCTGCAGTGCCAAAGCACACACAAAATCATACCCTTTGGGTCATGACAGGAGACAGCTTCAGGCAAGCTCCAACAAACCGTGGAGCAGCAGCGAACATTAGTTCTTTTCATATTTATATACCTTGATTTATGCTTATTACCATTTACCCCACCTTTGTCCCTCCTTTGTTCTACCCTTATTCCTTCCCACCTTAAGCTCCGCCTCTGTTTACTGTTTATTTCATTAGCATGGAATTACCTATGCATTTCACTTATTTACATGTCTTTTTGCTATGAGCACATGTCTAAGACCCTGACCCCACTTCTTTTGGTCACTTGAGGTCTTTTGCTGATTTCTTCACTGTCTCCAAGGTTTTGCTTCTGCTTTATCTCCTAACGAAAGCCAGTGGTCTGCATCCTGTTTTCCTTACATAATAAGCTATATATCTTACAACAATACTAGATTGTTAGGAAAATGCTTGTCTAAGCATCTTGCAATGCTGCTTTTAACATATCATTCTGCCTTGTGGTGAGCAACTTGCTAGGCCACAGGTTATAGCCTTTTATTCAGCTGCAAATCCAATGCCCCCCCAAGATCCAAATATTGTCGCCCTAACACTGTTAGTTAGACTGGACATTAGGAAGAACTTCTTCACAGTTAGAGTGGCCAAGGTCTGGAACGGGCTCCCAAGGGAGGTGGTGCTCTCCCCTACCCTGGGGGTCTTCAAGAGGAGTTTAGACAGGCATCTAGCTGGGGTCATCTAAACCCAGCA
>NW_005841890.1:257189-260861 GCF_000455745.1 Alligator sinensis
ACTCTTTCCTGGCTATGCAGGGGGTCGGACTCAATGATCTATTGAGGTCCCTTCCGACCCTAACATCTATGAATCTATAAATCTATGAAACACCATACTCAATGCTGCACATGTTCTACTGATACAGTGAGCAGCAACTTATTACATGTTCCTGCACCGTATGTTGTGATTTATTGTAAGATGCTCTGAGCCTTTCTCGACAGAGCGGGATATAAATCTAAATAACAATAATATAGGGAATTTGGGTTAGGTAACGATGCCATAGGCATGTAAAGTGTCACTATTTATCAATGTCTGTGTATAAAGTATATATGCTTGTGAATATGTGTACATTTATATGCGTGTGTGTATGTAAAGTGTATACTGGTAAGTTCGTGTGTGTATATGTGTATGTGTGTGCATACATGTATAAAGTTTACATGATTTTGTGTGCGTGCATAAAGTATATGTGTGTGTGTGTGTGTGTTCACACACGTATACCTAAAGCACCATATACACCTGTATTTTTATGATAAAAATCCAGGAATTGATGGACTACTAAAAAAAATTCAGAAGTCACTGCATCCTCTTTATCTTCCTAAAAAATTACTTGTATTATGTTGACTCAGAAAATGTCAAATGAAAGACAAATATGGAAGGGCACCCTGAGTACAAGCCTAGAGTAACAAATTAATGAGCTATAAAACAGCAAACAAATGACACTCATAGAGCTGGGAGCTGAGACTAGAAACCTGGTTCTTCAGCTCCAGAAAGACAGGCCTCCAGCTCTTGAGCAAAAGCCAATAGTCTTCACTAATTCAAGTAGCATTTCTTCTAACCTAGCCATGTCACACTACGGGGGAACATCACGTCATTTCCTTGTCTTCTGTCACAATACAATGGCATGTTTCACAAGGAGGGAGAAAACCTTCAGAGAAAATGCCTGATTCTCAGAAAAGACTTTCCCAGGGGATGGATTATCTCATAATTGCCGGCACATATTTCTTGCATTTGCCACTGTTAGAGATTGAACAGCCAACTAGATGGACCACTTATGTGATTTCTTAGGACAACAGATGAAGTAGGGCAGGAGTGCCAAGATATAGTTCTTGAGGTATGGCCTCCCGAAGAATCGGAGTCCCTAGGGTCCTGGTGAACAGGAGTGACTGGTGCCTCCTGAATCGGGGGGGGCACCCGCAGAAGCCGCTGATGATGGTGGCCCTGTCAGGGGGGGCACCAGCCCTACCAACAGCATGAGTGTCGGCCGTTAAGGTGGGGCACTGGCCCCATCAGGGGAGAACATGCACTCTTGTGCACCGCCTACTACTCGCCTATGCTGGTGAACATGGCCATCAGTGGCAGAGGTCTGAACAAGGGATATGGGACACAGCCCTTGGTTGCCCTGTAGCCACTGACCTGCTGTTGCTGGTGCACCTCTGCCACAAGTGGCTTCCTGCACTAGGGCTGCTTGCCTCATAGCTGCTGTAGTGGCCACGGCATGAACTGCCCTCTGCCCTAATCCGGACTTGGCTCTCAAGCAGCTCTGTAGTCCGGATCCAGCCTGGTACCCAAGGTGAGTTTGATACACCAGGGTAACCAATCCTTTATCAAATCAGTTAGCTTCTTTCTTCACACGGGCTTTGCCCCATACTGCTCCCCTCTGCCTACCACACAAGCAAGAGGATGGATTAAACAGCTCCTGTTTGCTCAGAAATGCTATGTATGGAAAGTGCTTATTGCTTCTGAATGCATTTGAAAATCAGATTTATTCATTTTCCCCTGAAGATTTTCAGAGCAAACAGTAGTGCATTTCAGCTGAACTGCCTGTGTGCATGCAAAGTAAGCACCAAAAGGTCAATATTCCTAAAAGGCATTATTTGGGGTCTTGAACTTCTCAATTTACCCTCGAGCCATCTGCAGCCCCAGAGAGACAGCCCCAGTTTATTCCTGGAAGCAGCAATAAACTCTTGCCCAGAATATTGGCTTATACCTATGCCTGAGAATGCAACCAGAGCCTTGGAGCAAATGACACACGTTGCCCCCCATTGTCTCTGTCTAGGGCAGTGGATCTAAAAGCTTCTGTTCACAAGGCATCCTGTGCCATAATGAGAGAATCAGTCTGGTCTGCGGCAAATTATATTCTGGATGTTCACTCCACTCCAATTATCTGGATGTTTCCTTAAGCATCAGGAACAAAAAGCAAAGCATTAAGCAAAGACCTTCCTCACTCCCTTATCCTGAGTTAATACTTTGCTCATGCTGGTATTACCGGCATTACAAAATTTATTAAAGAGAGCAGACTTTCCTATGTTTGCCATCTTCTGGGTACAGGGGCTGCAAAGCCACAGATGTTATAGACCCAAGGCCATGAACCTCTGTCTCTAATCAGCACAAGTTTTGGAAAACCCTACTCAGCTTGCTTCACTTCTGTGTTTATCCAGAATAAAAGGAGATCTCTAATAATATTGCATGGATTCATTCCCACATATCTCTAGGCTGGGAAGGGATTATTTTTGAAGCCACGCGTGCTAAATTGCTCAACGATTCAAGTCCAACTGCCATTGAATGTTGTCAGTTTTCTGCAAAGAAACCATTCTTCGATTTGTTTTACTCCATCTTGGCCGGGCACTGTTGTCAAGAGACTCTGCAAATGTCAAAGCCATTATCAGTCACGGGCAAGCAGGCTCTTAATTGAACTTTCTTTATCTAACCTCCTGCATTCAAAAGAAAAGGCTACAATGCCAGCATGGAAGTCACCGTTTATAAGTCTCTGCCTGCTAAAAGCAAATTATCTAAAAAGGAAAAAAAAAAAATCTGTTTTGAAGGGAAAGGTCTGAGCTTTTCAAATGATCTTTTCCCCTGCAACGGAACTCAACCATCTGGCATCTCCCTCCTCGTGAAACATGCCATCGCATTGTGACAGGAGCCAAGGAAAAAAAGGTGTGAAATAAAATTCTCTTTTGCTGCCTTGTGCATCCTTCTTTTTTATCCTTTGTTCACACTGCTTCCTTTTCGCATCCATTTAGATGCAGGCATGACAGGCAGCTCTAGAATTCAGCTGCTTGAGTCCATAAATGTCTCCTTGGACGATACTATGTTCTGAACAACAACAAAAAAGGGGTCATTGGAACAAATATCCTCAGTCCATTATTAGCCTTTCTGCTCTAAAAGGCCATTTTTTTTTCTCTCTCAAACTGGTTGTATCAGATCCCATCACACCCGCTTTGACTTCAAGAATCTTCATTTGGATGCTCTGGATCTAACTTTGATCTTTAATATTGTTTTTGCCATAAATATTCCAAAGGATTCAAATCTTCTGAATTATTCTTCATGCCCTTTTGGCACAGAACCAAGCTGGTTATAACAAGATCTTTCATTCAGATAGTACCTGGTGTTCCTTCATGTCCCAAAATGGCTTACAAACAATAATAAGCAAAGCAAACAGAGCAGCAAATATTTGCAGTATCAGGACTTGGAAATGCCATCGCTGACATAGAGTAGGTCAGATTCTTCACCGGCATAATGCCAGGTGTAACTTCCATTGGTATACAAATGTAATGTGTACTACATTGCTGAATAGCTGTGTCATCTGCCCAACACTCCTGCTGTACCTTAACACCTCATGCCCTTTACTGTATTTCTTCTTAAAATACCCATGTGAAGTAGGGAAGTAGAACAGCTCTGAAAGGAAAG
>NW_005841890.1:260871-270359 GCF_000455745.1 Alligator sinensis
CTTCAACCTCACTCACACTCCTGTCCACTGTATGTGGCAAGAGGGACATTTGGCAGAGAAAATCTAAGAGACTTTAGTATCTATAAGGCCTGTAGTAGTCCAGCACTGGAATGCCTAACTTGGAAGCACTTTGCCTACCAGCGCAATCCTAACCCTCAGTTAGCTATCTAGACTTCAGAAACAATGCAGTGGAAGATCTTGTGAGAGGGTTGGTGTGCTATAGCTGAGATAGTCCAGAAAATATGCAAGAAGCAAGGGTTTCTGGTGATAACTTTTTTTGGACTAGCTGTGTTGTTGAGAGATGTTAGACAAGCTTTCAGACATCGATGGCACATACGCATGCTCTGGGGTGAGGAGCTCAGAGCCAATTAGAGTGGCTCGCAGGAACCTCTCTAACTAAAGTGCCTGCAGCATCTCGTGCATTCAGCATTCCGTGTTTCAAAATAGTAGCAGGGGCACTTTAAAGCTCATTGAATGAGCTTTAGTTAAAACACCCCCACTGCTATGTTGAAACACAGTGGGTACCTGTACACATCATGGGATTTAATCCTCATTAAAGTAAATAGGTTTATAAAATGTAAACTTGTTTATTTTGGAGTGTTGCATTAGTATTTGCACGCACTAGGTTTTCCAGTGAATTAAGCTTTGGAGCATCGCATCAGTATTTGCACACACTACGTTTTCAAACAAATTAAATCCAGGCCCCGGCTGGTGCCGCAGGACAGTGAGATGGTCCAGTGCTGCCCCCCACACTCTGTGCCCTGCCATGCAGCTGTGGGAGCAGGAAGAGCTGGGAAATGGTACAAGGGGAAAAAAAAAACCAGAAGTAATTCGAAGGGTGAACTACAAAATTTGTAGTGCCATCTAGTGGACAAAAAGGCTCACCACACACCTTTGAGTGTCTGTGTTTGCACTTAACGAATCCATGGATGTGACACTTTAATTTGTGGCAAGACAAACTAAACTACATCCAAGGAGTTTTACTTTAATGCACCAGAAAGTTTTAAAGTGTCCAGAAAACCCGCTCCTGCAAACAGCCACACTGTTGCAGTGCAAAAAAGGGCAAAAAACATTGCGTGTACAAATGCCCAGGGATACTGAACACACAAGACACTAAAGCATGCTGAAGCATGCTGATCAGAATGCTCCAGCAGATTCAATTAACTGAGTTAAATGAGACTCGATTAATCAAGTCTGCTCCAACACATTCTAATCAAAATGCATATGAGCACATGTAAAAGTGCTCAAAGTGCTTCCTCCTAGCTTGGAATTTGATGACTAACTTTACTTGAGACAGTGGAAAGGTGTAAGTTATGCTTTTTTCTTATTATTTTTTACAGCTTTTCATCATACCTAGCTTTGGTAGTTCTCCAGTCAATTTGCTGTTCTTCACTAAGTGTCAAACTCGGTCAAGGGTTTTTTGGTGATATCTTTTATTGGCTCTAAGGTATGGCTGAGAGAGATATTAGACAAGGTATTGGGACACAAAGTGCCTTTACTCAGGACTAGCTATACTGTTGGTCCAATAAAATATAACACCAAAAAATCCCTGTGCGATACTGGGCTTAAATTTTACTTGTGAATCTAGCCCTTAACATTACCCCTAAAAGTCCACCCTTTCTCTTCAACACAATAAAACTATATGGAACTCACATTCAGCACTGTGCAATATGTTCCCAACTAAGCCAAGTAGTGAATGACACCTGGCTGCATGTCTAATGGAAAATTCGAAGCTGGGATTGTGATAGTAGCAAGGTCTGCTAAAATTTATACAATGTTTATTTGGCCTGGGCCCAGCTTTAAGCCATCTCAGGTTGATTTATATTGCTGAGATGAAGTCACAGGCAGCTAGTAGTTTTCTTGCAATTCAGAATAAAGTGCAAAACAGAGTTTTCAAGTGAGATTGTCTTCCAGATGGTGTGTGTGTGTGTGTGTGTGTGCGCGTGCACACGTACACGCATGCCCACACCCAGTGGCTACAAGACCAGAGAAAATGTTGCCTGAACTGCTGAATTTGAACAGCTCTTTCTCAGGGGGATGAAAAAGGGCGAGTTAGCTCTACTGGATTATGAGCCTCTGGCAGATATTTCAGCCCTGATGGCATACCTACTACATTCATCTGTCAGATGATAAATGCTTTTGTTAATCCAATCTAAAACATATATGTGAATGAGACTTGTCTCCACTCAAGTCAATGGAGTCATCTCCAGTAAAAATGTGGCTCATATTCTCACTGTATGTTATAGTCTAGCATCTCCATTTCAGATCCCACAGTATTACAGCAACAGAGAGGCTCCCCTCCGTATCTGCAGATTCTAATTGTGGGAGTGCAGAGGAATGGGAACCTTTTTATCTTTTGCCATCCATGTCAATGGAGATGCTTCCATGTTTCCTTTTCTCTATTAGATTCCTCCACTCATACGTAGATGCTAACCCTGGGAAAAAGCACTAGGAATTTTACACTTGCTGAGGAACTACCTCTCCATCAGCAAGGGCTATGTAAAACGCATCTTATCTTGGAAGTATAATAAGCCTAGGCCCAGCTGGTGTAGAATCAGACCCAGGCATCAGCTGGAAGTAATCAGGTTATGTCATGCCCCAGGGCTACAGGAAGAGGGCCCTGTGCACACTGGTCAGAGCAGATAGCAGCAAACTGTCTGGGCAACAGACCACCTTATTGAGCCCCTGGCCTGCTTAGGGCACCTTGCCTAATGCTGATTTTAGCTTTTGAGCTTGTCTTCTGGCTTTAGCTCTGCAATTAAGACTTTGGCTTATGACCTTGACTTCTGATTTCATCCCTACACTCTTGTCTCTAGCTCCTGATATGTTATCTGCTCAGGCTTAACCCTGGACCCTACTTGCCTCCTGACTTAGTTCCTGAACCCGGCTTCTGGACCCTGCTCTGATCACACAGGTGACTATTCTGATCATCAAAGCCCCAGCCCCTTATAGGTAGAGCTTCTAGCAGACTGGCTATGGTAGCAGCCATGTAGTCTTGAGGTGACTGTGTGTTGAAAGGAGTAGATGATACTGCAGGGTAAATTGCTTCATTACAGAAGCCCAGTACATCAGAGAGATCCCTTAAGTCTTTAGTCAAAAGACCCTTCCCCTGTACTATTGGAGTAGGCTCCAATACATCACAAGGACTGCCATGAACTCAATCTCATGGGCCTAGTTTTTAACATCTGTTATGTAGTGCCCTACCAGAGTATTTGTACATAGTTCAGGGAGCTGCTCTAGATGCATACTGATTGACATCAGCATAGATTCCTTCTCTCCAAGCCTTTTTGCTTTTATGCTGAAATAACCCTCAGTGTGGAGAACATGGCCACTAAGTAACTAACAGCAAATGCAAAGATAAATTTAAGGGATGCAATGTCTTTATTAATGATAAGGCATTGTTTGTCACTCATGTTGTGAAAACCACGCAGAACGAAAGATGTATCAGATCTTTTGGCCTTGTACATGGATTAGTTTCATCTCCATTTCTCACAAATTCTAAAGCTGCATTTTCCCCCTCCCCTTTCTCCCCCACTTCAATTAACCAATTACCTCTTACTGGTTTGCAGTTTTCTAGAGGTTTTTTTATTCTTTTTGTTATGAGTAACCATAGCTACCAGGCATGGAGAAAAGGCAGGCGAGAATGCTAAGTTTGTCCTGCTGCTTTGTAAGAGCTCAGTAGCTTCTATAACTTGCATGCATACTTTTTAAGGATATCTTCACTAAAAATCATTCTATCACTGGATGGCAGTAGAGCTATAATACAAATTTATAGGCACTGTCGCTGCATGGATGCGTCTGAGGCAAAGAGTCATATTTATGCTTGTCCATATATTTTTCTATGGTCTCTGTTTTGTATTATACGTTTTAAGAGACATAAGGCATAGGAAAGCCCTGTATTTCCAGAAGGGATTAATGTGGAGGATATTTCATTCTGTCAGGGACACTGTAAATAATAGTAGGTGAGTATAAACATCCTTTAAATTTTTGGACCTGCAGCTCCAAACTCTGTAAAAGTAAAACCAACTTTCTGACTGCATTTTTAACTTCCATTGTACATATTTCCTTTCTGTACTGACTGCTTAAGAAAGGCAGTAAGATACTGCCTTCATTATGATCCTCTCTGAGACTCACTCTGCTGGCAGCATATTACCTCTGGTCTTGTTGCAATCAAAGTCCATGCATTAAAAGAAAACACCCAAAGACTTGCTCTTGGCTTCTGGCTTCCAACAGCCTTCCAATATTACCAATAAATGGTCAGGCACATCTGATTAGCATATGTTTAGTATGGGCACTATAGTCTGCTTGTTTTCCAAGTAAGGATTAGGTTGTGCTTTTAGGCTCCATTATGTGGTCATTACTGGCCTGCTTGTTTTATTAGAGCCCCACCGCTCTGAGCCTGCCCCCTTTCAGACTGCTTCTGGACAGGGATTACTTGTCTTGTATAGTCTATAATATATAGGGTGGTCATCATAGAGGACAGTCCGGTTGTCCTCTGTCCTCTATTGATACGAAACCAGATGCCACTATATCCTCTATTTTTCTCTTCCAGTTTTCTGCTGTTTTGTCCTCTGTCCTGTATTGATACAATACCGATGCCTTTGTGTCCTCTATTTTTCTCTTGCAGAATAGAATAGAATATTTTCTCTTGAAGAGAAAAATAGAGGACATAAAGGCATCGGTATTGTATCAATAGAGGACAGAGGACAGAACAGCAGAAAACTGGAATGTCCTTTACGATGGCCACCCTAATAATATATAGTCTCTTTCACTTCTTGGACCCTCCTGTCTGTCTGCATTTGTCTGTTGTCTGGTGTCCTCAGTCAAATCACAAGCTGTGTGGATCAGGCACTGTCTTTTGGCTCTGAGTTTGTACAGCACCTAGTGCAAAAAAAAGTCCAGGGTCATTCCTAGCACTCCTAGGCAATACTGCAAATGAATAGTGGGGGTGGTGATGATGATAAAAGATATGTGATGCCATTCACTTAGCCTCCCTCCCTCCTGCTCAAGGTGTCGGGCAGACAGATCCTGTTTACTCTTTCATTCCAATGCCTAGGTAACTTGTGAGCTGGCATGAAGGGATTTCCGGGGGGGAGTAGTCCTTGGGTATGTCCACAGAGCAAAGCAGAGGTGTGTTTGCAGTGCCCGTGGCCATGCACAGCCAGGATGGGTAAGAACTGCAGTGAAAATGCAGCGAAGCAGGTACATGTGAATGTAACAGCAGGTGGAACCTGGGCACAGTCTGCAGAGCTCTGATGTCTGCTAATTTGGACAGCAGCCCAGGGGGCAAAGGAAAAAGGGAGAGGAAGCTTGAGGCTGGAGTACGGGGAAGAGAGCAGCATGTACTGGAACCTGGTCAGGCCTATTCAAAGGAGCGCACAAGGGAGCTGGAGAGTTCACTGGCTCGGTCAGCCGGGACTGCGGCCTGAAAGAGCTGGACTCAGACTTGGGGACAGCTGCAAACTGCTATTTGAGCGCTCTAGGGACTGGAGGCAGCTCTGGAGGTGCTGGGTGGGGATTAAGGTGCTGAGGGTATGTTACCGTGTTGGTATTTCATTACCTTTTACCTGCTCCTTCCCTTTGCCCCATTGGCTTGTGATCCTAACCCCCCATGATTTTCTGTATAAAAGTGGGAGCCCTTCTTGTTTCTTGTTCAAGTTTCTGGGGCTGCAGGGTTTGTGCACAGGCTTCAGCCCTGGGAGGTAGGTACCCAGGTTCCTGACTGTCGTGTAATCTGGTTGCTAACCTGAGTTTAAGCCTAAACTGCTGCATCTTCACTGCTGTGATCACCTACACCAGATACTTTTGATCTGGCACCCCTCTACAGTCACACCTTCATTTCACTGTGTTGGCAGGACCCAAGACCCTATCTAGCTATAGTGGGAACCAACACTGCGCTCTAGCATGGTGCATCTGGTAACAGAAACAACTGCATACCAGCAACATTCCTCCTGAAAACATTGTCACTACCATGTATTTGGGCAACATGTCCTATAATAGCAACAGTTTCTTAGGAGCGATATAGCAGCGTGGCAACAACATGATGGTGACCGGTAGCAATTATTTAAGAAACACACATGGACACAGCGGGATTCCAGATCACTGTGTATTAACGCCGCATTAACATGAAGATGTAGCAACATCTCTGCATTGCTACTTTCATATGATCCGGTGGCTTATACCATATATGACATGGAAAAAACTTCAAGCGTACCCTTTTCCTGTATCCTGCAATTGTCTCTTCGATCTGGTGGCTTATACCATATATGACATGGACAAAACTTCAAGCCTACCCTTTTCCTGTATCCTGCAATTGTCTCTTCAGTCAAGTACTAAAGAAAAGTGCAGTAACCACTGTACAGTAACATCTCATGTAGATGCGCCCACTGACGCCTTACTTTTCTGCACACAAACCAGCAGCATTACAATAGTTGAATGACTTAATTGGCCCAGACAGCACCGAGCAAGCACAGTTATGTTGCTCTTCAGAAGGGTGCCTACACAAGAACCTTCTATGGTTCAGAAGGGAGCCTACACAAGACAGCAGGGTGTATCTGAGAGATTTTAGAGTAGCTTCTAATGGTAGAAAACTCCTCTGTTGCAAATACTTCCCTAAGACTACTTGAGTGACTGACAGGAGGCTGAGGTCTTTCTGATCTCCAGTAGAATGTAATAGCTTTTGCAACAGCACTTAGGCCCTGAATTTTAAGCATCTGTTGTTTTGTTCATAGTATAGAAAGTGTTTCAAGTTATGTTTTAATTATACTGGATTTTTTTTTTTTTTTTACCAGGGATTAGGGTTAATAGGAGTACTAAGGGAGTACTACTCTATTCTACTATATTCTGCTGTCTTCTAATTTATTTTCTTGCCCAATATCATGGCATCTGGGCATCCTCAAACTGCTTAAAGATGAAAACCAAAACAAAACAAGAAAACTTTCTCCCACGTGATGATACCAAGTAACTTTTAGAGACAACTCATTGTTCAAGGTCATACATGTGAAGCACCCCATGCCAAGGTGTATGATTCACTCATGCCTCACTGGCAGAAAGACTTAGGCATTACACTAAGAATCACTCAGGTTAGAAGAAAGGTAGCCTGTGGAAGAGCAAGTCATTGGCTCCTTTATACACAACTACTGGCAACGTGAACGATCAGCGTTCCAATATAGCTACAAAAATGGGAAAAAAGGTCAAATCCCGAGGTTACAGATACCAAGAATTTAATAACAATCCCTGGTGATAGACATTAATACCTGCATCAGATTGAGCCCCCTGTATCTTTGTTTACCATGTTTACTGTGGATTCCTATCTCCCTACTTCTTATCCCCTTACATGTAATGTGCCGTGACTGCTGTTGCATGTTTCACTCTGCTTTTTTAGACTTTAAGCTCCTTATGTCTTCTACTTACTTTCAAAGAGTGGTTAGAAAGCAAAGTGCTATTTAAATAGTAGTAATAAATAGGAAATTGTGAGCCAAACCTTTAAATCTGTGCTGAGTTCTTTGTCAGGCAACATTTTTACTTAATTGAAAGAGGTTACCCAGGCAAAGAGGTTGGCCAGGGTAAGGACTAAATAAAATCTGCCTACTGTTTCAAATAGCTGCTCCTGAGTGGATGGCAATAGGAAATGTCCCTTGTAGGTGACATGTGGTAGTGAGATACTATAGTTTGGAACAGTGGTCATACTATATGACCTACTTTTCTATAATTCTATGTTCTCCCATGAGATATTTATGCCAACGTTGGATGCCACGTAGGTACTCTAATGGCTATATCTACAGAGGTGTAAATCTAACAAGCAGAAGTGAGATCTTTGGCTTTTGCTTAGTTGTCACCTAATTCAGCAGGCACCTAAAGCTCCTAGGCACTTAAGTTCTTGTTGGTGGATATGTGCAAACTACCTACCTGCTCAGTGCCCCAGCTCATGCCAAGGCCCTGCCAGGATTCACAGACTGGATATTTCTTCACCTATATTAGCCACAGGCCTAGACTCTGTTGGCTTTCTCAGAGCACAACTATGGATTAGGCTTCACATAATTAAGATCCAGCATTGAGGAGATCAAGGATTTGGGGTCTCTGTCTAGCTGGGATCCCCATTGTATCCAATAGGTCTAAATCACCAGGCAACCAGGTGTTCTGGTGAAAGCCTTTCTCAGTCTTCCAGGGTTTTAAATGTGTCTTTTATACATCCTAGTTGAGTGAACTCCCCTAGCTATAGGATCCATTTCTTTATCTCTTATTTGCCCAGTTGATATTGAATTATTATACCAAGTGGACCACCTTCGGCAGGAGAGACCGAGGAAGCCATGTTCCACAACAACCTGCAGCTTGGTGGTTAGCACAGTCTCTTAGCCAGTGTCAGGCTTGGATCCATTTTTTTTCCGTCTAAATCAGGCAGAGAGGAAATAACAATACATATCTCCGGTTTCATAGGTGACTGCCTTGGATATAAAGGGGTAGAGGTGCCTAATTCCCAGCTGAGACTTCTGAGTGGTGAGTGCTAATACACTACTGTGCAGTATTGTTAGGCTAATGCATAGTAGCATCACTAAAAAAGGTGTTTGTCAGCACACCTGCACAATAACTCTAGTTACTGCACATTTCTTTAGTACTTGATTATACAAGTACTAAAGAAATGTGCAGTAACAACTGCACAGTAGTGTCTTGTGTAGACGTGCCTAATAAGGTGTCAAGGAATGTGAATGAAAGTCGGATTTGACCTTACCGAAGGACTTAATGGGTCCAGACAGCACTGAGCAAGCACAGTTATGTTGCTCTTGGTTCAGAAGGGAGCCTACACAAAACAGCAGGGTGTATTTGAGAGGGCTGCTGCCTGGGAAAGTAAGTATGCAATACCGACATGCCCTATATTCTTTGCAAGGTGGGGCATGGGCTCTGTCCCTTTTCTCAGCATTTCTTACTGGTTTCTTTTAGTGCCTCCCTGCCCTGTTTTCTGGCTGCTGGATTTCCCTGGGTAGAAGGGTGACTCAACATGCTGTTTCACTTCCCTGACCATTGTACTACCTAAATCCCATTCCCAGGGGCTCACTCCTGCCGGTGGGTCCAGTGACAGGACTGATCCCGAAGTGCATGGTTTAGCCACTCATCCATTGCTCCTCTAAGGATCCTCCTTAATAACACTGGTGCCATACTGGTGGGTTGTGCATGAAGATTCCTCAGCCACAGGCATTAACTATCCTAGATGTGGGGCAAAAGAATGGGTCTTTGGTGACGAAGCTCCTGCTTTCTACAATGGGAGCAGAGCTGGACGGAGCATTTATTATTTCGTAACACTATTAATATAATGTAAAAGCACTCCCTGCTCCTCTGAGTGATCCACTGCTGCTCTAATGATGAAGCTGTATAATTTGTGGGGCGATGAGATTGAAAAGAGGGAGATTTGTTCAATTTGTCTTCATGGCTCCGATATTGCAATTTAAGTAAATCATCCCTTCTTTCCTCCCCCCCCCCCCCCCCCTCTCACT
>NW_005841890.1:270654-274446 GCF_000455745.1 Alligator sinensis
GAGGAAGCCATGTTCCACAACAACCTGCAGCTTGGTGGTTAGCACAGTCTCTTAGCCAATGTCAGGCTTGGATCCATTTTTTTTTCCTTCTAAATCAGGCAGAGAGGAAATAACAATACATATCTCCGGTTTCATAGGTGACTGCCTTGGATATAAAGGGGTAGAGGTGCCTAATTCCCAGCTGAGACTTCTGAGTGGTGAGTGCTAATACACTACTGTGCAGTATTGTTAGGCTAATGCATAGTAGCATCACTAAAAAAGGTGTTTGTCAGCACACCTGCACAATAACTCTAGTTACTGCACATTTCTTTAGTACTTGATTATACAAGTACTAAAGAAATGTGCAGTAACCACTGCACAGTAACGTCTCGTGTAGATGCGCCCACTGATGCCTTACTTTTCTGCACACAAACCAGCAGCAGCAGTACAATAGTTGAAGGACTTAATTGGTCCAGACAGCACTGAGCAAGCACAGTTATGTTGCTCTTGGTTCAGAAGGGAGCCTACACAAAACAGCAGGGTGTATTTGAGAGGGCTGCTGCCTGGGAAAGTAAGTATGCAATACCGACATGCCCTATATTCTTTGCAAGGTGGGGCATGGGCTCTGTCCCTTTTCTCAGCATTTCTTACTGGTTTCTTTTAGTGCCTCCCTGCCCTGTTTTCTGGCTGCTGGATTTCCCTGGGTAGAAGGGTGACTCAACATGCTGTTTCACTTCCCTGACCATTGTACTACCTAAATCCCATTCCCAGGGGCTCACTCCTGCCGGTGGGTCCAGTGACAGGACTGATCCCGAAGTGCATGGTTTAGCCACTCATCCATTGCTCCTCTAAGGATCCTCCTTAATAACACTGGTGCCATACTGGTGGGTTGTGCATGAAGATTCCTCAGCCACAGGCATTAACTATCCTAGATGTGGGGCAAAAGACTGGGTCTTTGGTGACGAAGCTCCTGCTTTCTACAATGGGAGCAGAGCTGGACGGAGCATTTATTATTTCGTAACACTATTAATATAATGTAAAAGCACTCCCTGCTCCTCTGAGTGATCCACTGCTGCTCTAATGATGAAGCTGTATAATTTGTGGGGCGATGAGATTGAAAAGAGGGAGATTTGTTCAATTTGTCTTCATGGCTCCGATATTGCAATTTAAGTAAATCATCCCTTCTTTCCCCCCCCCCCCCCACTTTATTAAGCTCAATTTTTCTTTCCTTTTTAACACTTTTTCGGGAGCTGTTTTTTCCTATAACTTTTTTTCACTATCCACATAAAGACTAGTCCATTGTTTAGGGAGCTGAGATAGGACACAGGAGACTGGACTCATCCAGACATTTAAGCAAGACACTTAAAGACGGGTGCAATAAAGGAATCAGGCACCATTGCACCTAATGGCTAGGTGCCAGGCCCCCGGTGCAGAACCCAGACCCCTACGGGTATGTCTACGCCACATCCCCAGTGCTGCAAGGGACAGTAGCTTCACTGATGCATTACTAGGTTGGATGTGCATAAGCAGAAACAGGTGCAATTGCAGCTCTAGAGATAAGGCATAGACATGCATAGTCAGGTATTTAGGTTCCCTATACCAGGATATGGGGAGAGTTAGGTGCCTCAGAAATGGATCCAAAACCAATGAACCATGGACACTGCTACAGCTAGCTAAACAGGGAAACGATGAGATAGGGACAAGTCTTACATCAGTCACCTTGGACATTTCAGAGCTGCAAGGAGTCATTGATATTCTCCTGGGATCCATGGCCCTGAGTCCTCTCCTGAAGGTAGGATCTTACACCCTTTTCCCAAAGAACTGATCGGGTTTTATAGCATGTATGGAGGAGGTTGTGGAGCTAAATCCACTGGGGAATCTCTCATCTCCAGTATGCAAAGTAAGTTCATTCCTGTAATGACTGCAGTAGTTCTTGGCACGTGTAGTCACAACTCTAGGGAGCAGGAGAACATTAAAGTCGAAATGAGCACTGCTGGTGGAATTAATGCCCTCTCCAATGTTAATGGGCAGTTGGGAAGACGGCAGTTTTAGACCTAAATGATTAAATTATAGGATGCTCAAGTCTTATGGAAATGTGGGCCATGCACATAGATTTGTAAATGCCTGCCATGGAAATCAAAGGTTGAAAAGCCTTTTTTGGGTATCTTGTATACCCACTTCAAGTGCAGAACTGTTACTTTGTGTCTACTGGCCACAGTCTCAGCTGGGGTAATTCCGCAGTCAACAACTTACACCCTGGGAAGAGCTGGCCTAATATATTCCATTGCTTCATTCAATCTGTTCAGTCCAGTTTCAAATGAGTCAAGCAAGACGAGAAATCTGTTGCTGACAGATAAACTGCTGCTATTTCACTCCTAGGTATTTTAACATTAATAGCATGTGGGAACATTCAAATAACAATGCCAGGGGAAACAGTATTTAACTTTCATCTTACCCTTGGTCTCATTACCTGTTAGAAAACCTATTTGAGCACAATTGTTTTATTGTTTATGAAAGAAAAGAGGGGGAAAGAAGCCATAATTTTGAAAGATAAAATAGCCAGAGACAGCATAGAGTTTATTTACCAACCCCCCCCGCCCCCCGCCCCCCCCAAATAATGGATCTCAGCTCAAAACTATAGCTGCTTTAGAGGATATTCTACAGCTTCTCAGTTATATGAATGTTGTGGTTTGGTTTCACGTTTAATGAACACATTGATGGAGACAGAGGAATGACGCAGTTCCTGTCTTCCATAAGAAAATATTAGTAACAGTGTGATCTGTCCAGTTTTCCCAATAAAGGGCTGATCAGCCTCCACTAAGGTCAATGGAAATATTACCCATTGACTTCAGGCCCACTCTGTGAAAAAGAATGTATTTAAAAGGAAAAGGGAAAAAAATACAGCTCCATGTCTAATGCAATTGGGAAAGGCACGTACATCGTTACAGCCGAATGTGCTCACTGGAGGATTCTCATGACAGGTCTCTTTATTCTTCAGCTGCTATGGTCTGAATTTCCATTCAAATGTCAGCATCACTTCATTTGATCCATGTGGTGTTTCATTTGGTTTCCATTGGTATATCCTGAAATGCCATTAGATTTGGAGATGTCATAAAACACCATGTAATAAGTCCAGGCCCAGCTGAGACAGATTGAGTCCTAGGCCCGAGCCAGAATTAATCAGGGAATCAGGCTGAGTTATCCATCGGGAAGAAGGACCCACCCACACTGAGGCCTTCTATGTAAGCTCAGATCAGATCGTGGAAAACTGTCTAGGCCAGTTGCACTCAACCTTTTGGCTCTGTGGGCCAAATGAGGGTGCACGGGGCTGATCTGCAGGCCAGATAGGACTCTGCATGCCAGGATCAGGCCCTGGAGTTCGTCACAGCCTTTGCCCAGTCCCACGTTTAAGGATCAGGCCCAGCACTGTGCTATGTTCATCAAAGGCAGGTCCTGGCAGACCAACCTGATTGTCTGCAGCATTGATGCCTGCACAGTTGGATGGGTAAAAAATTGTCTGATGGGGTGCACCCAGAGAGTAGTGGTGGACGGGTTGTACTCAACCTGGTGAGATGTGAGCAGTGGGGTACCCCAGGGCTCGGTCCTTGGGCCCGCACTGTTTAACATCTTCATCAGTGACTTGGACGAGGGGGTGGAAAGCACGCTGTCCCAGTTTGCTGATGACACTAAGATGTGGGGTGAGGTAGACACACTTGAACGGAGAGAGAGGCTGCAACTAGATTTTTAGACAGACTACAAAAGTGGGCAGATGGGAATAGGATGGGATTCAACGTAGACAAATGCAGGGTGCTG
>NW_005841890.1:275003-323332 GCF_000455745.1 Alligator sinensis
TGCCTATGGCAGGGGGGCAGACTACATGATCTGTTCAGGTCCCTCCTGACCCTAGCTACTTTGAAACTATGAAACTATGTTCCTGATTTAGCATGCAGGGCCATAACCCCCTGAGGAACCCATGGACCAGATAACAGGGCACTGGGGGTGGATCTGGCCTGTGGGCTGGGATCCAGCACTCCTGCGCTAGGTAACAGATGGCCAACAGATTGACTTCTGGCTTGTTTGGAAATCTTAAACCTACTCAGCACTCTGGACCTCTGGCTTGGGACCCTCCTGCCGGTTCCTGATTGCTCCTGTTCCTGTCTTGGACCTCCCAGCATGTATCAACTGCTTCCTCTGTCCATGCTCTTGTCTTGACCCTCAGCTTGCTGTCTCGGAGTAAGACTGACACCTGGCTTTCACCTTGGCGTCCACTCCACTAAACCCCTGACCTTGTGTGATCCCCTTGAACTGACCACCTATGTCCCGGTCAACCCCTACACACCAGCGCTAAGGATATGAGTAATAGTTTATTTGCCACCTCAACAGCACACTCCAGTGTTTTATCTAGAAGACACACAGCATAAAGGTCATAAAGATCTCAGCCTCTGGAAGTCAGGTGAGGTATGAATCTGTTTCAATATGTTGCCTCATGGAGGTACCATACCCAACTTAACCCACTATGAAATGGTGGCTTTGCAGCTCTACATGCAGCCTGTGTCTTACCCCTTCTTTCCTATTCACATGCTTTAAAACCTATTATTAAGTGTCTCATGGCAAACATTTTTCCTATTTAATTTTAGGCCAGCAGCCTCATTAGTCTTCAGAGACAGGTTTTAGCCTTACATTATGTTCTTCCCTAGCTGTCCCATAAAATTAAATGCCACCAGGTAAATTTACACTCCCCTCAGGAGGATCACACTTTCCTTTAGCAAGGCTCCTGGGGCACATGTAACACTGAAAAGAAGACAACGAAGCCAGTAATTTCCCAATGGCATTATAAAAGTGCTCAGGATGGCTTCTGGCCAGAGTCCGCTAGTTACATCTAGTGAGGAGAATATTGTTTCACCAATTAATTGCTGTGATGATATTTCCATGGTGGGTGTGCGGGCCGGGCGCGAGCCGGGCCCTTTTTTGTGCTCTGCGCGGGCTGTGGCCAGCTGCCCGGACACATGGGGTCAGAGAGGAGGGGCGCGACAAGCTAGAATTAGGCCCAGACTCGTAGCGGTAGTTTTAAAGATTGTTTACTTACACCAAAGATGGTCGTGGTGTAGGCTGGAAAACTTGCTTGAGTTGCGGTTACAGACAAAGACAACACGAATGGTCACGTGGAGTTTGCTAGGCTCCACGGAAACAGAGCTCCGGATGCTCTGGGTGAACGCGCCACCAAAATCGGAAACTCGTAGATACGTCTTATAAAATATTGTCGGTCGAAGACGGGAAGAGGTGGGCGGTGGATCAGGCCGCCACGCTCCTCTGAATCTCACACAGGGTTTCTATTACCCTGCCGTGTACCCAGAGTCCCCACGAGATGGATGTGGAGTCCTCTTCGGCTTGGGCGGAAACCGCTCAAGCCTCTTATACGGCTAACAGGCCGATCGTTAGCCGCCACGTGGGAATAATTTAGAACTAGCCAATAACGGGGAACAAATTTGCATGCAGGTGGCGGGAACTCTTTTGCACCGTGCATTTCTCTTGCAACTTGAGCAATGCACCCTGCAAAAGAAGCTGCAAATAGGCGGGAAACTCGTCCTTGCACCGGAGTTTTCCTCTGCAGTAGAAAACTCCACCGTGCAATGAAGCTGTAATTTGGCGGGGATAATTCTGGTGCCGAAGCACACACAAAATCATACCTTTGGGTTATGTCAGTGGGAAGATTGCGCCTTCCCTTCCTTGCACCTTTAGTAGTTGCATCTCTTTCTGCTGGGCTACAAGATAAATTAGTGCGTTTAATTACCCCAGACTTCTTCATTTTATCCAGTTCTTCTTTCCCCTTAACTATAACACTGGCACCTTTTTGAGCTGGGCTGAGCAAGTAGGGTATTCTCTTCTTGGTCCATCAGCTTCTTCAGTAGTTCCCCTTAAACAGATCATTTCTACAGCATCCTGTCCCAGATTCTTGTATTGCACTGGTTGCATCTCAATGGCTGTGGTTCAGTCTTAATTATTTACATCAAGCTGAATAGTCAGAATGGAGTCAGACATGCTTGACTTACCACCCATGGCCCTGATTCCTTTGCATGGCTTAACCCTACCCTATTTGTTCCTTAGAAACATACAGCAGCTCCATGTGCTGTTCCAACCTAGGGCTATGGCTCTATAAAAGTCTCTTTGTAGAGCTGTCCTCTCTGAATCAATTCTAAATTCAATGGTGGTATTGTGAATTTTGAGTTTAATAATCCCTGCCTGCTCCTGAATGCTGTCTATGGATAGATCACTCAGGAAACAGGCATCCTTTACCTTTTTCCTCTGCTATTCTCCAGGGTCATTTTTTTTCCTTCCATGCTAAGATGACCTTAGCTGTCCTCTGCTCAGAGAAGAAAATGCTCTGGAGAGATATATTTTAATTTTTTGTTTTGTTTCGGGTTCTTTGCTGCGTTTCAGGGAAGCCTTGCACCAGGCTGCTCTAGATTTTTAAGCAGTTTAGTCAAATGTGGAACAGTTGCAACAGGAGAGATTGAAAAAATTCCTTCATCCTTTTTAATACTGTATTACCTCATGCTGGGGGCCCTTTCCTAAGATGGGAGAAGTGAGTGCAGGTCATCTCAGGCAGAGGAAGAGAGTCAAGCCTAAGTCTCTTGCACTGCATTGGGTTGTTGGGTGTTGGGGGGTGGGGGTGGTCCTCCTTCCTCTTCTATTTTGTAGAGTGTTAATTGTGCTCTGAGAATGTCTTCTAGGTTGGTTCCCACAAGTGAGACCCACAGGGCAACACTTTGCAAAACAGGGCTTAAGTATGAGCTAGCTGCTTGCTGGGGTTACCTGACTCCAGTTGTCTTTCCTGCTTGGTGCAGGGGGCTGGACTCGATGCTCTTTCGAGGGCCCTTCCAGCCCCCTACAATCTATGAATCTGTGAAAGACTTGCATACTTTTGTACGCTCCCAGCAACAAACATTGAGGAACTCATGGACTTTACTGGTGGAAACATTAGCCTCTGGAGACTTTAGGCACTCATATGTTTAGGTGGCAGCTAAGCAGTGGTTCTGAGGAGCTACATTTTTTTCTGATGTACCAGTTACCTAGTTTTACCCGGTTCAGATGGCTTTGCCAAGTTGCTCAATCTGCTCAGATACCGATCTCAATTTTTTCCCCCAAAAGCTTCTCCGTTAAAATCCCAGCTACTACACCCTCTTGTGTTTATACGTGCAAGAATCTTATAAGGGCTTTTGTGCTTTCTCTTGGCCTTATGTTGCTTCTGTATATTTGCTTTGGAATGAAAACCTCAAAGCTTTCACAATTATATTATATTATATTATATTATATTATATTATATTATATTATATTATATTATGAGAAGAGCTGGTGAAACTCTTCTCCTTTTAGCCCATGGACTTATCCAATGGAAGCTCTTCTGGATGTGTGAACACTTCCTTTGGTTCAGAGTGAGTCAGATGCTAGCCTTATGTCACTTGATGCAAAAAAATTACGATGCAAAAAAATTCAACTAATCATCCTGTTTCCATGGCCTGGTTTCCTGCTGTTCTGGTAAAGCACCATAATTCCTATCTTCACCACAATATGGGCCTATGGATTTTCTTCTCCATACACACCTAAAAGGTCTTGTTTTAGTTGAGCTACCCATGGCTCTTAAAGGGTCTGTGAGCAATAGTGCTTTTGAATTTGACAACGTTCCGGTGAAATGTTGTTTGGATGGTGAGGAGCAGCAGCCTAGCTAAGGGGAGGGGAGTGTAAAAAAATAGCAGCTTCTGCAGCTGCCCTCTGTGCTGCAGGTGCTTAGGGTACGGAGCTGCCCTGTCCCTGGAGGAGGAGACTGAGGGTGGGACAGTGTTGTAAAAAAACCCAGCACTGGAAGATGAGTAAATGATGGGCTTGTGAATCCTACACTAATCGGAAGCAGTGGCTTTGCACTTCCTGAATACACATGGGTGGTTTTCTCTGCAGCTGTTAAGCCTTGTTCTTATGCATGCATTATATGATTCATGTTTATAACTTTTCTGTTTTAAAATAACACAAGTGCATGTTATGTACACTTAGTCCTAACTCAGGCAGGAATAGCATTGATTGCCTTTAACTGCTTCTCCAGCCCTGCTTTGGAAGTTTTTTCTGGAGAGTATATTGCTGTATTAAATGTTGTGACTTTCCTAGAATATCTGTTTCTCCTTATTTTTGATGTTTGGCAAAGGGGCTACATTTTGCAGTTCTTACCCAACAATCCCATGAATTCTTCTGGTCATGCGTATGAGGTTTTGCGTATGTCTGCTATCAAGGTGAGTATGGCATTCAGTCTTAGGTGGATGCCGATGGATGAATGAATGAATGATGAAAAACAGATCCTCAGATGCCATAAATTAAACTCAATACCAGAAGAGGCTCCAGCATGGTCAAAGCCAAACTTAGAGGCTGCATGAAGACTGCAATTTCTTTTGAGAAATAAGGATCTGTATTAAGGTGCACTGAATCTAATACTAGGGGTCGGACTTGATGGTCTGCTCAGGTCCCTTCCGACCCTACCAACTATGAAATAATAACACTTTCCATTGACTTTGACGGGGTTTGGATCAGGTCTTCATTATTTGAATGTAAACCTGCTTTCTGTGCATTTTCTATGCAGGTGGAAGAAAATGAATCAAGCTAAACTGGGCAAGAGGATTCTACAATCCAGCCTCATTTGTATCAGGGACCTGGCATGTTTGTGAGAAAATAAAATAGCTGAGATGTGAATATAGCTAGCTATTTCTATGGCAGCTGAAGAAAGAAAGTCTGGTAAAGCAATTGCTGCAGGAAACTATAACTAATAAGAATTACAATAAAGATGGAGGGAAAAAAGAGTTTTCTGGAAGCAGTCGATGATTAACTTTGATCCAGAATCTTGACTAAATAACAAAATAAATGAGTAAATAAATAAATAAATAAGACAGAATAACTTTTAATACAGAATATTATGAATGATAGTGAATGACCATTGCCTGATAGATATTTACATAATAAGCACATACAACTGCAGCAAAAATGACAAGTTGAAGTGCAGCTTAAGCACCTTTTATATGCAGTGCAAAAGACTCCAGATATTGAAAATATGCATTTTTATTTTTATAGTACTTAACAAACAATGCCAGAACTAAATAGTTTAATCCTGATTACTGTAGATTACTATAGGTTAAAGCAGTAATTACCACACTCTAGCAGACTCAATTAATCGAGTAATTACCATGTTCAAGCAGACTCATTTAATTGATTAATCAAGTCTGCTGCAATGCACTGTAATTACAGTGCATCGGAGCAGCCTCGCTGAATGTGTATAGGCGTCCAAAGGGAGAAACATGTTCACAGAAATGGAGAGACATCTGAATGTGTATAGGCGTCCAAAGGAGAAACATGTTCACAGAAATGGAGAGACATGTTCTACATTACTCACTGACTGAAGACAACTATGATACAATAAGAAGTCTTCTGCTCCAGTAACCATGTTCAAATATAGTCCAAGTTTCAGATTAATATATTTTAAAACCAAAAGGAACCAATAAATCTTCTTCTCTGAGCCATGTATAACGCAGGTCATAGAATTTCTTCGAGTTACCTGGACTGAATCCAATGGTTTGTGTTTAACTAAGACATACCTTCCAGAAAGAGACATTCATTCTTCATTGGAGAAACCTATCACCTCCATTGCTAGCTTATGCTGATGGCAAGTCAAACCCAAGCTACCAGTGAATAGAAATAATTATGCAATAGCTGTTGTTGCATGACACTACAACAGGAGTCATCTGTAAGGCCTGCAAACTTGAGACCTAAAAACAACAGCCACTACAACCTGAGTGAAAAGACAAGTTCCAACTATTACCGAGTAGTAGTGGCTCCTAAACTACTGTATGTAATCCATGTACTGCAGGAAAGCCACTGTTTTTGTACCATTAGACCTGGTCCCCACTCTAACTGTCCTGCACTTGACAGCCCTTGGTAGCCAACCATTCACAAATTCCAAGGCAGTTGTTTGAAACACAAAGGTCTTGATTTAATCAGCTCCATGACCAAGTTAAGTAAGTCTAAGATCCTGTATTTGCATTGAATAGGATGTGTGTGCATGTGTATGTGTGTACATAAGTAGAGCTTAATTTGATGCTGCTAACAGTGTGACATGAAAACCAATGACAAAAAAGCAGGAACATGCCTGTTGTGGTTAAATCGTGCAGTCCTTATTGAAGTTTTGCTTCAGTTTGGGCTGCCAGATTTTTTCCAGAGAATGTGATGTGATGCCACTGAGCCGGCTGGCCTTTCACAGAAGTCATAGATTAAACAGCCTCTTACATCTGGAAGGATATGTCAAATCTAGCCTTGGCTGGTAGTGATCAACATCTGTTACCAGCCGATGGCAATTTAGATAGGTCTTAGTGTAGTTCCCAATGGGCAAAGGGGCAGACTTTCAAAGGTACTTAGGCACTTAAAGTTGCAGATAGGTATCTGGTGGGATTTTCAAAAGTAATTAAGCAAATTGTCTGTGTAACTCACATTGATTGTAATTGGAGTTAGGCATCCTATTTGCTTTGGCAGTTTTATGAATCCTATTAGGCATTTTTCTAAATATTTGGACACTTAAATACCTTTGTAAGTATACTCCCTAATGTCCCTTCTGCATACAGCCTACCACAGCTAGCAATAATTGACAGCCATAGAAGAGACGTTGAAGGATGGGCCTATGACATAATGGGCCTCAGTTGCAGAGGTGGTCATCTGGGGTCCAGGTGTGGTACCATGGCCAGTTAAAAGTCACAGTAGTGCCTAGGGCTCTCAATTCTATGACTTTCACAAGCACTACGTTCACATCAGCGCATTAGAGCATGAAGACAGAAATGCAAAATCAGAACAGGAGGGGAGGAACCTCCGGAGGTCATCTGGTCCACCCTTCTGCTCAAGGCATGAACCATGGTTCATCCATGCCTGAACCATCCCAGTCAAGTGTCTGTCTTGCCTGCTCTTGAAAATGTCCAAGGAACCACCCTCATAGCCAGAAAATTCTTCCTAATCTCCAACCTAGATTGCCTTTGGTGCAATTTAAGAACATTTTTCATGAGCTGCCCCCTGCAGCCATAAAGAATAGTACATACCCTTCAGGTACTTGAAGACCATTTTCAAATCTATCCCAGTCTTCTTTTTTTTCCAGTCTAAATAATCCTAATTTTTGGGGTTTTTTCAGCTTTTCCTTATAAATTATGTTTTCCAGATCTCTAATAATTTTTGTCACTCTGCTGGGCTCTTTTTGTCTATCTCTTTCTTGACACGCGGGGCCCCAGACTAGACACAGTGCTTCAGGTGAGGCCTTCCTGGTGCCAAAAAGAACAGAAGAACCATTTCCCTTCATTTGCAAGTAATACTCTTATTAACACAGCCCATTATGCTGTATTAAACCCAGAATGGGAGCCTTGGAAGTCTTTCTAGAGCAGATGTAATGCTCTGGGTTTGACTGTGGAGGTAGCAGCAATGAAGCACTCAAGGAGTGTCCCATGTGGATACACATGAGACCTCTCTCTCTGTTGCATTTGAGAATGGGGTACACTCACCACAACATTTCCAGTATAATTCCTATTACAGTGAAGAGGCTCAAGGGCTAGTCATTGCATTAAGCTCTACTCCAAGCAGGAGATCCAGACTCCAAGTCTGAACATTCAGAAGTTTCAGATAAGTCTCCCGTAGGAATCTAGACACATTGGGAGCATAGCCCCAAAGCTTCAGAGAGGTTCACACACATCAGAACCCTAGATCACCCTGGTGTTGAAATTTAGGGGTGTTTGGATACCACTTCAAACAGAAAGTTGCCCACTCAACACTGCAGTGGCCTGAGTCAAGTCACCATATCTAGACACAGATGAAGTTGAAGGATGCTTGCCTCTGGAGCTCCAGGTAAATGTTGCAGTTTAGCTACATCTGTAATAATACTGTGTTCATATTTATCTGAAACATCCTGATTTCCCAATTGCAACAAAACAGGACTAAATCACTGAGCTGCTTTCTGCTCTCAGATACATGGAAAGCAAATGGTGTTGCTTTCACAATACACAAAAACCCATGTAAGTGAAAGGCAATTTCCGGTGTATGAGAGGGAAACCTTTTCACCATTGTGATGCTTTTTACAACAGACTTTTAAAGGGGTGGGTGGAGGAAATAACTTCTTATTTCACCTCTGAAATGCCTCACAAAAAGAATCTAAGCTGGGAAGCAGAACACAATTATTATTGACAGAGCCAAGATAGAAATGGGATAGAATTAGAAAAGAAATGAGCATGGACATTTCTTCTGGGCTGAAGTCCAGGTGCTAATTGTACTGGCAGAGCTGCTGTCCTGTGTTTCAGTCTATTGCCACTGATAATTGACATGCACTCCACCATTTACCCTTCCTCCTCCATACCCCACTCCCATCTCTTTAACTTTTTATGTGCCATCACTCTAAGAGGGCATTTTAATGTAAGTTATAAAAAGAACATAGCTCCAAGTACGTACGTGCTATCCCGTTCCCCTGTTAACATGCAGTTCTGCTCTGAAACCTGGGGACTTAAGGGAGGCATTAAAGCATTCCACATTCATTGCCTTGTCGTGGTTTGAGAGCAAATCTACAAGGAAAAAAAAATCTGCCTGTGAGGTGATCTTGTAATCTAACAGTCAAGCTGGGGTATGGGCTGTCTTCATATACCATCAACAGTGGAAAACATCCATTAGGTTAAACTGTGCCCTCGGTGATACCCATATAATAAAATTGATTGTAACCTTGCAAATGGCCTGAACATCGGGCCTATATGCAACCTTGAATTTTATGCAACAAAACAAAAGCTTTCTGGATCATGAAGTCTGATTACCCAAAACAATTGTACTGCAGTTCCACGGACCTTCAGCGATGAACAAGGTGATCGAGTGTTCGGGTGACTAACTGTGGACTGAGATAATGCAGCTTTAATTACCAGTCCTGCTGCCATCTCTCCCTTCAACCAATGGCAAGCCCTCAGAGACATTTAGATGCCTAACTTCTACTGATGCCCATGAGAATTAGATGCCAAATTAACCTTGAGGAGTTGTGCCTCTGGATATCAGTTCCAGATCTGTAAAATGGGGTTAATATTGCCCTTTCTTACAGGGGTTTAATGAAAAAGAGTTTACATATTATGATAATGGGGTCCATACCTAGCTTGACAGTTCTTAAAAGGGGTTCATGAAGGATGCAAAAGCATTGCCAAGTGCCTGGAGTGGGCTCAAAATTTCCAACTACTGTCTTAGCACAGAATAGAATACAAGGTGGATTCATATGAAACTCGGGTGATGATGTGTATAATATGACTCAAAAAAATCTCTCATGCTTGTAGCATTACCAGACAGCCCTTAGAAAGCAATAAGACCTGTGTAAAGAGAAGTGAGTGAATAGAGCATCCTTCCTTTGGATATTCAGGATTCATCAGAATTTTATTTCTTACCGGGCCCAGAGGTGACAGAGCAATTCAAAGATGTTCCTTTTGTCATCTTGAAAGAGATATCCTTTGGCAGCAGGCCACAGTTTACAAGCGCTGAATGCTGCTGCTGTTGCCTATTGCAGCTTGACCAGCATTGAGTTAACCATGACAGAAGGTACATTTAAGCACCAGAGTGACCTGGGGCTCAGTGTCTGATAATAAAAGGATTTGTGTTTTAATTGATCATAGCCCTTGTCCTTCTTGAAGCTTCCCACTGCGTATCAGAGGTCAGTGAAGGCACACTGCTGCAAATCTTAGCCTATAAAACATCTGTTATGCTTAAAATTGCTTAAATAGGTCTTAGTCACACTGTGAAGCTATTTGTTGCAGATTCCTGGTTTAGCATATGCTGGAGAATCTCAGTTGAGGGTGAGGAGGGTAAAATAAGGGAATTCACTAAATAGGTAGGTAAAACTCAAATTATTTCCCTTATCCCAGTGCACCTCTTGAAAAGACATTGCCATTCTTCTGTCAGTACAAAGCTAAGGAAACAGCAGGAAAGCAGACTTCATTTGTCATTTCCCTGCAAGGGTGATAATCTAAGGAATACTAGATTATTGCAAAGCTATCTTGATAGTCAATGGAGCCCCACTGCCAGCTCTGTCTGTGTGGAGTAAACCTTTCAAACCAGCTCCTGCAAGAGCAAGGAACGGATGAGGACCTACAAGCAAAGCCGTTGCAATAAATCCAGTCCTTGCACTTCCCAAGTCAAAAGCCATCATGTTGTTCACTTTAGAAAGGTCAGATACATGTGCTTAAAGAAATGAGAGAAGGTTTGGGCAGGCAAGCTTGGAAGGAAGTGTGTTAAACATGGCATTCTCCATTTATGTATGGCCTGTTCTCTTATTTATCAGTGCATTTCTATTGGGGCCTGCACAGTAGTTGGGGTCAAGCAGAAAAAATGGTGGGTTACTAATCCCTTGGGTCTCTCTCTGTGGGTCTGAATTCTGTTGACTATTGTGTCTGAAATATATTTTCTTTCTTACCTTTAGCAAACAGTTGGACGACATGACCTTTTGAGAGTCTGTGATTTTATTTATGAGATGGTCAAGGTCAATACTGAAAAGACCCCTAGTGCTGCCCAGTTCACCAGGAAATACCTGTGACTTGATGTGGATATTGTGCAGAAGTAATAAGCAGCTCACCACTTCTAATTAATCTACATGTTCCTTAGAGCGATTTTAATAAGCTCTGATAGGCAAAGAGCGGAAACATGCCAATTATTTCTCTATAAAGCCATAATCCTTTTACAAGTGCTTTCTTCTGATGCATAATCTCCACAATGCAGTGCTAAAGAACAAATAATCAGCTTTGATTATCCTGTGGGGAAACAATCTTGTTTTCACAACAGATGTGAAGAGGTTCCATTAAAGTAAAGATCATATGTTAGATCAGTAGGTCTAACTGTACTGGGTTTGTCCTCCACGTCAAAGGAAACATAGCAAGCCCCCTCTTGAGTCTTACAGTTCATGCAACCATATCACATAATCTCATTCCCATACTACTCAAACGTCATCTTAAAAGTTGATTTTTTTCCAACCCTTTACCTTTACCAGAAGGCAGTGCCCATACCTCTCTGTTCTAATGGTTTGAAGCTTCTAATTTCCGACATTATTTTTTTTTCCTGGCCAGCCGATGCTAATTTTTGCCTAGTGCCATGGTTATCCTTCAGCTTAAGTAGTCTTTTATCCTCCCTGGTGTTTACCCCAATGTATTTACAAATATCAGTTGTCTCCCCTTTCTGCCTTTGTGTTTCTAGGTTAAACAAGCCAAGCTTCTCCTGATCCATCCACTTGCACTTCCTACACCTGTCCAAATCCAAATGCTTCTTTATTTTTCTGAATTCTTCATTCTTGGAAGTGGAATTCCATAAAGAAGGGGTGTTAAACATATGTCCCACTGGCCTTTGGGGATAGGATTTGAGGGGTGTGGGATCTACCAGTGAATTTCCTACTATGGAGCTTTGATGAACAATCGTGTTGCTGGCAGGGGGTGAGCAATGGTGGCATTGAACCCATGCTTCTCTTTGTTTTGCCACAGCCACGTGCTTTCCTGCATTGCTGCTCACCCCTCTGCTGCCACTGGGTCCAGATCCAGCCCAGGACATTCCTTGCACTCTGGATCTAGCTCACAAGGAGCTCTGTGATCTACATCCGGATCGGACCCAGGGATGCAAACCAAACCCCACCGACATCTAGATATATCATGCCCACTGCTCTCCCTGCATCCACAGAGCCAGTCATCTCATCCCAGAAGGTAATCAGGTTGGTCAGGCATGACTTGTCCCTGGTGAATCCACACTGGCTGTTCCTAATCACCTTCTTCTCCTCCAAGTGCTTAGAAATGGATTCCTTGAGGACCTGCTCCATGATTTTTCCAAGGACTGAGGTGTGGCTGACAGGTCACCCTGGCATTGGTGCCAACATGGATGAGCAGCATAGGGTAATATTTAGAAGGCTGGATGTGTCTCATCTGAGATCCAGGATCTTGGCAAGCAGCTGGCTTCCCGAGACAACAGGTGAGGCTGGTAGATGGATGCCTCTGTCCCCTGCAGAAGGGAGTCTCCAACCACCACCACCAGTCAATATTCCAGTCCACCTCTGTGTTAAGGATGACTTATCCACAGTGTATTCCATTAGCACACTCCTATTTTTTTTTTACCAAAGCCATTAATGAAAATATTAAGTCAGATTGGTCCCAGGACCAATCTTTGAAGACTTCCACTAGCAAATTTCCTTTTTCCAATAGTTCATCTTTCAACACTTCCAGTTGTTATGACTGTTTTAGTCCTTTACAAACCTTGTAGAAACCTCATCTTCTGCATCTTAACTAATCATTTCCCTGTGGCACCATACCAAATGCTATAGTGATGTCCAGACAAATATATAGCTCTATATATTTGAGCTATATAGAAAAAAAAATCAGTTGTCTGATTAATGCAAGCTCTCTGGTATGATCCACCCAACATTAGATCTGACACCTACTATGAAGTGTCCTCAATCTTTTTCTGTTAATTTAATTCTACCGGGCGGCACCACAAATTACAGAATTATGTCCTATGTCTGTTTCCTTGTTAATGCTCAATTTCTAAAGAATAATCATTTAAAAGACTGGGCAGCAGTATGCCAGCAATATGCCGGCAAACCAAATTTTAATTCCAATTTCAAGGGTGTCTCAGTCTTATTTCTTCTGCACTACTGCCAAAAAGCACAAAATGAGATGGTAGTCCCTTTGTGTCAGGTGCTGTACAAACACAATCGAAACAGTCTCCCTTGCTTAGATTTCCCCCATGTTCCCCACCTCCTTTCCCTTGTCCACCCATTGTTTTCCTAATTACCACCTGTTTACATTTTCACTGACCTCCTGTCACAATTTTAGCTTCTTTCATTCCTTGGAGATCTTAGAACAGCAGAGATTTCCTGTGCCTGAAGAAGGGTGATTGCACATGAAAGCTTGCAAAGAACTTTTCCCCAACTACTCATTTGGTCTAATAAAAGATCTCACATCTACAGAAAGAACCTTGACTTCCTAAATCCATACCTTAATAACTTTTACTCAAAAGAGACTGGGCAGAAAGGAGATGCAAGGGGGAACAGAGGTACAAAACAGTGAAGAGGATTTTTTCGAGGTCCCACAGCAAGTCTGTGGCAGAAGTGGGAGAAGAAATGAAAGATGATATCCAGGCGCTGTTAAATATCAATGGGAAACTTTTTTTTTTTAATTTAAAGAGACCAACATTTTCTCCTAGGTTCTTGACATTCAGTCAACTGCTTTCTGCACTGCAGCATACTGCTGAACTCTTTTCTGAGTAACTATCCTGAGCAGAGATGAATGAATTGATGACTTTGATCCATATAAAACAAGGAGTTTCCCTCCCCCACCACGCTTTGGAGAGCTGTACTCACCTTCCCTCCTCTCCTTGCCATAACCATCTGCATTTTTGGCTTTTGTCTAATGTATTTACATGGTCCCCATGATCACAGTATCACAGCACTTCACAATCTTTACTGCATGCACCCTCACAGAGCCTTTATGAGGTGGGTGTTAGTGTCCTCCTATTACAGATGGAAGATGAGGCACGGGGAAGATAAAGATTAAATGCAGAATGAGTCTTAGAAACCCACCTGCCACCTAGGAGCCTAAGTTCAGCATTTCAGTACAACTGGATTTCTGTTCTTTCGCTATTGCCTAACCCCCTACGTTTCTGATATCGAGTGTGCACAAAATCAACCAAGTTCTGGTGCTCTTAGAAGAGATTCGCAGAACATGCTTGACCCCAACAAAAGACATCAAGTGACAAGAATGTCAAGGCTTGCTCACACCATTATATAGGTATGTTCGCTAAGCCAATGGACTAACCACTCCTCTAGGATACAGGGGTTTCAAGTTTGAATTCCTGTTTTGCCTCATTTGAAACAGATGTAACCGGAGACCTCCTACATCTCAATAGACTACTTAGACCAGTGGTTTTCAACCTTTGTTTTTCATTTGTGGACCCCTTTGGAAATTTTGAATGGAGCTGCAGACCACTGTGAATTGTGAGTGTGGGTATTCACAGATTTCTGATTAATCATGGTCGTCTTTCGCAGACTCCTTAGATAGTCTGTGGGGTCCGTGGACCACACGTTGAAAACCACTGACTCAGACTAAAGAGCTACTGCATATTGGCTGGGATGATCTAGTTGGGGCTGGTCCTGCTTTGAGCAGGGGGTTAGATTAGATTCATAGATTGCAAGGCCAGAAGGGACCTTGGAAGATCATTGGGTCCAGCCCCCTGCACCAAGCAGTAAAGATAACCGGGAGTCCAGTGACCCCAGCAAGGCAACTGTCTAGTCTCCTCTTGAAGATTTCCAGGATAGGCGATTGCACCACCTCTGGAGGGAGCTTATTCCACAGTCTGGACACCCTGACTGTGAAGAGTTTTTTTCCTGATGTTGAGCCTGAATTGGTCTTCCAGGAGTTTGTGGCTATTACTCCTGGTTTTCCCCTCAGGTGCCCTGGTGAACAGTTGCTCACTGAGCCCTTGATGTGCTCCCCTAGTGTAGCAGTAAGCTGCTACCAGGTCCCCTCTTAGCCTTCTTTTCCTCAGGCTGAATTGTCCCAAATCCCTTAGCCTTTCCTTGTATAGCTTGCCTTTTAAGAACCTGATCATACACACGGCTCTTAGTTGGACCCTCAAGCTTGTTCATGTCCTTGTTGAAGTGTGGTGCCCAGACCTGGATGCAGTACTACAGCTTCGGTCTCGCCAGTGCTGAGTAGAGCGGAAGAATCAGCTTTGCTTGAGATGCATCAATTGGTGCATGCCACAGTATTACTTGCCCTACTGGATACAGCATCACACTACTGGTTCATATTCATACTGTGGTCTATTTTTACCACCAGGTCCCTTTCATTCATAGCACTAGTCAGTTTGGTGCCGCCAAGCCTGTAGGTGTGTTAGGGGTTGCTCATCCTGAGGTGGAGCACTTTACATTTCTTGACATTGAACTTCATCAGGTTCCAATCCGCCCAACTTGCCAGCCTGTCTAAATCTGCTGTAACTGTAGCCTATTTTCAAGTGTGACCAGAATTCCCCACAACTTGGTGTCATCCCTAAACTTGGCCAGTGAGGTCTTCACCCCCACATCCAAATCGTTAATAAAAATTTGAAAAATACTGGACCAAGCACCAACCACTGAGGGACACTGCTGCCTACTTCTTGCCAGGATGACACAGATCCATTCACTATGACACTCTGGGTCCTATCCTGCAGGCGGTTTCTCACCCACCTGACTGTCTCAGCATTAAGCCCACAATCCTCCAATTTTCTCATGAGGGCAAAATGGGATACTAGATCAAAGGCGTTTTGGAGGTCTAGGTTTACTATGTCAACCTGTTCTCTCGTGTCCAGGTAGCAAGTTACCTGGTCATAGAAGGAGATGAGGTTGGTAAGGCAAGACCTGCCCACAACGAAGCCATGCTGGCAGTCATTCAGAATCTTACCTTTGCAAGTTTATTGCAGATAGACTCCTTGATGGACTTTTCTAGGATTTTCCCTAGGATGGAAGTTAGGCTGATTGGCCTATAGTTACCTGGGTCCTCCCTCCTGCCCTTTTTTTGGATGGGCACAATGTTGGCCCTCTTCCAGTCCTCATGGACTTCTCCAGAGTGCCATGAGCTGTGGAAGAGTTTTGCCAGGGGTTCTGCAATGACTTTCTGAGGTCTCTTCCAACCCTAACTTTCTATGATTCTATTCTAGGTGAGATTCTCTTCTGTTGAAGCTAGTAGTCTTTTCAAAATTGATTCAATCATCATTGGCTCAGGTGCAAGATTAATTCTTTCACCCAACAGTTAGGACACTCATCTAGGTATGGTAGAAGCATTTTCCTGTCCTGGCTCCAATGAACATGTAATTATTTATACAAGACTCCAGTGGGGCAGATTGTGATTCATCTGAGAATATCCTTGAAATCTGAGCATACTCCACAGTGTTGTGAATGACCTGGGTTCAAGTCACTCCTTAAAATCATGTAAAACAGAGATTTGCAACAGGTCTTCTACCTTCCCAGTGTTAGCCCTAGCTACTGGCATAATAGGGCATGGTATCCCTCCATCTTTTGGGAAAATAGGCTAAACCTGTATAGAGACTTTAATCCAAGGCAGGATACATGCTTCAGAATCCGGAGCATGGATGGGCACCTCAGTGTTGTGTCCCTTCCTATTTTTGAGGGTTTGAGGCACTGGTCCTGTCCTTGGCCTTTCTAACTAACCAGCTTAGATGGCTCCTAACTCAGACTGATGGTGTCTGAGGGTGTCATTCTTAGTCCGTTAACTCTCCCCCTGCATCGTATGGAGATCCTGCAGATGAATTCCACTGGAAGGCAGGGCACCTGTGAATGCTGTTTCATTGCCTATATCCTTTTGTGGGGTTAACCCTAAGAGACTCTGTAAATGCCACACAAGTCTGTGGTATAAGGGGGAATCTGTGGTAGAAGAGGGAGCTGAACATGGATCTTGAAAAGCCTAAACTATTTTCCAGTATTTCTGGTCCTAACTGAAGCAAGGATTATCAAGATTGTCTTTAAAGAAAGTCTCCACTTAGAAGGCTTCCAGTTATTTGCTTTTTGGTGTTTGTTTTTATTTGGTTGAAACACAAAGATTTTGGCAGAAAGTAAATATTAAAAAAAAAGATGATTTTAATAAAAGCCTTATTATCCATTGGGAAAATAAATAGCTAGATAAACTTTGGTTGAATAAACTCTGGCTAGCCCAAGTACCTGCTTAAAGATGTGTCTAAGTGCTGTACAGGCAGTCCTCGGACTTATGACATTTGGTTCCTGAAAACCGTGTCTTAAGTTGAAATGTTGTAACTCGGAACCAATTTTCTCATGAGAAACAATGTTATAAATGGGGGACTGGTTCCTGACCCAAGGCCTGATACCCTATTTTCACTAAAAATACCCAAGAATTTTGTACTTGATCAATTCTAAATAAGTAATATAGCTACATTAATATATTTATACTGTAAATAGCAATCGTATTGATTTGGAAGGACTTCTTTGAAGTGACTTTGCTGGACTTTTTGAAGGGCTCTTGGTTGGACTTTTTGAAGGGCACTTGGCTAGAGTCGTCTCAGGAGTCTTGGCTGCAGGTTTTTCTGGAGTCTTGTCTGCTTTCTGAAAGAAAGTATCCAAGCAAGTTTGGACAGATGTTCTCCAGGGAGATGGGTGACACAATGAGCTTGTTTGCTGGTGGGGCATCACATTGGATCAAGTGTTGTAAAGTCAAAACTGATGTCAGAAAGTTGAAATAGGGTGTCAATTCATAAATGTTGTAAGTGCGAAACATTGTAACTCAAAACGTTGTAAGTTGAGGACTGCCTGTATTGATAACCAGCGGATTCATAAATTTATGCTTCTTATCTTCTATGTTCATGATTAAGGAGCCTATTCCATCAAAACTTGCACTGTTTCTTGGTTTTGTTTGTTCTCCCTCTTATTCAGTCAGGTGCAATATAAAATACCTGCTTCCTATGATGAATTGTTGGGTGACACCTTCGGTTCTCTATATACATGCTCCAGAGTAGTGGGGGTGGGGGGATGTGCTTTAATTAGAGTGGCTCTGAGAGCTGCTTTAATTAAAACACCTGCAACATCATGTGTATTCAGCATCCCACACTTCAAAATGGTTTTGGAAGTGCTAGAACTAAAGCTTGTTTGACAGTCTTTAGTTGAAGTGTCCCCACTGCCATTTTGAAACGCAGGGACACTGCGTACACGTGATGTGGAGGCTTCTGCAGTGCACTAATTAGCACACTCCAACAGACTTGCAGCAGACTTGATTAATCAAGTCTGCACATGTCAGAGCAGAGCTCTGCCATGTGTATAGGTGCCCTACTAGACTCCTAACATGGCATAACTTCCAAATGCACAGTACTTCTGCAATGCACAGCGGCTGGGTTCTTTGACCTACTGCTGCTGTCATTTTTCAGTGCCCTCCTTTTACTGGCTTCTGATGGTTTCACTTTCTGTCACTCGTGCACCTGACTGAGATCTGTCATTTTTTTTTTCTAACAGGGCAGATGCAGCCACATCTCTATGCTGCAGAGGAAGCCATGAAGGTTTTTCGCTTCAGCGGTTCATTGGAGGGAAGCAACAGCAAACTGCCATCCACAAATGTGTGATATAGAGGAAGGCAAGGTTTTTTTTTGGGTAGGTTTGATATCATTTATTAGACCAGCTAAATAGTTGTAAAAAAAATATATATATCTGCAAGCTTCTGGGCACAAACACCCTTCTTCAGGCATTGGGAGACTCTGCTGTTGTTCTGAGTTCTGCAGGGTAGAAAAGAAGCTAAAACTGTGACTAGAAGTCGGTGAAAATGTAAAAGAGAGGATGTTTGAAAGACAATGAGATAGGAGAGGAGGGAGGAAAAGGGGAGGAAAAATGCGTGAAGCAATGCAAATGGTCAGCTTCAGGCAGGTACCTGGTGCATCAGACGTCAGGCAGGTTATAATGTGTCATAAATCCAATGCCTATATTAAGTCCATGATTTTTTTTGTATCCAGTAGATTTATGAAGTGTAGTTTGCAGGCTTGTCTACAAAAGGAGTTTTTTTTTAAATTTCCTTTGAGGATTAGAACTGAGAGGTTGGAGGGGAAGTGATTGTTTTCTGAGAAGTGTGCCCCCACAGGTATTTGGACATTTTTGCCTGATGGATTTTTGGTGTGTGTCCATTCTGGTACACAGTTGTTGTTTGGTTTCTCCTATGGTTTCTTCCATCAGGGCATTTGGTGCACTAGATGAGATATATAGCATTTCTGGAAGTGCAGGTGTAAGATCAAGGAACAGTGCTGAATCTGTTGTGGGGTATAGTTATTGTGGGAGTGGTGGAGATGTGTTGCCAGGTTTTACATTTCTTGTCCTGGCATGGTTTAGATCCATTTGGTGTGGTTTGGGTCATAGGGAGTTTGCTTCTGGTCATGAGGTTAGCGAGGTTCAGTGCTTGTTTAAAGGCTAGGGTGGGTGGCTCTGGAAAGATCTCTTTAAGAATTTGGTCTGCTTTTAGTATGGATTGCAATTGTTTTAGGACTTTCTATATAGGTTCCATGGAAGGATGGTATATCTAACTAATGGTGTGAGATTCGTGGGGATTTTCTTTTTGTACCACAGCAGTTCTTTGCATGGCTCTTTCAAAAATGCAGTCTATCTTTCTGGAGGAGTGTCCTTGCTGGGTGAAAACCCTTTTGAGATATGTGAGGTGATAATCATGGGTGTTCTTCTTGGTGCAAATCCAGAGGTATCGGAGAGCTTGACTGTAAATTACAACTTTGCTAGTGTGTTTAGGGTGATTGCTGGTTCAGTATAGATATGTAAATCGGTCCATGGGTTTCTTGTATATGGTGTTTTGTATTTTACCTTTTTGGATATAGATCATGGTGTCCAAAATGGAAATGTTGGTGTTGGAGATAGTCTGATGGAGGGATGATGATTGTTTAATTTGTGATGGAAGTCAATCAGACACTGCATGGTTTTGGTCCAAACAATGAAGATGTCATCTATGTATCTCATTTATAGCATGGGTTTGATGATGCAGTCCTTGAGGAATTCTTTTCCCAGGGGGACCATAAAAAGGTTGGCATATCATGGGTCCATTTTGGTGCCCATAGCTATGCCTATGGTCTGGATGAAGTGTTGCTTGTTGAAACTGAAGTTGTTATATGTGAGGATAAAGTGTATACATTCAGTAACATCTTGAGGTCTGTACTCTTATTTGTAATCTTTCTCTTGTAGATATGTGAGGCGGGCTTGGATGCCATTCTGGTGTGGGATGTTGGTATATAAGCTGGTGACATCCATCATGGCTACGAGGGCATTTGTGACAGGGGGACATCTCAAGGCTGATCACAACGTCGGCCTGTCCCCCAATCTAGGGCAGTGCACCCACCTGCCTTGCCTGCCATACTTTGATGAAATCAATTAGGAGTTGTTACAAAGTGGGGGGCTGCCCATTTATTACCTGATGTCAAGGGCATAATACATGTCTCCAACCTCCCCTTTATCGTGTCCCATGCCTCACAGATGACATCAGTATATGGCTCCAGCCCCAAGATGAACCTCATTCTATGCACACCTGATGTCCAGACCCCACCTGGATCCCTCTTATTCATGCAGTCTACTCTCCACCCTCATACTGGGCTGCCAAGCTCCCTGAACCCTTCTCTCTCTTGAGCGTGGCTCCCCTCTGTGACATTTGATCACACAGGACCTGGCCTCACCTCCAGGCCAGTTGGAACCCAAGGCTCTGGCTCTGGGAATCCTTCATGGTGGGTGCTGGCCGATCTGACCCTGGCCGCAGAATTGACCAGTCAAGGGTTTCTCCAATTAGGTTATAAGCTGCGCAATGTCACTCTCCCCTACGGGTCCACCTTCTTAGGCCCCTCCACATTCTCTGTGTGCCTTTGATCTGTACTTTTCTGTCGGGTTGTGCTCCCCTAGACTTTCCCCTCCACAGGGTCACCCACAAGGCAGCGGGGCTGAGGCTTTTGGGTACCCCATACTCACTTTTCGCTGGGGAGGCACTGGAGTGAGATTTCTTGGAGACTGCATCACTACAGGCAGCCCCACTACACCATCCTGCCCCACTACACCACCCTGCAGGGTGTAATTTTAGGTCATTCCCTAGGGCCAGGAGCCTCCTGCCATCCCCATAGTTTGTACCCTGTTTCCCGGGTGTTCTGAGAGTAGCAGCTCCAGCTGGGCTATGTTCTCCCTCCAGCTGCTTGCAGCAACTGCTGGCTTTACTGCTCAGGGCCTGCTCTTACTCAAATAGCTAGGCCCTCCTCCAGTCAGATGGCCTCCTGCCAGCCATGCAATTCTCCTGATTGGCACAGCAGTCACCTGCAGGCCAGTGTTCCCTCTAAGCAGTGCAGCATGCACAGCCGCACAGGTGCGCTCATGCTGCGCTGCCAGGGTTGTGCCTGCACAGACGTGCACGCCGTGCAGCTTAGAGGGAATGTTGCTGCAGGCTTCTCTGCTGCTTGCTTTAGCCCTTAAAGTGGCAAGCAGTAGAGGTGCCCTGCCACAGTGTTGTTGGGCAGGTGATCTATGTTTTTGAGTTTTTGCAGAAAGTCTGTTGTGTCTTGTATAAAACTCGGTCTTTAGGTGGCAAGAGGTTTTAGGATGGATTCAATGAAACCTGATATTTCTTCAGTTACGGTTCCATGGTTGGAAATCATAGGTCTGTTGGGGTTTCCTTGGTCATGGATTTTAGGGAACATGTAAAATGTCCCTGGATTGGGTAGTGGAGGGATCAGGGTCTGAAGTTTTTCTTGGCTTGTTGGGAAATCCGCCCTTAGCAATCATCCAAATAGCACCCCTCTTCTAACAAGGAGAGCTGTACAATGTGATTTCTCCCAGAGTAACAAGTTTCCTGGGAGCTCTCTCTCTAGCCACTGAACAGGCTAATTTGCAGTCTACAGCAGATGAAAGGTAACGCTGTATTTATTTCCCTGATGTAGGTTTAAAGCATCTTGGCCATAAACAACAGCCACGTGCTCCCCATTAGACCCGCCAGCAGTGGAGGGTCAGGTACTTCTTTAGAGCATGGCCACTGTAGCATGGTGAAGATGGCTGATTTGTGCTGATTCATTTAGTCACACTTGCTCTGTAATAATATTTATGAGCTGAGCTAAGCTGAGCAGGGAGAAGGTGAAGAAGTCCCTAAACCTCACAACACATTCAAATTGATGCAGTGTGAAGTTTCCTAACACTTCCTGAGTGCTTTACTTTGCAACAGTGGATACAGATAATCTATCAGCAGCACTCATAAAGGGAAAAGCAGACATGAAGCATATGCATGGCAGATCTCCCAAGTCTGTCAAAGCACCTAGTCTTCCCATGATCATAAGCCAGCTGCACAAGTGCAAAAATTGCCTCACAATAGAGCAGATTTTGCCCTCTGCGGCATGACAAAGGCTTCATAGGCAATACTGCTGAGGGCATAGTATCCGAGTTCTCTATCCTGCCACTGAGGAAATAAATCCTTTATACATATTAGCTCAGGAAATGAGATGGTGAAAATTTATTTATTTATTTATTTATTCAATTTATAGGCCACCTATCCCAAAAAAGCAGTTGACAACATGAAAACAGAATACCTTATAAAACATGAGAATGAATGAGGGAACAAAGCAATGTAAAAAGCCAATTAGAGAATCAATATTAAGCAGAGCCCCCCTACACGGTATCCCAGAGTAGCCTTGATAAACACCTGTGCTGGTCCCAGCATCATAAAAAGCTGCCCTGGTGAACAGATCAGGGCTACTTGCCCTCAGGAGCTTCTGAGGTCCAGCCAGTTGGTATCTGGGGACATCAGCCCCTTGTGCCAGTTGGACTGCTGAAGCAGCCTGTACCTAGAGTGGCCCCTGCATCCTCTACCCACTGCAGCAGTCTGGCAGTGGGGGCTGCTGGCCCAGGCACCTGTTGCCACCTTTGACAGCACATAGCCCCATGGCTGCATGCCTGCCACACCTGGATGGGCACTGCATGGCCACCTAAGCTATGGTATGGGCACCGCAGCAGAGTCTCCTGCTCTTCTGGGCCAGCTGCCAATGGGCCGTATCTGCACAATTGGCTTTCATGTGGCACTGTTGTCATGACTTCTGGTGCCCATGCTCTGCCATCTGGGCAGCTATAACCCAGAAGATGAGGTCATAGCAGTGGCCCGCTTTGAACAGTTAAAGTGTGTCTTCCTGGCCCCAAGTGTCCAGGTCAGCCACCTCATCTGTCCCCCAGCTAGGTCCTTGGTGCTGGCCCTGGGCAGGCTCCTCTGCCCGGGTCTCACCACTTGCTTCAGCAGCAGAGATCCTGGTGTTCCCTGCTCAAAAATTGCAAATTCTCTGATTAAAAACCCCAAATTCTCTCATTAAAATACCCCAAATCCATGTTCTTTCACGATTAAAATGAAATGCCACTATTTATAGAGAATTAAGTTGGGCAATGTTTTGTTGATATATATATACCATTTTTAAGCAACTTGGAAGCCTACCAGTGCCTCTATCATTATAATAAAACATTTAAATATCTGTACACTTTGATGTTTGCTTTTGTTTTTTTTAACAGAAAATTCAGAGCTGCCTCTGCCCCCTTAGCTCACCAAGATGTGGGGTACTGAGCAGCACTGATATGCCAGTGCCCTGTCCCTGCCCTTACCTCTCACTCTCAACCAACAGCCCCACCCCAGTCCCCTCACTCCTGACCCACAGCCCTTGCCTGTCCCCAGTAGCTCCCTCCTGGCCACAGCTCCATCCCAGCATCAGGACATGGGTCCAGCTTCAGCTCTCCCTCCTGCTGCTTTGTGGCTCTGAGCAGTGTTCTGCCCCCTGCACCTCCGCCAAGGCCCCAGCAATCCCCGTGCCATTCCTGGGAAGCCCTCAACTGGGGCTCAGAGACTGAGCTGGGCAAGCCCCTTCCCTTCCAGCACTCCATTCCCTGCCCCACCCCCCCAGCACAGGCTGCTCTTGGGGGGGCAGAGGGGCTCTAAGCCTGGCTCTGGTGACATCTCCTACCCAAAGCAACCCCTGACCCCAGGCCCCATCTCTCTCTCTCACACACCCCTGCTGCCACCTTCACTCCCCCAGCCTCACACCCCACAAGTGGTCCCTGAGAACAGGAGCCCCCCCTGGCTGGGGCCACATGTCCCAGCACTGGTGTGAGCATGGAGCAGGGCTGCAATGTAGCAGTTGTCCCTGAAGCTGTGGCTCCTGCCAGCATGTCCTGTCTCATCCCATGGAGCTGGCTGTGTATTCAGGGTGTGAGATTTGTGGGGGGGAGGAATTGGGGGGGGCAGAGGACTGTGTGGGCATGGGGAGGACTGCTTGGTAGGGGTGGGTCCCCTGCCTGTCCTCTGCAGGCTGCACAGCCCCCCCCCCAACAGGGTGCACAGCCCCCCCCCCAACACAGCAGCAGCAGCCACCAGGTACTCAGGGTCTGCTGCTGGCACAGCCCCCCATGATGCAGTACAGCCCCAGCCACCTCAGACCCAGCACTGCCTGTGCCGCAAGTCATGGGCTTGACCTGACCTGTCCTAGAGGCATGCACCTTCGGGCAGCACTGGGATGCTTTTGCTGACACCTGGGGTCCTGGCACTGCATGCAGGGGCTGTGCATCAGGTCAGGTCCTGCCTCCAAGTGCCCCACATGTCATCAGGCTGGGCTGGCTACATGGAGGCAGCACCCAGCCAGGCCCAAAATGCGGTCCCTGTGTGCAGTGCCAGGACCCCAAGTGACAGCTAAAGTGGCCCGGTGCTGCCTGAAGGTGCATAGTCCCAGGCTCAGCTGGGCCCATGACTCGCGGGATGTGGCACAAGTGGGCCCAGGTCTGAGGCGGCCTGGGCTGCACCACGCCAGGGTACAGCTCTACCAGCAGTGGGCCCTGAGCACCCAATGGCCGCTGCTGCTGCAGGGCGGCTGTGTGCCCTGTGGGGGGCAGGCAGGGGACCCACCCATCCTAAGAAGTCCCCCCCCATACCCACACAGTCTCCCCACACACAATCCCCGCCCCCACGACAGTCTTTCCATACCCACAATCCACTCTCACATCCCTACTTACCTAGGACAGCACCTCGGTCTAGGTCATACTGCAGCCTTGCTCTGCTCTTATTTGCCCCAGCATGCTGAGGCAGCCTCTAGTTGCCTCAGGGCATGCTACAGGAGCATGCCTTGCCTTGCTTTTTTCCCCATAGGTTTTTTTTTCATACCTGGATTTCCAAGTATCAAATATAGAGCCTGCACTGCAAATATGCAGTGCAGAACACTTTTTTTTGTTCTCAGCATGCGTTTTGTGGCATCTCAAACTGCTTTGAGACTCTGCAACAGGCATGTATGTGCTTGTCTGGATGCTCCCTTTAGGATCTTTTAGGATGCCCTCTTGGTGCCCTAAGTTAACACTCAAGCATGCCAGAAATCCAGGTCTTCAGGGTAGTCGCAGGGTCACACTTTGTGGTGTCCTCATCACCTCATTTCCAGGTTCAAGCATGCAGAGTGAGGATAGATAAGTAGAGCTCATTTCATTGGCAGTGAGGCTGAGCACACTGCAGCCATGGTGGGAGGCTCTGGAGCTGGTTTCTAGAGATTGGAGGTGTTTTTTTTTCTGGATAAGAAGCCCCTTAAAGCCAGAGTTCAGTAACAGGTGATCTGTATCCACGCAATGTACTGGTATGTCTCTGTAGCTACTAACTTATTCTCTAGAGTCTCTCTCTCTCTTTTTTATAGAAATTCTGTAACTCTTCAGTCTTCAAAGATCATCACAAAAATATGACCCAAGTATAACTGAAGCAGAAATGAGCCAGCAAAGTGCCTGGAACAATAGGTATCACGGCATCACTAAACTGTTGACTTAATGATGCTTACCTGTTGTTAATTATTTCATCTGTCAGGTAAGAAAGGAGAGAGACTATCACAGAATTGCACAATGAAACATGAATGCCTTCTAACCTGGTAGGTGGTGTTTGAGAGTAGATCTAGTCACGAAACAAATTCATCCGGGAAAAAAAAAAAGAGAGAGAGAGAGAGTCAGATGAGGATGCCTTGGGGCTCCCCCTTCCCAACTTGTCCCTGCCTCAGCTCTCAATGATTTAAAACAGACAAATGCCAGATTTGCAATTCAGATGTTCTGGCAGCACTCCTATGTCTGTCTGTTCTGGACAGAAATAACTGCAGAATTATTATTTTCCAATCACAAGAAAGGCACAGCATTTTAACTCTGATGGATGCTAAATAGAATTGGCATAGATACGAACATTTTTGCTAAGTCATTGCTTTTACAGAAATGGAAAACCCTTACACAAATCTCTCAAAACTGATGATGGGAACACAGACCAGGGTTACCATGCACAGGAAAAATAGTGTACCATAGTAACAAGGTAAATTCAGAGATTGTGATGCTTTCTTGTAAGTATTTGTTCAGTCTTTCCCTTGCCTTCATTTTCATTAATCACTTCACCTACAATCTTTGTCCCTTACCTCTATGTTCCTCTTTGCTTCCCGTTAATTTTTTTTTCTTATTTTTTGCCCAGTTCCTTCTCTTATAGGGCTGTGTGAGGCTTTGGACCACACTTCGGATCTGGAGAAGATTGGACACCTTGGATGCTGAAGCAGCATGTCTGGATCAAAATGCTGGTGTCTTTAGGGTTTCCGAAGTGGTTCGGAAAAGCTTCAGAGCTGCTTCGGAGATCCGTCCATAGGGTATAATAGGGAATCAATGAAATATCTATAAATCTGTTGTTTTTTGTCTGATTTGGATTACACTTGCAGGGATGGTAGCCTCTGGCAAGTTTCAAGAAGATAGGTGCAAGGGTTTGGGTGGAACTGCACCTCAAGCTGCTGGCAGGCAAAACTCATGACACAGAAGACCCTGTGTGTGTTAAGGCACAGTAGGCTGAAAACTGCAGGGGTGGTGGCTCCTGCTGAGGCCACAGAACCTATCAAGTTTCAAGGAGATAGATGCAGGGGTTCGGAGGGAACTACACTTCAAGCTGCTGACAGGCAAAATTTGTGACATGGGTGACACTGTGTGTGTTAAGGCGCAGCAGGGTGAAAGCTGCAGGCCTGCTAGCCCCTTCTGCAGCCATGAAGCCTGCCAGCTGTCAAGGAGATGGATGCAGAGGTTCTGGGTTCTGGGGCCCTGCACCTCTAGCTGCTGACAGGCAAAACTCATGACATGGGTGCTTGTGCAACTGTGTCTGTCTTGGGGCAATTGATTATCTGTATTAATTATTTCCTCTCCTTATTCTGTGGTGTTGTAGGTGTTAATTGTTGCTAAATAACTTGTTACATTAGCTAGCTACTCTGAATTGAGCTGGTCCCTGAGTGAATCATAATTGATTGGTAACTGGTAACACAGTAGCTTAGCAGCCAGGCCTGCAATAGTTCCCCCCACCACCCCTCGCCCCAAGACAGTCAGTTGCACAAGCACCCATGTCATGAGTTTTGCCTGTCAGCAGCTAGAGGTGCAGGGCCCCAGAACCCAGAACCTCTGCATCCATCTCCTTGACAGCTGGCAGGCTTCATGGCCGCAGCAGGGGCCACCATCCCTGTAGCTTTCACCCTGCTGCGCCTTAACACACACAGTGTCACCCATGTCATGAGTGTTGCTTGTCCGCAGCTTGAGGTGCAGTTTCCCCCAAACCCTGGAACTATCTCCTTGAAACTTGGCAAGCTTCATGGCCTTCCCAGGGACCACTATCCCTGCAGTTTTCACCCCCCTGTGCTTTAACCCATACATGTGACATGAATTTTGCTTTCAAGAATTTAGGGTGTAGTTTCTCCCAAACCCCTGCATCTATCTTCTTGAATCTTGGCACACTTCATGCTCGCAGCAGAGGCTATCATCCCTGTAAGTTTAATCTAAATCAGACAAAAAACAACAAAGTTATATATATTTCATTGATTCTCCATTATACCCTATGGCTGGATCTCTGAAGAGGCTCCGAAGTTTCGGAGCTGCTTCAGCCGAATCAAAGCGGGAGACAGATCCGGAGCTCCAGAACAAATCGCTGGCATCCAACGTGGCCATATCCGAAGCTGAATCGAATCGCTGCCTATTTGCACAGGCCTATTCTCTTATTTCTCATAGCTTTCTCTCCTCCTGACATTCCTTGTCCAGGCCTACTATTTCTGCTTTCAATATATCTATAAATAAGACAGCGGTACAGCAATTTAAGATCTAAAACCTAGTTGGATTTGTATAGACTCATATTTTTGGTCCATAAAATATGCAATGCAAACAACCAAACTTTGTATTAAGTATTCATACTATACATACTTATACATGTTTTAAATATAGTTAATGTCTCAGAAATAATTAAATTAAAGGATTATGTTGAAATTTTTTAAAAATTTCATATGCATTCTTCATATATTTCAACTATATATATATATATCATGCATTCATCGTATATCAAAACAATAAATAAGAAATAAAAAATAAAATGGAATTTGCATCTCAATGGACAATCTGTTATTTCAGAAATTCTGGATATTTTGAACTATTTTAATTGAGAAGCATCCACAACCACATTGAACATTTCAATTTCTTAATATCGGAACATTTCATTTTGATAATGTCAAAGCATTGTAAGAAACAATAAAATGTCAGCATGATATATATAAAATGCATGATATTAAAATATAAAAAACATTAACATTAATTTAAAATGTTGGAAAAGCTAACAACACTTAAAGGTAAACATATACCAGTATGATAAAGGAAAGATCTAGTATTCCATTTCGAGTTCAGTTTATTTCAATTTTCTTCTTCCTATTGAAATTTCTGGTGAAATCAATGTGTTCCCAGTGATATTTTGATTTCAACAAAGACATATTTCTAAGTGGAAAATATTCTATTCACATTTCTTCTGTCTAATTCTGCCTGGGAGATTGCATCACACATCATGAATTCAAAACAGCAGTGCCTAATGAACTCTACCCCAAGGTATTCAAGGAACCAGCACAGGAAATCTTGAAGCCCTTGGCAATAATATTTATGAAGTTGTGATGATGAGAGATGGGAAAGTTATGAGAGGATTGGAAAGGAGCCAATATAGTGCCCCTCTTTAACAGAAGGCAAAAAGGAGAATCCAGGGAAGTATAGACTGGCTATGTTTACCTCAATACTTGAACATTACTGGAGAATATCAGAAAGAAGTCTATTTGTAAGCATCTGGAAGAGGAAAGTATGTTCACAAGTAGACAGCATAGGATTACTGAGAACAAATTGTGCCACACAATCTTGATCTTCTTCAACAAGATAGATAGTTGGGCAGATGAAGGGAATGCTGTGGATACGGTAAGACTGTGGGAAACTTCAGTCGCTGATTCGATTTGAAGGAGATTTAGCCCAAATCAGCGGCCGAATCTCCCAATCTGAATCAAATCAGGAGATCATTAATCTCTCCATATTGAATCAGAAGCCACTGACTTGATTCAGAGAGATTTGGAGAGATTCGATGATTTGGCCATAGACACAGCTTTATACATCAAAAGCTTTGTTATCTGGCACACATGGGGAATGGGGGTGGTGCCGGATAACCAAATATATCAGTTACCTGAGAGGCCCAAACAGGTGCCTTTGCCTGTTCAGGCCTCTGCCTCTCCCACCATATCCAATGCATCACTGCCCCTCCCGCCACATCGCCACCCGTCCTGCCACGCCCATGGGGGCTCAGCAGTGCAGGCTGCTTTGCCCCGGGCCATGGGGGCTTGGTGAAACTGGAAGTGCCATGATGGGCATTTCCAATTTCACTTTTACCTTACAAGCTGGCATGCCGGTTAATAGAGCATGCTGGCTTGTAAGGTGCCGGATAATGCGGTTTTTACTGCATGTTTTTTCTATATACCTCAAGATAGTGGGGTGGATGGAGCATCCCATGGGAGCACAGGGCAGTCCCCAGTGCACTCTACATACTTCAAGGTACCAGACATGGCTCGTGAATTCTGCAATGGTGGGGCAGATGGAGCATCCCACAAGAGCGTGACCCCCCCCACCCAACATGCTTGGTGGAGGATCTGGAAGTAGACCAGAAGCACTTCCAGTCCACTTCTGGGTCCACTGTGGAGCATGCAGGGGGAACCCCCCCACACACCCCCTGGCTTGATAACTGGTGCCTCCTGAGTCAGGTGGGTCATTTGGGGTCCCCCTGTGGGTGATCGCCAAGATTGGGGGCTGTGGGAAGGGTTGCCTGTGTGCTCCGCGGCAGACCTGGAAGTAGACTGGAAGTACTTTGGGTCCACTTCTGGGTCCGCTGCCAAGCATGTCGGGGTGGGGGCATGCTCCTGTGGGATGCTCCATCCACCCCATCATCGCAGCATTCACAAGCCATGCCTGGTACCTCGAGGTATGTAGAAAAAACATTTCAAGCTGTGTCTATGGCTGAATCATTGATTCTCTGAATCAGCATCGAATCTTCAGATTTGGATTCATCTAAATCAAATTGGGGTAGTGATCTGAATCAGCTAATCAAACCACTGTCCCCTCAGTTGGGCTGATCCATATCCAAATTGAATACATATATTTTTTTTTTCATATTCCTCAGAAGCATTGGGTGTTGGCTGCAACCATGGCTGGGGATTTTGTATGGGGTGTGCCAGTGATCCTGCTAGGACTAAAACCTGGAGGTTTCTGATTAAAGTGGCTTGCTGCTCTACTTATGGTCAGATGGATTGCTGCATTTGGGGTCAAGATTGGTATGGACTATGGGGGGTGGGGGGTTTGGCTTCCTCTGTAGCAGGTGGTGTGGCCCATTTCCTTGGATCTCTCAAGCATGTTTTAACAACTCTTGCAGCTGCAGGGCATGAATTGCCATTGTTCCTTGCTTTACCTATGACAGCTTAAGGTGTTATTCCTTGTGGTTGTGTGGCAGAGTTGCCTGTGTAGTTTTAGGAATAGGTTAGACAAGGATTTGCTTGGGATGGTTTGGATAGGGTTGATTCTGCCTCAGGCCGGGGGTTAGACTACATGACCTCCAGATGTTCCTTCTTTTCTTTGATTCTGTTCTTTTTCTCCAATACGGAAGGAGACATGGACCTCAGCGTAAGCCACCAGTATACTCAAACATATTGAAAAGATGTGAAACTAAGGGGTCCTGGCACGGTTCAGAGAACTTCTTCATAAAAGTTTGCAGGCAGAAACATTATCCTGTTTTTCCCCAATCTCACCCATGCCATCATTGCTGGGTATCCAGCATTCAGCATTCAGATTGGCAAGCATTTCAACTTTCAAATACAAAATTCCTTCATCCACAAGCTCTTAATCAAGACAAAGAAAAAACTATTCGGTGGCTTGTGTAAATAACCAGCAAAACATGCCTTATTGTGTTTGTGATTACTACTGAATGTACAATTAGATGAACGAGTCATATTTTTTTTAAGCCAAAAAGGACTATCATGACCATTTAATATGACTTCCTGCACAGCACAGGTCACAGAATTAACTGGTAATTCCTGTATCTAACCAAACAACTTGAAGTAGATCATAGCACTAGAAAGACTTTCCATCTTGATTTAATAACTCCCTAATGAAGAAGAATTTACCACATCCCTTGGTAATTTGTTCCAATGGCTAATTACCCCCACTGTTAAATATGTGCATCTTATTTTCAGCTTGCCTGATGTTTAGTCATATATTAGCAAACTGTATTTTTGATTGTAATTCACTCTGCCTTAGCTAGTTAAATACATTGCACATTTTTTCCTCCTGATTGGATGACGTATTTAAATCACCAACTCAGCATGAATTGTGAAGTTTTACAATCAAATATACAAATCAAAATTCAATATTTAAACTTAAAAGGCCTCTGTCACAAAGATCTGCACTCAGTCCTTCCCCCCTCCTCCCCCAATCTCCGGTTCTCAAATATCTGCTGAAAAACAATGCAGAAGGACCAGAACTTTCACTCCTCTCTATCAATCTCCATGTACTGGATTCTGTTAATGCTAGGCACATCTACACAAGACATTTACGTGCAGGAGCCTAGCTGTGCAGTAAATGTCTCGGCATCTACACGTGCACACCTGTTGTTGTTATTCGTTTTTTGAATTCAAAGATAACCATGATATCACTGGTTTGTTTAGTTTCTATCAACACATGAATGGCTGATCAGGCTCTTGCCAAGCACCAGTACTATTGAGCTGGGACCAGAAGCCTCTGGGTCCCAACAAGGCTAATTTGTGTTTTGAACTGCCTATGGCACTGTAGGACGTTGGGGTCCCAGGGGCAGCTGTGATGTCCCCTGGTGGCTCTGCAACCATGCCCCACTCCACCCCTAGGGTTCCTTCCCTTCTTGCCCACCATGCCTTGAGGGAATAACACTACTAATAATAGAGAGGCTGCCCATGGGCCATTGCATGGCCCCAGTCCAATGGACCTCCACCAGGGTTCCCTGGCCCCTTGCTGGGGCTCTCCTAGTCCCAAACCCCTATCTGGGCCTCTCTGGTTGGCCATGCCCTGCAGGGTACCTAAAGCCTTAGGGGCTAATTGTGTGGCTCCACTCCTCACCTACACCACACGGCAAACTTTGCAGGTGTTACAGTATTGTTGTTCCCTTGTTGGGGCTTCAACCTTGTTGGCCTCCACCCCTTTACTCTAGCTAGGCCTTCTAGTCTGGGCCCACTGTATTGGACCTGCCTTTGAGGCACTAGCTCTGGTTTGTCCCTTTTGGGTGCTGGGCCCCTGGCTCCTGTCTGGCTCTGTGGCCTCACTCTCTGCCCACTTCAGGCTCAACAGTTACTTGAGCCTTGAGCCTGCCCCTGGCAGGGCTGAAGGCAATTGCATACCCTTTAGGCACTGATGGGACCTCCATACACTGCCCCTACAGTCCCAACCCAAAACACCAACATAAAACTGTAACTCAAACCATAAGCCCCTGGGCTATAACATAAACACCAAGGCCACGTCCAGATGAGCAAGCACGTGTCTGTTGCAGTATCTCAAAGCAGTTTGAGATGCTGCAAGAGGCATACTAGGAAAGAAAAAATGTTCCTTGCACTGTATATTTGAAGTGTGAATTCTAAATTTGATACCAGGAAATCCTGGTATTAAAAAAAAAAATGTCAGAAAAAAATGGCATAGGGCACACTCCTGGAGCATACCCAGAGGCAACCAGAGGCTGGGTCCTTCAAGGAGACACTCTGGCACCCGGCCAGAGCGTCTCTATGGATGTTGCTTGCCCCTGATGCTCCAGCATGCTGCCTCAGCATGCTGGGACAAATAGAAGTGGGGCAAGGCTGCAGTGATGGCTCAGGCCCAGGCTCTGTTCCAGGTAAGCAGGGACATGGGGGTGGGGGTAATGTGGGGAAGGTGAAGACTGTGTGGGGGTAGGGGGGACTTCTAGGGAGGGGTGGGTTCCCTGCGCAACCCCCCATGGTGCACAGCCCCCCAACAGCAGTGGCCATCGGGGCGCTCCTAACTCAATGTTGGCAGAGACACCCAGATATAGGTGGAGAGAGAAAATATTATTGGGGCGGGGGGGCTCATCCAGGGGTATGGGGGAGCTGCCAGCACTGCATGCACCTCAGGGGGGGCTTGGGGGGCATGTGCCCGCCAAATTTGTGTGTGGGGTGGAGGCAGGTTGCCACTGCAGGCTGGGGCTCTAATCCCTGTTACCGCTGCCTTGGGAGCTGTGCGATGCCATGGGGCTGCTGGTGCTGGGCTGCGCGCCCCTCCTGCTGGATGAGCCTCCCAAGCTCCAACCAGCCTATGATCCACCCCAGGAACACATTCACCCCAGCCCCTGCCTCTGCCCCACTTCCTTCCTTACTGTGGGGGCCCCAATTTGGCCCCCTCCCCATGCCCTTTCTCCTTCACAGACTTGCTTGCTGTGGTAGGCAGTGCTCCATACGCCACTGGGGTGTGATCTTAGCTGTGTGAAGGCTGTGGTTGTGTGTCTGTGATTGTGCACATCCCCTGTGTCTGTACACTCCCAAAGCTCACACCCAGGCTGCCCTGAAGCCCTCTGCACTGCTATCACTGCCCCACGTTTGGTAGGGCTAAACCCCATTAGTCCCAACCTTCTGCCACCTATGACCCTGGAGGCACGTGGTACCTCCTCGGACCCAGATACTGCATATGGCGCTAGTCTGGCTGCCAGTGTGTGCCCTTGGCCAGGACCAGGCTGCTCTTGCTGTCACCCATGGCTCCCAGCATTACATGCAGGGGCCACAAACCCTCGGGCCGGGCCGGGTCCTGCCTCCACAGAGCTGGCCTGGCCTGACAGAGTGTGGATCACATGGAGGCAGGACCCAGCCCAGCCTGAGGGTGTGTTACTTCTTCATGCCGTGCCAGGAGCCAGCATGATATCAAGAGTCAGCCCAGTTCTGTTCAAGGGTGCATGACAGCGGCCGGGCCACTGCCATGTGCAACCAGTGGGTCTGAGGTGGCACCATGCCGCTGGACATCTCTGCCAACAGTATGCCATGAGTGCCCCAATGGCCAGTGCTGGTGCTGCTTTAGCAATTCTGGCATTGGTTTCATCATTGATGTGAGCTGCATGTGACAGTGTACTGCCAAGCTAGGTGAACTTGTCTACTGCCTGGAGGGTTTGGCCATTCACTGTGATGGTAGGCTCTATGTAAGGCTTTCTTGGTGCAGGCTGGTGCACCAGTTGTCTTCTTAGTGTTGATTGTGAGACCAAAGCTGTGACAAGATGAAGTGAAATGGTCCATACTCTGTTGCAGTTCAGACTCAGATTTGATATTCAGTCATCAACAAACAGATCATGAACAGTCACTTCCTGAAACTTCATCTTCACCTGTAGTCTCCACAAATGGAAGAGTTTGCCATCAGTCTTATAATGATTGTCAAAACCAATGTCACAGTCATGAAAGACATCTGTAAGCATGGCAAAGATCATCATACTGAAGAGGGTTGGGGCCAATACACAGCCCTCCTTGACTCCATTGGTGACTGGGAATGGTTCAGCTGACTCATCGTCATCCACAACGTGAGCAAGCACACTATCATGGAACTACTGAATGAATGTCATGATGGCATGGAATCACCCGCTCAGCATGAAGTACTAACCCCTATTCAGCTAGAGTAAAACTAATTTACTCTGCAGTAGGATGGTACTTGTAAATGCAAGTACTATTCTGCTATAGAGTAAAAAAGTCTGAAGCAGTGTACTTGCAGTCTCTGCCCCAGACAGCTCCTGTGCAGCATGTTGAGCGACGGGTAGTAGCCCCCAGCTGGTAGGCTGATCCCTGAGGCTCCCTGCCAGCTGGGGCTGCTCTGCCCCAGCTCAACATGCTGCAGTCCCAGGCACACATGCAGATTCACACTCAGGAGCAATAAACTACAGAGCAATAAGCTCCAGAATGTATTGCTACACATTAATAGACATATGTAAATGCACCTGCTGAGTGGCATTTTGCTCCACAACTAAATCATGGAAATCAATGAGTCAGAATACTGCTCTTGGTATCTATGATTAAAGTAAATGTAGTGGAATCCACCTCTCTGAGTCCATGCAGGACAAGAAATTATTGTGGACACTAATTGTTACTGCTTTTGCACTGGGAAAAACTCTTATATTAGATATTATTTTAATATCTTTCAGGATTTCAATCTTTCTTTTCATATATCTCAGTCTCAGAACACACTTTGCTGCATTATTAGACAGCTTTAACCAGCTAATGGTTTCTACATAGTGTGAATCTGATGTTAATTTTAAATTTACATAATTAATTATTTTAATCTGTTTCATAGAGAGGTCAAACTGGTGCTCCAAATGTCTCAGTATTATAGAAGGTATCTTTCCCAAGCTATTTTTAATGGATTTGTATAAAAAAAGTCAATTGTTTGTTCTAATAACATTCTACTTTAATGTACTTTCAAGTCAAAAGGACAGTAACTTGGAAAGACTCATTTAAATTTAATGTCAAATAAGGTTTATTTTAAGATAGTAATTTGGGCAAACATGACATAGTTCCTGGAGTTTTTCAGTGTTGAATATTATATTGCCATGACTCAGATGCTGTGACAATGGAGACCCTATATGTAGTTGGATAGAAGGACTGATAGATGTAAGGAGTAGAGGATAGAACAAATACTATAGATTAATTGCAGTCTTTCAACCCTTCTGGTTACAAAGAGCCCATTCCTTGCATCTAACAAAGTAGGTTTGCTTCCTGTGAAACCTCATGCCTCTCTGAACAAGTTCATCTGTAAGATGCCACCCTGCCTTACCTGCTGCCTAGTTTAAAAGGAAATCCTCCGAATGTGTAATGCTTTCTGAGTACACCATATGACTGAGTGGCTCTCAGACAGGTATGAATTACATGGAAGGCTGACAGTAGGTGTGTCTACACATTCATTAATGAGCTTTTGCTACTGTGCATTAAATTTAGTACCTCTGGGTACCTGCACATGAACATGAGGCTGTAATTACAGTGCGTAAGAGCAGACTCAATTAATCAAGTCTACTGGAGCACAGTAATTACCACACTCCAGCAGCCTCCCATGTCTCATTTATCAGCATCCCCACACTTCAAAATGGCAGCGTGGGCACTTCCAAATGAGCTGCACACTTGCAGTTGCTCTAATTAAAGTGCCACCCTCCTCACCCCTGGAGAATGTGTAAAAGTGCTCTGTAATGTGAGGTACTAACTAAATGTGCATTAGGCTTCCCTAATGCACTGTAGCAAAAGCACACACTTTTTTAGTGATGCTTAGTACACAGTAGCCTAATTTTACTGTGCACTAATGTATTCGCACGGTTTTTGCTGTGACGCTTTAATGCGCAGTAAAATAGGCTACCACACACTAAAGTGCATGCATAGACATGCCCAGTGATGCTTTAAATTATGTTGATAGTAGCTATTATTGGCCCAAGTTCAGGAAAACACCTTTACTCCTGGACCATTTCAATAGGTGCTTCATTACAATCAATGGCTGCATCCAGATGAGCGTGGGCATGCAGTATGTGGCACTGCAGACCCGTCTGTGGTGCCACACACCACACATGCGGGCATTCCCCACACTGCTACCTTGCAGTGTGGTAGGGGATTGACCTGGGGAGATCCTGGGGTCAAAAAAAAAATTAAAAAAAAAAAGTGGCGTAACACATATGGCAGCAGTTTAAAAAAAAGTGGCGTAACACATATGGCAGCAGCAGGTGCCATCCAAAACTGGAGCCTGGCCAGCTGCACCCATGCTCCGGCTGCCGGCCAGGCTCCTAGCTGCAAGAGCACCATGGTTGCAGCTCCTCAAAGCCCCCAGAACCCCATGTAAGGCTACTAGGGCCAGCACAGTTGCTGGCCCCAGCCTCCCCTACACCACCCAAGGTAATCTGTCTGCACATGTTCCCCAGAGCAAGGTGTGCTGCTGTTGCTGCTTGTCCCCAGGGAAACAAACAGCCATGCTCATGTGGACGTGGGCAATGAGACTGAAGGATATATTAAGTGCTGTTCTGAATAAGGGTGGCTTAAGCATAAACTTAAGAACTTTCCTGAATTGCAGTGGCTGCTGATGAAGACTAGATGGAAAAGGATAATTGTGTTTAATGGGGGGAAAAAAGTGGATTTTGAATTGCTTTTTTTTTCCGGTGCAAAAATAAATGGAGATCTTCTGAGAGCAAATGAGACCTCTGAGTAGCCTGAGGGCACTCACCTGGGATATGGAAAAGCACTCTGATGCAGCCTGCTTTGTGGCAGGGATTTGGGTATGCATTACCCAAGAGGATGCCTTAACCACTAGCTATTTGCTGTTGTCTCATCTGTCTCTCTTATTGACCGGAAAGTCCAGCTTGAATTGAGAAACATTTTTGAAGAAGAAAAGAAAGCATTGTCCAATTAACAGAATATCTCATCCCAAAAATTCCTGACCAACTCTGCTGATGATAGCTCCGTCAGAAATATTCATCTGTTTTACTTATCCCAGGAGGTTTGAATCATTATTATGCTCACTGATTAATTTATAGTACTCTGGTATGTGATAACTGTCTTTGGAGGAGACAAAGAAGGCATTTCTATTTTTTAAAGAGCTGCTATCTGTATTTCTATATCTGATGCAACAAATTAGTATGTCATACATTCGGTAGGGGTAGGCATAAAAAGACATAGCTAACAGAAATATGAAAATATATATATATAAACTATAGCCATACCCACATTTTGAGTAATATAAAAGAGTAAGACAAACAAGGAAACTTAGCCTGTACATTTTGCCTTTGTATGTGCTTTAGGGTGTTCATTAGAACCTGGTCTCAAGTCTTCCGTTGCCTTTATCAGGTCCAGCGTGCATGGACAGAGCCACCAGCTTGAACACTTGGAGCAGTGTTCTGGGGAGAATGTGAATCAAAGAGGACCGTGGCTTGTTTGGATAGCCCCTGCTACTCCAAAGAGGGGTAGGACCATGACATGGGAAAAGGTCCACTATATGAAGCTAATGCTACATCATGGGGCTAGTTGTGTAGTTCTCACGAGCATGAGTAGGATCTTCTCAGTTTGGTCCTCATCCATTATATAGTCAAGTTCCATCATTTTGTCTCTTCTGCAAACCTCACATAAATCACTGACCTGTAGACTGCAGACTTTATACCCATCACAACCTAGCAATTAGGTGAGTACCCAAGCCCCCATATTTAACACATTGACCTTCCCATGGCAGCATGCAGAGATTTTTCAGACAGGTTACATGGTTAACTACAGAGAACTTTATTACAGACTAAGATTTTGCATGCCACTCTTGTGAGAGCTTTCTGGATGAAACCACAGCCAGAGATACCTCTCAGGGGAACTCCCATATTCTTCTTTTCTGAGCAAGCACAGGTAGAGCTCAGCAGATAAATGTAACAAAGCACCTCGTAGGAACGCTTGCTTTTTAGATCAGTGGTGGGACACATATATAAAACAGGCAGTAAATTGGATGAATGGAACTAAACAAAAGGTTAATTTGTGGAAGAGAGAAGGGGATTTTAAACTGCAGGGTAAGGAGAGGATGTAAAATAAATCTCTCACTGTCATGGGAACTCTGTCATGCACTCTTGCCACAATGTCATATTTTCTGTCACTGGCTGTCTTGGGACTGATTGACAGTCGTGTTATTGTGGCCATTCCCTTCTTGGGCACATCACCGGAGTGTATGCGTAGTTGACTCATTTTTACATTGATCAGAGGCACCCAGGAAATGCCCTTTACAATGTTTAACCAGACACAAAGCTAGTAGAAGCAGTCACTCACAAGACATCCACCAAGATTTAGAAAACAACTACCTTGTCCTCTTTTAAATTCCTGCCTTCCCCATCACTTCCACAAATCCCTGCTGGCACTAGGGAACCTGACGGCAGTTTGTACCAAGACCACCATACTCATTGTTCTTGCCTGATTCTTCATCCTCTCTATTCCACACTTACTTTTTCTGCCTTTCACCTGGCCTCCAGTCCCTCCAATACGTGCCCATCTTGAAGCACAGAGTGACGCCTAGCAAGCTAGCATTCTCTTCAATGCATTCCTCAATCAACGCTCTGTGCTATATTGTATAAGTCAGAACGGTCTTGATGCTAATGCATCATTTAATCTAATGGGACCCTGTCCCCAAGTGGTGGAATCTCATACACATGCCCTACTCGCTATTTTCTATTGTTTCATACAGGCTAACATCAAATATTATAACTGATAGGCCATCCATTTCCTTCTTGGCTCCCTCTTCCCACGGCATTCAGGTATTATGGTGATATGGCCATAAAAATGCCTGGAGGGATGGATATGATTAGATTCTCTTCTTTTTCAGTTCATCCACAGCTTGCTAGAAAGTCAGTAAGCAATATTTTCTTACAATACAGAATAAGAAACATGCAGAAAGATTAAATAAAAGAGAAAAGAGAAACTGTATTTACTCATGTGCGTTTGTTTATACAAGACAAACAAGTTTCTAATAGTCCTGGCATCAATATTCCCTTGTGGGCTCATTTATGATGTTAACAGAAGCCATTTAGATACTCCTTTTGGGGACCTTGTACCATGGAACCATCTGTTTTCTTTCTTTAGACACACTTCCATCTCACTAGTTGTTTCTTTTGTTTAATGTTCCACTGATTGCAGCCCAGAGACACACCGGATTTTAAATATTTGTGCAGTTTACCGTGCATTCTTCATTTGTCTAAATATTTGATCATATCAGTATACTCTCTTGTTCATTTTTAATCAAATACCTGGCAAAGTAAATATTTGTAAGTAGCAAGTAGAAATTAATCAATGAAAAGACTGAAAAGGCTCGATACTCTAGCATTCCTTGTTTATTGATTGTGGTGGTAGGAATTTAGACACGTCTTATTATACAGAAGAGCCAGGAAAAGATAGCAATGGATAAAAGGGAGAGAGAGGGAGAGAGAGGGAAATTGATAACATGTCCTTTTGCATAAATATTCTTGTGTTTCAGCTGAGAAGTTGATCCCTGACTAGGAAGAGCCTGTTAGAACAGTGTTTTCATAACCGATACTCCATTTTGTCTGGAGCAGAACTTCAAAGATGATTTTATCTATGGTCCATGCTTCTTGAAAGAACCCTCCCCTGCCTTAAGGGAAATGAAAGAAACCCTTAAGAGAATGGACTAGCTATAGAGCCCATTTTTATCAATTATAGTGCTGTAAAAGTATCAAATGTAAATGTGCCAAATAAGGTACAGTAAGACACAAGATGTTAAAATACATAGAAATAAATGTATGGCACCACAATGATCTTCATGCCATTTCACCTGGAAATGCATTTGTACTATACTATTCTAATTTGCAGAGATCTATTCTTTTTCCCCACCCTCTTGAATTCTTTACACAATAAGGTTTGTAACAAAAATTGACGATGGTAAGTAAATGTGTGAATTCCTCATGGGACATTTAAGCCACAAAAAAAGTCACAGGGGGGTTGTTTGTATTAAACTGGAGCTAAGTGATATGGAAATATTGCTGGAAGGAAGCACTTTGAAAAACCAAAAGGGCATTCTGCTTCCTCATCCTATGTAGTTGTATAAAATGTAAGTCACCCTTGAAGTTTGCTTTATCTTTTCTTGTCTTTATCTTCAAAGATCTAAAGGGCCAAATCCCCGCCATTGTAGGCCAAACCACTCTCCTCACACACTACCAAGAGTATTGTTGTCTCCAAAGACCTGTTAGGTCCCACTGCACCATTCTGATATTATAGAAGCCTTAGTCTGTCTGTCTGACTGTCTGTCTGTCTGTAACGATTCATTCACACTCTGATTGGCTGACTGAAATAGGCAATCAGAGTGCGAATAAGCACTCAGACAGGAGGTGGCATGCAGCAGAGCACCACCATGATGGCACAGACACAGCTGGCCTCACCCCCCTGCCCTGCTCCCTGGAGGCAACAGCAATGGGGCAGACAGAATTGGCCTCGCCCCCCTTGCCCTGGTCCTTGCAGGTGGTGACAATGGAGCAGGGGGGTGAAGCCACTGGAGCTGGCCTTGCTCCCCACCCCCTTGCTCCTTGGAGGTGGCGGCAGTGGTGTAGCATGGGGGGAGAGTGGGGTTGGGATGTCACAGAGGGGGGGAAGGTCACCAGTGCTGGCCTCGGCCCACCCCTCCTCCCTTCTGTCATCACTGCATGGAAGGCTGACATGGGCCAATGTGGTGGTGGTGGAGGGAGGAGCAGGCCTGATGTTGGGGGCGGGGGAGAGTGGGTGAGCCGCACTGGCAGAGGGAGGGGAGGAGAGGGCCTCAGCCCGACATGGGGGCGGGAGAGTGGGCCCAGACCCCAAGCAGCAGGAGAGAGTGGGGGAGTGGACCAGGAAGGGGGGGGACATGGCACTCCATCCCCGCCCATTCCCGCCTCCATCGTTCTTGATGGGCAATTGGCTGGTGGATTTAATAAGCATTCAGGACAGGTGTTCAATTAATATAATTTATTTATGATATCAGCCAGATGATTAAACTGGCTGATAGCAGAGAAAGTGTAGGGTAAAACACAAATCCAAAGAGCATTCTTTTAAGTAGCCAATTGCCTGTTAAGAATGATGGGGGGGAGCAGTTGGGGATGGAGCCCTGCCCCCCCCGCCTCTCCGGGCCCACTCCCCACTTCCCTCCTGCTGCTTTGGATCCAGGCCTGTTCCACCCCCTCCCCGCTGCAGCGGTCTCCTCCTCTCCCTACCCCATCCACATCATGTCTCCTCCTCTCCCCACTGCTCCCCCCCACCCCACCGTAGGAGAATAGGATGAGTTCTCTTATGGGTTTTGGTTAGGACCTTTTCACAAAGTGCAAGACCATTTGTAGAGGTAAAGGAAATCTGAAAATAGGGCTTTTTTTTTTACAATGTTCATGTTTCATGTCCCACATCCGTACCATTTTGTACTCCTGATTTCCTGGTCCAATATGCAGTTTGGTATATTATTGTTTTCAATTAATGCAGAATACAAAGCAATGGTAGAGATAGGCAAATACAGCAAAATATTCTACATACACTCCCTTCAGTTTTTTTAATGAATTTGCTTTGCCTGTTTCCAATCTTCTTTTATATTTGCTTTCTATGAATAATCAAGTGAATGACTTTACTAGCTCAGACACTTAAAATGATGATTTTAAACCTAAGTAGTAAAGTTCAATTGCAAACTAACAACAAGTGCAAGCTACATTAGATTCTACGGTGATGAAGATAGTATAAGAATGTGAATAGAACCAATAATAATAAAAAGAACACATTTCCAATTGTAAATTTTATACTTGACTACACACTTTAAACTTTTCAATCTCATTAGTAAGTCATATGTCACCCAACCAAAGGGTCGAAAAAAATCCATGAAAATTATATAGTAAAAAATAAGAGTGGACATTGTAAATGTTTGCAATAAGATAATAAAGAGAGATCAGCAGACTGAGGCTCATTCAGTGAAGACATTTGTGACTAATTCTGAATAATGAACAAATATGACAATATAGCACTTTGGTTGCAGGCAATTCATGAAAAAAAAAAAGAAGCAGAGTGAATGATTCAATGGGGAATTTAGCCAGGTCTAGACCTGATGGGGAAATGGATTTTACTTTCATGAAAATTTTCAAATATTAATCAAAATCCAGAAACCTGTAAATGTTCAACTGTACAGATGAGCTGCAAAGAAGGCTGGACTTGATCCAGAGACCTCATGATCCATACATCAGAGAAGAGAAAATAGATGGATGAAACAGGGAAATGGAGTGGAGTGATGAGGCTGGAGGACAAGTGATAATAAGCAGAGGTGTGCAGAATAACAGAAATTCCATTTTTTGGAATTGACTCTCACCTTGTATGATGTTAGGGAAGTCACTTAGGGCCACATTTTTAGGCATATATAGATGCATACAGATGTATAGTGGGATTTGAAAAAAATGCTTTTGCACATAACTCCTACTGAGATGTTTAAAACCAATGTGATTTAGGCCTTGTGGTACTTCTTAAAATCCCCCCAGGCACCAGCCTGAAATCTGAGGCACCTAGATCTGCTCCTTATGATAAGACCACTAAAGTCAAAGAAACAGATCTATTCATTTTAATAGACTTGGGATCGGGACCTTAAAATTGTGTGTCTTCTGATATGTATAAAATGGAGATGTAATATCCACCCACTTATAAAGCTGTTATGATATCAGTTGAAGAAAAGATCATAGGAATAGACCAGTAAGGCTAAAAGTGACTTCATGAGGTCATTTAGTTTAGCTCCCTGCTCAGGGCTATTTCATCCCTGATTAAACCATCCCAGCAAAGTGTCTGGCTAACATACTCTTAAAACTTTCCAGGGTTAGAGATTCCACAGATTCTCTAGGTAGTCTGTTCCAATGCTTGGCCATCCACAAGGTCTGAAAGTTGTACCACCTAACAGTGCTAACATTTTGTGGCATTCTAGGGCATCCATGAAAGCATGGGTGTCTGGTGCCTCCTGAGTCTGGGGGGGGCACCTGCAGAAGCTGGCGGTGGCAGCAGTGGCGGGGAGGGGCTGGTAGGCACCCACTAAAGCTGCCGGTGGCATCGGCAGCAGGGATGGCCCTGTCAGGGAATGTGCCTCCTCCCCCCCCGTACTCCTCCCTACCAGTCGCCTATGTTTGAAAGGATCTCAAGGCATCCCAGGGGGCAATGGCACCCTGGTTGAGCATCACTGAGATCAAAGCATGCTGAACAGTTAGTCAAAAGTTCAGGGACAGGTGCTATCTTTCAAAGCAGACCTATGTATTGGCTGCCCATGACATTTTTACCCTACCAAATCTTCCCCAATTTGTGCATCTCTGCAAATAGGAAGGTCCACATCTGCAAATAGGAAGATCCACACTTTGTGTGCCTCTAAGCAAATGATACAAGAATCAACATAGTGTGTCAAGGCAGTGGTCTGTAAATAAAACTGTGCACTTGTTTTTGGATCAATAGCTGCCCTTAATTGGCTGGCTGGTATAAGCCGTAAACAGCTTCAGGAAACCAAATGTATGGGCATTGGTTCATGACATTCACAAACTATCAGAGACTGAAGTTCACTGAATAACTGAATTATTTTAGGGCTGTTTGGCATACCTTAAAGATATTGTGATCCTGTTCTTCCTCTTAAGTATTCCTATTCAAAAAAGGTTGCTCATTTGCATGCATTTATTGTAATTCAATCCTCCCTAACTCCCATGATAGGCTACAAAATTCTACTTATCTTTTTCTCTGGAGATGTGCTAAAAATGCAATGCCACTTCATGTTGCCTCCCCCATTATGCGGACATTCATCAAAAGCCCTTTTGCCTTATCTCAGATGAGTTTTCCAGAACTTGGCTCATGCCTGCATAATTTAGCATCAGAGAATGTGCTAAAACCACTTAAATCAAGGCCAGGTAAGTGCAAGCTTCTGCCACCCTCACTTAGGATGAAAAGTACTCTATTCTGCCACCAGCCCCAAAGATTTCAGTTGGTTGCCTTGGGATCTAAAGGACTGCTCAATACTTGCAGAAAAATCTGGCTTAGGTCTTCAAAGGATTTACAAACCTCAGTCAATGTGAGTTAGGGGCCTAAATACCTCTGAGCATCTGAAAGATTCCTGGAAAATCCTTGACTTGTGGCATAGTGGTTAGAGTGCTGTTATGGGTCAAAATAAGATTGGTTCAAGACTTCTCTAGGTGAAAGGAGGTCTTGAGTCTAGGTTCTTTGTTTGTATGTAGTCATCTATATGCTACATCTTGGGGCCAGGAATAAATGTCTAGAAAGCATAGGTGGTGTGTATAGCACTTGAGAAAGGGCTAGAAGTCTATCCATTGTGAAAGATGCACACACATCTTTTATTCACTCTCATTTAAGCCTCAAATTAGTTTTGTTCCCAAGATGTGCGATACATTCCAGCTCAGAGAGTGTCAACGTCTGCAAAATTGGGCCAGATGTTCCACTGGTCTAATCTGGTCTCACTGCATTACAATCAGCTAAACTACACCATTTATAACACCAGGGAATTAGACCCATATTTTCAAAGAGGTTATCAGTAGCAAGAAAAATGACTTATTTCATTAGTCGTACTGTATGTTTGGTTCCTGGATCTCCAGCTACCTTTACAATTTAAAACTGTTTCAGGCTTCATATTAGCTGGTAAATCAGCTGGTGTCTGTTTTCCATGTCTTACTGCAACTGTGAAAAAGAATCAAAATTCCAGACTAATGCAATTGCTTTCTGCTTGCATAACTCATCTGTAGACTTGTGGCATTTCCCAAATATTTTATAACCAACAAATGAAGTATATCAAAACTAATCCAGTGCATCACACCAGCAGTGATTCAGATAGCTTTACATTACTTGTAACATGAATATTCGGCAACTGATTTTCAAGTGCTCAGCGGAAAAAAAAAAAGCTGTATAGGATGTACCAAGATACAGTGATTACGGGTCATGCATATTATAAAAACTCTCTCCGTTGGAGAAGGTCTTGTAGCTAAACAGCTCTGGGCAACCTAAGTGAACATCCTGGAGGTCTTTGCCCCTCTTTATCAGCTGTATCATGAATGCAGGTTTATGAGAATGCTCCTGCATTTTAGATAAAGTGATGATTTTTAACCTCTGATGATGGAAATTTCGGTCATTAGTGTCACTGCTCCGGAGTTCAGTTCCCACTACTAAACCATCTTGAGTTACAGTACATCTGATACTACAATTCTAGGATTTTCAAAGGCACCTAAGGAATTTGGTTATACAGGTGTTAACCAACTAATAGTTAGGTGACTATTTGAGTTAGGCACCTAACTCCCTTAGGCTTATTTCTTTTGAAAGTCATTATACCACTGAAAAATTAACCAGGGAGAATAATGTTTGTCACTAGGAATGACCATCCAACATTGTGGCTACTAGAATGGAGAAACAGGTCTGATTAAATCCAGTCAGGGACATCCTTCTTGAGCAATTTTGATTAAAAAAAAAAAAATTGCCTTCATTTTTAAAAAGTCAATAACCATGGGGGGCGGAAATGCAAGAATACCTGACTGATTGATCTATTTTGCATCTGCACAATAACCTCCTGCTAATTCCAGCTGTACATACATTTTCTTCTGATCATACTGTATTGAAAATGACTTGAAAGAAAATCCCCACCAAACCCCTCCCACCCCTTCCTTGATTTTGTTAATGAGGTCATTAAAAAGAAGCATGAAAGACTTTCAAACAAGCCCTGAATTTTTATGCTGTGATGGCAATATCAGAGTGGGCTGAGCATATATAAAAGCTATTAAGGAAGTGAGTGTGCTTATTAAATCTTTCAAAGGATTTTTTTCCCCCTAGTCATTATAATTGAGGAGACTTCAGTGTAACACTTACATGCCAAGAATCACAGATGATCTAGTATAATGTAGCTCAATAAATCCTTTCTATTGGAGGCATTTTGCAGCAAATTTACACTCTGGACATCTCTCTCGTACCACATCTGCTGAAGTGCAGTGTGTTATGTGCCTTCCAGGCTCTCCAAGAAGCACCTGCATGAAAAAAATAAGTCAGTAGAGACCTTTAAAACCACTCAAGCAAATGTCCCCCCAGAGGAGTAGTGCGAGTACCTGAAATATTAATGTCACATGGGCATATGAAGCATCTATAGTATGGGTGGGCAATTATTCTGGAGGGCCACTTAATGGGTTTTGGTGAGCCGTCAAGGGCACAACCCTTGTCAAACTTCTAAGCCCCACCCCTTGATAAGTGCCCCATGCCCCTAGTTGCCATCTTGGGGCTGGAAGTCCCACTTCTAGCCCATGATATTTGGCACTGGACGTCTCTCCCCTTGACCTAGAAGTGCTCCTTTTTTGGGGGGGGGTGTTGTCTTGGAACAAGAAGTCCCACCCTGTCACATGGCCCATGACATTAGAAGGCCTAGCTACCCAACACCAAACCTTGGCCTGCTTAGCACCATGTTGGGCCCATAATCCCCTGACCCCATCACATGGTCCTTGACATCAGAAGGTCCATCCCTTGACTGAGAAACACTGCCCCTCCACAGTGCCCACCCTTATGGTGCATGGCCTTCCCATGGGGTCAGAGCAGTTCTGCCCTCTAGGCCATGAGGCACAGGCAGAAAGGGGTTGTGACCCCTCTAACGACCTGCCCCATCATCCTCAACCAATTGGTGGAGGCTTCAAGGGTATTGGACCTCCCCAAGAACAGCACCAAACTAATCTTGGGTTGCACACGTAACATCTTTCAGAAGAAATTGGTTTTAAAAAGTATAGATTAAAACAAATCACATACTAAACATCAAACATATACTATAATATATTTTAATTTTATTTCAAAAAATATTTTGCCCTGATTTATGTCTGTTTGTGTAGTGTATATACAGATGATTGCAAAATAGCTCAAAATAAACTCTCACCTGCACCCGCTCCACACTCCCACCTGTACCCACCCCACACACCTGTCTGCAAATGCCTCATGCTCCCACCCACACCTGTTGCCCTGGGGGGTCAGGCCAACTCTCAGGATCTCAATATTGAGCTGTTAGACAGGAGGGTGTGACACAATTGCACATATACAAAACACACACAAATCAATTAGGTGCATACACACACACACTACCAGCTCAGGCACATACACATCCAAACTAGCCTAGGCACATGCATACTTATCACCAATTCAAGCACATACACTATATACCCCAAAAGTTAGACACAGTTCACTAATTCGTATATCATGCACACTATGCCATATATATATGTATATACATACACACTCACACTAGCAACTCAGATACACACACGTTCAAAATAACCAGTCTAGGTTCATGCACACCTATCACCATTTTAAGCCCATACACGCTACACACACCACATTTAGACAGAATCAGTTACCAGCTACCAACACCTGCACATCCAATACCCTGGATTAGCCCTGCATTACTAATTCATATACCACACACACACATACAATGATATCTATCTATCTATCTATATGTGTGTGTGTATTCACTAATTCACACACATACCACCCACCTACACATACACACAGGTGAATTCCTAAGTTGGATGTTGTGATGTGTATGTATGCATGTGCTTGGTGTACTTGGGATACGTGGGGAAAGGTTAAGGTAAGAAAGTAGAAGTGTAGGGAGCTAAAGTTACTGGAAATGAAAGTCATCAGGACCAGGATTAGAACCAGTAGACTGCAGGGGCCTGGGCTAAAGAACTGAGGCTTGGGGGTAACTTTAGGTTAATTGATCTTAATTGATTAAAAGACAA
>NW_005841890.1:324224-326868 GCF_000455745.1 Alligator sinensis
TGTGACCCTAGTGACAGGAGGCATGCCCAGGCAAGGGTCAGCCCCTGGTGTACTGAGCACGTGTGCTCCATGCAGGGATGTGCAGTTTCTGGTGTCTGTAATGGTGAGAGTTGCTGGTTTTGCAGGGTTGTTGTCTTTAAAATGCTGGTCTTGTCTCTGTTCCTGGATGACGTCCGTGTTTCCTGGGTGTACCAATGCGAGGTGATGGCCCAGTCATTACAGGCCATTCAGTAGAGGCCTGCTAACATTGTATTTCAATTATTTCAATTATTCCCAATCACACGCATTCATCGAGGAACCAATTTACATGGGAGGGGTACGTGACTCATACAGTTGCAACATGGGATGCCCAGGCAGAGGACAGAAGATGGAGACTTGACATATAAAATGGAAACTTCACATGACTTTGGTTCACTTACAAACATAGGCCTAAACCATATACTATCCATATGAACCAATAAAAATCAGTATGAAAATGATAATAATACAATATACAACAGTAAAAATCAATACAAACCTGATAATAATACAATATACAACAGTGGATATCCAAAACCAAAAACTTGCTACCAAAATAAAAATGTTTAAAGCATATCCTACATCTTAGCTTACTTATACTTATCTATAGGGAAAAGAGAGGGAGAGAAAAACTGAGAAATGATTGGGGAAGGGGAGAGAATGCATTTTAAAATAAATACAAAAAAAATGTTAAAAAAAGAAACCAGGGGTTTTGCTACATACCCGCCCTGTGCTCCAGCCTGCACCTGCCCCACACTCCCGTCTGTACCCACCACCATGCTTTTACCTGCAACCGTGCCACACTCCCACCTGCACCCGCCCCTTGCTCTCATCTGCACTCCTGCTTTTCTGCCTGCTTCTGCCCTGGCCCTGGCCCTAGCCCTGGCCCCATACTTAGTGCACAAAGTGAGCTTTCTGGCAGGGATGCCATCCACCCACTTAGGCACCCCCAGCTGGCTGCTGATCACACCAGGTACACTGGGTGGAAGGCAACTGGAAGCTGGAGCTGAAGCCTCATGTGCTGGGGCAGGAGACACCCAGCTACAGCTTCCCCCACCACCCACTGCTGCTTCCCCTTCCTACTTGTTGCCCACAGCATCTCAGCAGGGACAGGAGGAACTGCTGGAGGTGGGGAAGCTAAGCAGTTACCTAGCTGCATTGGTGATGTGGAGGGGGTGCACATGGGTGCACATGTCCTCCTTGAGCTTGGCGGTGCACCCCCTGCAAAAAGGCTCTACCGACATTGCTGGCAGCAACTGCAGGTGGTCGCCGCCCCGCCCCCCCACACACACCACCAACACTGCCCAGCGGCATCTGCGGGCAGTCCCCAATCACCACTGGCTTCCATCAATGTCCCGCCTGTAGGAGTTCAACATGTCCCCCCAGCCTCCGGGGGCACACGGCGTTCATGCACGGCTGTCTGCAGCAGTGGCAGCAGCAGCCCCATTGGGAAGCTGTGGATGATGGATGGGGCCGGGGCTGGGGCCAGGACTGGGACCAGGGCCCTCCGGTGGGTGATAGCAGAAGCACAGTGCAGACTGCCTTGGGCAGGAGCAGGTGGGGCCGCAGGCCACATACAATCAATTGGTGAGCGTCTGCCCATGGACTGGTTTCTATCAGCTGGTGGGCTAGATCTGGCCCATGGGCTGTATTTTGCCCACCCCTGATCTATAGCTTCTATTATACATACATACACACATTCTAGGCCCCATGTCTTGCACTTACCGTTTTTCAAAGGTGACTCGTGATTTCAGGATACCACTTTGCTTTGCATATTAAGCTTGAGACACCTTAAAGATAACTGATTTTTAATTGGTGGATTCTCAGCAAGAAGTTGTTTTTTGTTCTGTATTTATCCCACACCTAGCCCAAAGGGGTCCTGTTCTGTGACTTGGGTGCCTAGACACTAATGGAATACAAATAATAAATAGAAATAAGTGATTTCTGGAAATATTTCCCTGTGAAGTGTCATGAACAGCAAAGAGCAAAGTAATGATAACATCATCCAGTAGCTATAATGATTCATCAGTAAAAATTGGTAATGAGAAGCTAGAAAAAGTAACACATTTTAAATACTCTGAGGCAACTATCAGAAGATGCTACATCAGAAATAAGGAGTAGAAAGAAAAACAGGGTTGCCAAAATACAAGAATAGGTTTGCCAAAGATCAGGAAGAATGGAAGAAAGTTATTGCTACATCAAAGGATCCCCAGTGGTTGATGCAGCCTCAGGATTCACTTGAGTTGAAAGTGTTACAAGCCTGGCTCCTCTTGTGCACCCAAAGGCAGCATCTAGATGAGAGCAGCTGTGTGGTATGTGGTGCCACAAACACAACTGTGGCGCTACATACCGCATATTCAGATGTTCTCCACGCTGCAAGAGAACACTGCCCATGCATACGCTACTCTACTTTTTCTTCCTACAGGTTTTTTTGACCCCAGCTATCTAGGGGTCAAAAAAACCTGTGAAAAAACCCAGAGCAGTGCACGCACAGGCAGGACACGCTGCTCAAAAGTGAAACTGGATCACCCAGAGCTGCGCTACAGCTGCAGCCAAGCTCTGCACTTAATATTCCAAAGATTTAGTATCATCTAAGTACAATGTTTAACCTCATCCAGTAGTCTGA
>NW_005841890.1:326886-336811 GCF_000455745.1 Alligator sinensis
GAGATACAGATTATTTCTATGCCTATGTGTCAGTGATGTCCCATATACTTGTCTGGGAGTTTGTATTTGTTTGCCATAAACAACAAAGGGAACTGGCCATGGCTCATGGGCCTTGTGATTTAGGACACAGTAGGTGCATCTACATATGCAATTAGCACGTAGCAATAAACTCCAGCACACTTCATTAACACTTAACTCATTAAACACACCTCAGAAATAGTATTATAGTACTTAGTACTATGCCTTAGTACTATCCTACTATGATACTATGACACCTCATTAGCAATTCTCTTATGGAGGCAGAATAGGTTCAGGCCCTTTAGCTTCTCTTTGCAGGGCCTGCCCCGCTGCCTGGCACCTGTTCCTGCCAGGGGCAGGGGGTCGGACCTGATGATCTGTTTAGGTCCCTTCCGACCCTAAGTACTATGATACTATGATACCTCATTAACAATAAACTCCAGTGTTTACACGTGTGCCTGGGACTGCAGCACATTGATTCTGAATGGAGAAGCCCTGGCTGGCCGGAGGTCCTAGGGGTCAGCCTGCCAGCCCAGAGCTGCTCCATCCTGGCTCAATGTACTGTGGAGGGACTGGCTGGAGCATGAGGGTGCTACAATGTGGGGCTAGTCAGCAAGCAGCCTTGCACTGTAGCACCCTCATGCACCAGCCAGCCCTTGTCACCATCCACACATGCATTTCAGTGCATTAAATAACTCTGCTGTAGGATAGTACTTGTCCCAGACAGTACTATCCTACAGCAAAGTTGATTAATTTACTGCATTCTAATAGCCTGCAAGAATAACACATGAAGTGGTACAACAACAGCAGAACTTGTGATACTTAAAATGATCTGGAAACACTCTTCCCATGAAAAGTCATAACTTTGCTATGGTACTATTGCACATAGCACATTTTACTGCAAAAACGCATGGCCATTTGTGTTTGAAGTGCAGTTACCACGCATATGTAACACGCAACATGGCCTTAGCAGACAGAGTGTACTCTACCCCAGTAAGAAGGTACAATCGCATCTCCTACACATGATTTTTGCTGTTCTGCAGATCTCTACCCTTTTACCATATCATGTAGATTCTTTCAAAGCAATGGAGATGGTACAAAATGCAATATATAACAGCAATTAGTGACATGAAAAAAAATCCCCATTGTGTGCGTTACTGCAGGAAATGAGAGTATAGTTAACGTAGATTGAACTTTTAGCTGTATTTTTTTTTTCAGAAAAACAATTTAATAAATAAAAGAACACAAAAACCCTCCATTTAATGAAGTTTTGCCAGCTATACAATGGTTTTAAAGTTGCTGCTATTCACACAGTTGCCACATGAGTCTCTGCCATTTCTCGACTCCAAGGAAAAGTTTTCATCATTAAAAGAAGAAAAACAATCATTGTATTGCGGGAAGAAAAGGAGCAAAAGGTGGGCTTGTTTAGCTCATTTTGAAACCTAAATTAAAACTGCGCATTTCTGTAAGGGCAGCAATCCTTTGGCCCACACTCCCTCTGTACTGAGACAGTCTGATCAAGCCTCTTTGTGACTCTCAGGCCTTTAACTCCATCATTTGCTGCATTCCTGAGATGGAAGAACTGATGAGCTCAGAGAACGATGAGAACCACGACTTGCAAAGCTTCATGCAACTATAGATTGCTTGATTAAATAACCTGAACTTCTGCTTCAAATTAGTTGATTAAAGATTTTTTTTTAATCCAAATTGCATGTTATTAATCATCATGTTTCAGTAATTGGCATTTAAAAAAACCCAAAGTTTTGGGGGCCCACCTGAACTCAAACACAGTCTTGTGCTTTTCAGTCAAAAGGGACATCATAAGCCAACCTCTCACAAGTTGGCATGAGTAAAATAAAAAATCCTTTCTTAATTTCTACTACAGGATTTCTCCTACATTCTTTGAACATCTGTCACCAGCCACTATTGGAGGCAGGATGATGAACTAGATGGCTAGGGGGCTGCTATCAGATAGAAACTCCTGTATCCCTAGAAACTTCTATACAACTTAAAAAAAAAAATCTAAACATATTCTGGGCGCATCCCCATGGGAGATCCCAGTGTCAAAAAAAAAAGCTAAAAAGCAGTGGCATCACGCATGTGGCAGCAGCGTGTGCTGCTGGAAATTGGAGCCTGGTTGTCCAAAGCCATGCTCCAGGTGCTAGCCAGGCTCCAAGCAGCCAGCGTGGTGCTGCTGCTGCCCTGGAAGGCCCCCAGGACCCTAGGTCAGGCTGCTGGCCCCAGGCTCCACTTCCCCACCTAGTTCCTTTTGCCATGCACCAGAACGTGCACACAGTGGTACACAAATATGTACCACAGCTATTTGTCCTGTGGGAAATGCAATCCCCCTCCATGTGCACGCTCATGGGGGCACCATCTTTGCCTCATTCACTTTGGTCATGGAGGGCTTTGGCAGCCACGTGACCCAGCTCAGCCATTCCCAAGCTCTTGGCTCAACCACCCAGGCAACAGTGGTGGCATGCATGGAGGCATCTCTCTGTGGGTTCACTGAAACAGAGATCTCCTTATACATTGCTTTCTGCACATCCTTTCACAGAATCTGATAAAGTGAGCTACAGCTCACAAAAGCTTGTGCTATATGTATGTGTATACACACACACATCATCTTGGTCTGTAAGGTGCAAATCTACCCTGCCTTTTACTTGACTTCAGACTAACATAACTAACTAACTCTGTACTTGTGAGTGGTCACCGGGAATAATCACAGAGGAGTCTTATGAGCTGCCTTCCAGTCTTGGAGCATGCCAGTGGGAGTAGGTAGCAGAAACATGCTTGTAAATGGCCCAGCTGGTATGTGCTGCTCTTGAAGTATAGATTATAGATGCTACAGCCTATCCACATGCCCCCTGTGGTTGCATAGTAGGCTTAAACACCTGAAAATGGAGTTGTCCAGAACCACTGGCTACCAGAATTAGTCTCAGGAGCAGAGAAGAAAGTAATTATCCTTCTCCTGTTCCCCTAGAGAAATGTTGGCGCTTTGAACCAGGGCCTTGTTTGCTTCCTAGCACAACACTATAACTACCACCCTACAGAGCAGTCATTCTCACTGCATTCCCATCACTCCTCCTGAAGGTGTGACACTAGCATCGTTCTTGGAAAAAAATGAATGGAGGGCAATGTACAAGCCCATGTCCGTCTCATGGGGACCTAGGGCCTTAGCTAAAAGCCAAGGACCCTTTTTAGGCCAGCAGCTGCCAACCTAAAATTTCTAGTGTGTGTTCTTCTTTCTGTCCCCACATCTCCCATAGCCCACCCTCCAATTAGGCCCAAATGGCCAGCTTCAAATGGTGTGCTGGAGACAGCCTTGGATTATGGCTGACCAGTGGCAGTGGTGTGCTGGATGGGGAAATCAAGGAAACCCAGGTTCAAACCTCCTGTGGGTGACAAAACAACCTAGCTTTGTTAGCTTTCTAGGGGAGTGACCTCGCCACTCAAGTATTTGAGAGGGTAAAAAATGAGCAGTCCCTCTCTCTCTCATCTTGTTCCTAACAGTCTGCAAAAATACACAGTTCTCCACAAATGCAGGCCTGCACTGCTAGGAAGTGAGTTCCTCTGGGTATGTTAGTGCCAGAAATGCCCTGTAGACAACCAAAATATGTCCAGTTAGATAAGCAGGAAATAATAGGATGCTGCCCCCTACTCTGCATCAGCTGTTCCGCAGAAAGACCCTCCTCCTGTTAACTTGCTTTAAGCTGATCATCTGTCCATATCTGACTGATAGCGCTGCTCTAGAAACACCTGCGTATTCAGCATCTTACTTTTATTTCCCCCCTTGAATTAGAGTTGAACTTTTTTTTTCCATTTTTTTTCCTTCTCCTTCTCCTTCTCACTGTTGATAAATGGCCAGAGCATTTCCATACATTAGCAGATTCTTCTTCTATTATGATGGATAGCCCATTTAAGCATGCCATTGATTCAAACCTTTTACTTCCTGATACCTAAAATTCTAGGGGGGAAATTCCAATTTCCACAATCTTGTTCTCAGTTTTACTGCTGTGTCAGCATTAATACTGAAATCAATCTTGATTTACATTTTGCTCCTGTCCAGGTATTCTAGCTGAGGCCCGAAATAGCTGCTCTTCATAGCTGAGTTAAAGAATTTTCTATTCTAAGAGAAGTTATTTGGGAGATTTCTTTATGTGACTCATGATAAAGAAAGGTAAATATCCTATATGTATATAATATGCATATTAGGACAATTTAACTCCTGTGAATTGTTAATATTAATAACATATTAACATATATTGATTAGTCACAATCCATTGAATGCTGAGCAGTGAGGTGTCTCTGCTTTTTGCCTGTCATCTATCATAGAATCATAGAAATGAAGGGCTGGAAGGGACCTCGAAAAATCATTGAATCCATCCTTCCTGCTCTGGGCAGGAATACTGCTCAAATCAAATGATCCCAGCAAGGTGTCTGTCCTCTTGAAGACTTCCAAGGTTGGGGACTGCACTGCATCCTTGGGAAGTCTATTCCAGATTCTGGTCACCCTTACCGTAAAGTTCTTCCTTGCATCTAACCTGAAACCATCATGGCCACTGCTCCTTGTCCTCCTCTGGGGCACTCTAGTGAGCAGTTTTTCTCCCAGCTCCTGATATTCAGCCCTTACATACTTATAAATGGCCACCAAGTTCCCCCTCATTCTTCTCTTCCCTAGGCTGAAAGACTTCCCCTTTGTCTTTCCTCATGAGGTTTGTCCTCCAGGCACTTAATCATTCTTGTGGTCCTTCTCTGGACCCTTTCAAGATTCTCCATGTCTATTTTGAAGTTCAGTGCCCAGAACTGGACCCAGTCCTCCAGCTGGGGGTCTCACCAATGCTGAGTAGAGAGGAAGTATCACTTCCTTAGCCTTGCTTGCAACTCATTGGCTAATGCATCCCAGTAGGCTATTAGCTCTGTTGACTACAACATCACTCTGGCAGCTCATGTTCATCCTGTGATCAACCTTAACCCCGAGGTCACTTTCAGCCATCATGCTGGCCAGAACCTCTCCTCCTAACCTATATTCATGCTGCTGGTTACTTCTCCCCAGACGAAGCACTCTGCATTTATCCTTATTGAACTGCATCCGGTTCTGCTCTGCCCACCTTTCCAGCTTGTCCAGGTCCGCTTCAATCCACATCCTATCCCCTAGGATGACCATTTTCCCCCATAACTTAGTATCATCCACAAACTTGACCAGTGTGTTATCTACATCCTCATCTGAATCATTGATAAAGATGTTGAACAGCATGGGGCCAAGAACTGAACCCTGCAGATCACCACTGGCCACCTCCCGCCAAGACAATACAGACCCGTCCACTAACAATCTCTGGGTTCCACCCCTTAGCCAGTTCCAAACCCACCTGACCGTGGACTTTGCCAGCCCACAATGCTCCAGGTTTTGTTTTGTTTTTTAATAAGATCATCATGGGAGACCATATCAAAGGCCTTTTTAAAATCTAAATATTTGATTAGAAAGTGCAGCCTGTTCAGATGAACTGCTGTCATGTCCTGGATCCACAGAAGTATATTGAGATCTCTCAGTGCACTTCCCTGAGACAAGACTTAAGCTTGTATTGGGCAGATATATTTAGGCTCTCACCTGTGGGTTCTGCAAGGTTCTATCTTCCTCCCACTGTCTTTCAAGGTCTAGGCAAAACCAATGGAAGAAACTGGCAGATGGCATGGAGAAAAGGATTTGGCCAGCACTCAGCTTCACACCTTCTTTATACACAGTGCAGGCAGAACCAGCCAAATCTAAACTCAAACATACAAGAAGGAAGATGCATTTACATGAGATGCTTTACTGTGCAATAGAGCTAATTACTGCATAGTAAGTGGCACCGTCTACATGTACTGATCCTTACTGCACAGTAATCTGCTCTACTCAGCAGTTAATTCGCAACCTGCAAGTGCAAATAGAAAATTAACTGCTGTGTAATTACTGCATAGTATGGCACGTGTAAACAGCTGACAGGAAGCAAATTTGCTCCTGGTCAGCCGGGCAGCAAGGGGTGAGAGATTGCTCCTTGCCTCTGGGCACTGCCTAATGTTGGGGAGGGCTCCACTACCAGAGCTTGGGTGGGAACAATGTCCCTCTGCCCCAGCAGCAGGGATTTCTCGCCCCCAGTTCCATGATCCCTTGAACAAGCTCCCAGATCCATGATTGCTTGAACAAGCTTGAACTATCTGGGATCCCTGCCCAGACTGGAGCTCACTTCTAACTGTTCCACTGGCAGATTGGGGCAGGGGGCTGGGACCTGCCCCTCCCCTGTAGCTCTTTCCAAGCCCCATGCCCCGAGTCAGGGAACTGGGGATGGGAGCTCCCTGCTGCAGGGACAGGAGGACACCACTTCAGCAGCAGGCCACTCCCAGAGGCTGGGAGCAATCTGGAGCTCCTGACAGGAGACAGCTGTCTCCCCTGTGCTAGGACCCATGGAGAGCCTAGAGCTCCCCTGGAGGCTGCAGGGAGCTGGTGCAGGGCCAGAAAGAGTGGGGGGAGACTGCTTCCAGGAGCCACAAATCTGCTTCTGCATCTCCACACGTATAGATACTTGCCTGGGGTGGGTTTACTTTAGAGTAATTTACTGCAGCATTTGCACATGTAGACACACCCACTGTGGCTAGATTAAGAGAAGTTACTGAGTTCAGGGGCAGTGTGGATCTGGTCTTTGGTACCAGTTTTTACTCCAGGCCATATTTAATCATGTGCACATAGTGAAGCATCATGAATAGAAGAGACTAAGAGAGCTCTTATTGTAGACCATGCAATGGTCTATGTTTAGGGTACTCTCATGGGAGTGAGGAGTTGTAGGCCTAAATCTTCACAGCGATAGGAGAGAATGGAGCTCAGGTTATCTACATAATGATGGCGTGTCCTCAGCATTGGGCAGCATGGAACTCCTATGCACTTCTGTGACTCTAGTCCCATATCTCTTATTTTCCCAAACAACATTTTTAGCAAGTTTTTACTCAAGTCTGTGGATAGTTGGGGATGGTACAAGACACAGCTTTTGCTGAATTTACTAACTGAAGAGCATTTTGGCCCAGCTCTATTCATGCCTGCCCTGGAGCAGAGCCCATGACAGGGATAGTGCAAGAGAGGGACTCAGATCCTGGGACTGGTAGTGGCCAGTTCAGCCTCTGGCATTGGTTAGTCAACCTAAATGCTGGTATAACTTTCAACTGGCTGAGTAACCCCCTGTTTGGGTTTTTTTAGTGACCTGGGAATCACTTAAGAATGTAGGAACCAGCTCAGTACCTACTGGGTTGGGTACCCAACCCAGTACTAGCCAACTCAGTACCCAGTACTCAACCCAGGTACTAACAAAATGGATTCTACTTTCTTAATTAATTGTGAGGCTGGTATGAAGTAGCTGCAGGGTACTCAGGAAACTCCCTGGGTTATTTTCATGTTATATATGGGGCAGAGTTTGTGCCACTGGGTCTGTGGCATAGGCTTAGAAGCCCAAAGACCTAGGAGGATTCTGGGGCAGACAGAGGTAGGATGTGAGCTGACTAAAGGAAGCATGACTGTGTAGGACCAAAGCCCTGTGGATTCTGCCCTGTAAAAACAGAAGCCCAAGCCAGAGCACTTCTGAGGCCTGCCTTATCCAGTAGTGAGGGGGACTGTGGTAGCAGCTCTGGGCAATGCTTTGGGGAGATCTGTGCAAAATTAGCTACTACCATTGGTACCACGACAGCTGGTGCTTTCTTGTTCATTGCCACTGCTCAGGGCATGGAGCTGCTCTGCTACCCCTCTGTTCTGCTGGTCATTCTTCTGTCCCTTTACTGATGCATGAATCTTCCCCCATTGTGTGTAGATGTTTCGTTCATTAAGACACTCTGAGAGAGGCAGATTTGAACGTATTTAGTTAAAGCAGATTTGAAAAGGCGAGAAGAATGCTAGCAACACATTCTCAGAGAAAGGAATACATTTTTTAGGTGTCTTCCTTGGGAAGACTGAAATAAAACGCCATTCATCTTCGGGATGCCATAAAGTACTTCCTCTTTATTATTTCCTTCTTTTTCCGCATGCTCACAGACCTGTGATGACCACACTCCAGAGACCCTCCTTCCAGGTTCCTTGCTTTTGCCAATGAATCCCTTTGTAAAATGTTGAAAAAGCAGACTCTCACCCTCAATGGCTTGCTTTATTGCCCTAAAATATTAGATTGATTTTTTTCCCCTATAAAACAAATTTCAGTAGTCTGTGCTATACTCATCTCAAGGGGTCCTGACTTTGAAATTATTCTGAAAAACATCTTGAGGGGTGAGGGAGGGGAAACACAGTATTTTTTTTCCTTCTTAATATTGCTCGTTCAGTAAAATAATCCAATGTGTTTTGTTTTCTTAAGAGAAAAGATAAGGCCTCATCTGACAATGAGATCCTAGAAGCATCCAGTTTCTGTAAAACCTGGATGGCACAAGGCTTCATTCTCTGAAAAGGGGCTGGGGCATGATGTTAACAGGGGCTTAGGCCATCCAACAGTAGATCTCAGAGTTTCCATCTTGTGATAAATTTAATGAAGGTAAAGAAATGCAGTTAACCTCATTTTACACATGGGAAGCTGAGGAACATTAACAGATTAAAACACTGAGCCAAAGTCACCCAGAAAGTCTATAGCCTAGCAGGGAACAGAGCCCCAATAAGGAACAATCAGAAGCCCCAGGACAACACACTGACAATTAAGTGATAATCCTTCCTCTATTAGACTGTGTTTTTCAGCCAAGGATTGTCTCTTTTCATGGGTTTGTATACTGTCTACCACAATGAGACCCTAATTTAGGCTTGTATCTCTGTATGTTCTGTAATATAAACCAGAATCCTTTGTGTTGAATTACCCATGAAGTGTTTGTGGAAATGAGCAGTAAAAGAGTATGCTAAATCCTGCTGTTCTTAGTACTTATTCAGTGAGTGCAGCAGCAGGTTGATGGGATAAAGATAATAGAGCTTGGGAGCGCTAGGATTTAACTAATTATTTGCTCCTCTGGGCCCCAGTCCAGCAAAGCTCTTACGCACATGCTTAGCTGTATGTACATGATCAATCCCAATAATATTCATGCTGTTTTACATCTAAGCACATGCTTATAAGCTTTGTTAGGTAAAGCCTTCAAAGCAGTGTCTGATCTTTTGGGACTGAATGCAAACTAGCCCAGAACCTGCAAGTTTATGGCTGCAGGGAAACAACTCCCATGGCTACAAGATGAAAAGCTCTTTACCTTTGTTATTTAAATAAGTTCCTAAAAAGGTTTAAATTTTTGAAGCCTCATTTATCTGGAACCTTCCTTTGTTGCATTATGGGCAATCATTAAACGTAGGTTCAGTCAGTCAGGGAACTTTCTGAGCATTTCCTCATATAGGCCGCATCTACACGAGATGCTTACTGAGTAGTACCTTGTTACTACTGCATGGTAGGTTGTTACTGTGCGGGCCGGCTCCTGATCTCAGGGGCGAGCCGGGCCCGTCTTTGTGCACACAGGCTGTGGCCAGCAGCCCGGGCACGCGGGGCCGGAGAAAACCGCGGCGCGGTATGGTACGCTTGAACTAGAATCAGTCACGGAGGCGTAATGGTTCATTGAAAAGATTATTTACTTACACCCCAGGTGGTCGCGGTGTAGGCTGGTCAGCTTTCCAGGCACAGCTCCGCTTGAGTTCTCGGTGGAGGACTCTGATAGACTTGGTTCCTGACCCCGAGTGGCTTAACCTCCGCGTGTTTAACAATTCTCTCTCACGGAGCAGCTGAATCTCCGTGGGTTCCACTCGGTTCCCAGGTCCCCCGGAGCTGTTAAGACTCCGTGGGTTCGAAAATTGGGTCCATAGGATAGGGATACGTCTAGGGTTGCGGTCGGCGACGGGGAGAGGCTAGAGGTTATGTGCCTCGGAGTTGTTAAGGCTCCG
>NW_005841890.1:336886-340160 GCF_000455745.1 Alligator sinensis
GTGCTTTCTCTCTCTCCGACTTGGGCGGAAACTACCCAAGCCTTTTGTACGGCTAGCAAGCCAATAGCTAGCTGCCACGTGTGCCTATATTAAGACTGGCCAATAATGTGGTAGAAATCTCAATACAGATGGCGGGAACTTCCTTGTACCGTGCATCACCATAATGCAAAAGAAATGCACGATGCAAAGAAGGCTACAAAACTGGCGGGAAAAACTCCTGCACGCGGGTTCTTAATTGCAACAGAACACTCCACCGTGCAAAAGAGCTGCAATTTAGCGGGAACACAATTTAGCGATGCCGAAGCACACACAAACAAGAAAACCACAACTTTGGGTTGTGACAGTTACTACTACACAGTAGTATTGCATGGCATGAACCGTGACGCAACACTTCTATGCAGTAGTAAAGAGCTACTGCATAGTCAGCATCACCAGGAAGCCATGCGAGGATGCTACTGGCCAGTTACTGTGCAGTCATTTAGCACTTGGGTATGCAGTAATAACTGTGCAGTCAGCATCTCATGTACGCAACCACACTGTGCAACAGAATCATCTATCATTTGAGCTTGTGCTTCACTTAACAGTACAGCTGTTCAATGGGAAAGAATAGTCTATGAACAGTCTCCTAAGGGATACACGTGGAAGACCTACAACTTGGAACATTTAAATCTAGGCTAGACCAAACAATGGTCACACAGCCACAAGGACTACTGACTCCCCAGAGGGAGCCAGCATTTTTTTTTTTCATTAAGTTTTTGTTGTTTTTTTTCTTTTCCCAGGAAGCCTGCCAAAAGTGTGGAGCCCCCCGAAAACCATGGTTTCAGCAAAAATCATGAAATCATGAGTTTGGTAGGTCCCTATCTATGAGCAAGTATGTGTAGCTAATATGTTTTAACATTAGCTCTTCCCTTATTCTGAACTGAAGTTACAACAATGTGTTTTGTGTTCAACTTTCTGACATCAGTTTTGACTTTACAACGCTTGATCCAACACCATGCCACGCCAGTGAACAAGTTCACTGCATTGCCCATCTCCCTGGAGAATATGTGTCCAAACGTCCTTGGACACTTTCTTTCAGAAAGCAGTCAAGACTCCAGAAAAAACTTGCAGCCAAGTCTCTTGAGAAGACTCCAGCCAAGAGCCATTCAAAATGTCCAGCAAAGTCTCCTCAAAGAAGCCCTTCCAAATCAATATGATTGCTATTTACAATATAAATACAGTAATGTAGCTATATTACTCCTCTATAATTAATTGAGTACAACATTCTGGGTTATTTTTGGTGAAAATAGGGTATTGGGCCTTGGGTCAGGAACCAATCCCACATTTATAACATTGTTTCCTATAGGAAAATTGGTTCCGAGTTACAACATTTAGACGTAAGACATGGTTTTCAGGAACCAATCATGTCATAAGTCTGGGGACTGCCTGTACTGCAGTACATAAGCGCTCCTGAAATACAACTTTTCTCCCTTTTCAGAATGGATCAGTATTATACCTGAGTACACTACATACAAGGTCTTTAGCGATGTTATTGGTAGTCTCCTTTGTTCTTCATGGGGAATAAAAATTGAAACAGCTAGAATTGCTCCAGTACAGAATGGGAAATCTCAAAAAGAGTCTGAGTGATGGGGACATTGTTTCCCCTCTGGCTCCCTGGCAGGTTAAGAGGCAGATACACTACAAATATAGTATATAGACAGCAATCATACCACAAATATAGTATGAAATAATATTCTAGAATACTCTTTTATGTAGCTGCCATGGCAAAACTTTCAGGGTCTGTGATACATAGAAATAACAAACTCTAGATAAATCCTGTGAAGCTGCTTTTAGTTTTTGTTTTTATGTGATTTTTTTTTTCTTTCTGTTGTCTTAATTAGTTCCTCTTTGCAGCTTAATCCCCCTGATCCTTGTTAATAGATATTTCTTTAGGTGTCCTCTTGTAACATGAATGCTCTATCCTGAAAATGCTTTCTACAAAGCAATGCCGGAGTCTTTGGTTAGCATTTTTATGGATATTTTTCATGCATAATGGCCTTGTGGTGAGCGTTCCCTCTCTGCTACTCTGCCTTCTTATTTTTCTCTGAGTATGCAGGAGAGGCAAATGCTGAAGATTCAAGCAGGATGTTTGGTATGCAGCTCTCACCCCTTTGTCATCAGTGTGGATTTCAGCTGGCTGTGCCCTTGCTGTAGCTTGCTTTTCTGTCTTATTGCAAATAAAATATTCTCTGTGTTCTGCTGATAGAGCTGGTGATGCTTATGTGCATCCAGTGGGGATTTGTTTCCCGGTTTGTTTTCAAGTGGTAAGAGAGCCGCACTCCAGTATTAGTGGAGGGCATCGACTGCTTTTTATATATATCAAAAAGAAATAAGGCTTTTGAATCTAGATTCTCATTAGCTGTATTATAGTGGCACCTTGGAGTTCTGAGCAATATTGGGCTTGTCTATATTGTGCCAGTGGCAGGTACTGCTATCAGTTGGTCTAAGTATTTACTGCCCAGGCCACACCCACCCAAGTCTGCCTATTTGTTCCAGACATGGACATGGACGTACAGCAGGGAGGCTACTCTTGGCTCATCCTCAGTGCCCACCTTTAGTGATTAAAGGCTTCAGAGTGGGTTCAGAGGGACAAGCCCAGGGGAGCCACACTGATGAACTTCTAAGTCAGAAGCATGCCCACAGACTCACATTCACAGGACAGGGGTGGGGCATGCTCAGTTCCTGGTGTTGGATACACCATTGTTGCAAAGTAAGTCAACCTATTGGGGCTCCGTGGCACTAGGCATCATATAAACCCTTCTTGCGCTGAAGAACTTACATCTAATAAACCAGGCAAGAAAAAAGGAAGGGGAAAGAAAATATCCCTTGTTTTTAAGAGAAGTAGAGGCACACAAAAGACAGTTCTGATCTGACACTGACATATGTCAATATGGGTTTTGGGTGGGTTTTGGACTAGGCCTAAAGGATTTCCAGAAGATTACAAGGTAAGCAGTTAATAAAGATTTTATCAATACTAGTTTACTGCTTTGGCTACAAAAAGCGCCCTCCTTTCTAGATGGCACTGGCAAAGTGTGTTCTGTCAAGTGGATAGTCCATTAGAAGATAATGGTCTTCAGCTGCTGCAGATTATGGATCTAGCTCTTTAGATCAAATAGGAGAAATCTGAGAGATGTCAGAATCCAGCCTTAAGAATCCTCGCTCCTACCCTGGGGGTCTTCAAAAGGAGGCTAGATAGACACCTTGCCGGAGGCTAGATAGACCCCAGCACTCTTTC
>NW_005841890.1:340191-376679 GCF_000455745.1 Alligator sinensis
ACTTGATGATCTGCTCAGGTCCCTTCCAACCCTACCATCTATGAAACTATGAAACTATAAGACAGTGACATAGACCATATTCTTTACTCTGTCTGTTTTGGTCTTCTACTCTGACTCTTTTTCTCTTTCACTTATCCCCCATTCTCATATCTTTGGCTTATTCTCCTCTAACACAATAGAGAAGACATATTGCCAATGTTGATTTTGTCCCTGCTGTTAGGTGACCTGGATTTCAGCACAAGTTCTGAAACAATTGAGTCCTACTCTTGACTGGATCCCGGAGCACTACAGTAATCAGTCCTTATTAATGTCACTGCAACATGTTTCCCTCACTGTTGTTCTGAATAAAAACATGATAATGGCTTCAGGCACATGACTTAATCCTGTGGTAGCTCTAATCTCAGAACTCAATATCAGAAGTAGATAGTCTGGTGTTGTTTTGCAATAGGTATGACTACATCTTTGGCTCTGTTTATTAATGATAAATCAAAGTTCCATGTAGCTTTGATGGCTTGGTTCTGGTATGATAATAGGATAACTCAGGGGACTTGTATTTTTGATACATCCTTCGTACTTAGTCTTTTATACTGCTGTTTCAGGACTGGATAACAATTAAAGAGATAATAAAAAAGTTCACAGCAGAGGCAAGATACTAAGCATTTGAAGTAAAAACATCAAATGCTAACAACTTTCAGAAGTTAGGTTGCAAACACGTGGGAGTCCTACACTATGGGACAATTGCAGGTAAGTTAAGTAGATGCCAAGCTCGACTTGGCTGGAGATCTGACTCCTTGGCTTTTCTCCAGCTGTAGAGGATGGTCAAACCCTTCCTACAGAATAGGCAGACTGGAGATACTTGAAGCCCAGCTATTGAAGGAGCTGGGCGAGTGTATAGCCAAGAGTTTAAGAGTATAGTAGTAAGAAGAACTCTAATGAGGGCGCTTTCTTAGAGAAGTCCTGGGACCTACTCTTTGTTGCCAGGGTTTGTTCATTCTTTTTCTTCAGAAAAAAGCCCCCCTGCAATAATAATGATATTTAAATGAGTTATTATTGGATTAATTGACTTTAGTGGGGCTCTGCAGATGTACTGGACTCTATCTGTCTTCTGTTTTTTCAAGACCAGCATCTATAAAGTGCACCTTTGGGTGCATCTACACGTGCACTTGACTGTGGATCTAATTATGGAGCTGACTAGCCAGCTCCACAGTAAAGTGACACATGTGCCCCATATTAGGATGCAGAAAATCAGTTAACACCATCTTGGACAAGTGCTATTCTATGGCAGAATTATTTAGTGTGCTGAAACATGTATAGATGGTGACCAGGACTAGATGGGGCATGAAAGTGTTACTGTGTGGGGGCTGCATGCTGGCTAGCTCCTGTATTGTAGCACCCTCATGCCCTAACCAGCCCCTCTACAGTATGTTGAGCCAGGTGGAGCAGCCCTGGGCAGACAGGCTGACCCCCCAGGCACCCTGCCAGACAGGCCTGCTCTGCCTTGGCTCAATATGCTACGGTCCCAGGCACATGTGTAACCGCTGTGCCTGGGAGCAATAAACTCCAGTGAGAACTGCGCCAGAATTTAGTGCTATGTGCTAATTCCACATGTAGATCTACTCTTTAACTACAAAATACCTGTACTGTCTTGTACCTTCACAGTATAAGGGACATTTTTTCTATGGGACCTAATTGATTCAGGCACCTGATTTTCATTAGTTTCCTTTGGGAGTTGAGAGTATTAGCCCTTAAGTAATCAGAAGTGCTCTTGAAATACCACCCTTCCTTGTACAAAAGAAAACAGAGCCCAGGCATCACTTTCACTTACATAGATGGATGAAGCAGATACATTCTTCCCTCTGTCCTCCTGAGAGGGAGGCATTGCCATAAGCAAATCTGCACATTTGAAGGTTTGATACTGAGACTTTCAGCACATCTCTTTAACGGTTTGATATGCACAATGATGTGATTAAATATGAATGGAACATAGGCAGTCTTATTATATATAGCACATTACAAGTTCAACGTACTGTACTAATATGAGCTAATTCATTCTCAGCATACCCCTGTGAGATAGGGAGGCAAATGTGACCACCTTGGGGTTTTACATATGTAGTAGAAAGCACTAATGAAGGTCTAAATTCATCATTGGTATAACTAATATGTGGTGTTGGCTTCAGCAGAGCTGTAGTAGTTATGAATTTAGGGTGAGACTGAATAACTTAGGAATACAAGTTCTATTGATTGAAAAATTCCATTTTAAATGGGTTTTGAGTGAAATTTGGATCCTTAAAAATCTCCGCCACCCATAACAGCGATGGGGCACAATAGCTTCCCAACATGCTGCCCCAGTGACTCATACAAGTATTGCAGCTACCTCTTGTTCCCATTCTTCTCAACAGCTGAACTTCATAGTCGGACTGCAGCATCCATGGTGCTCTAATCCTATAAAGCACTGTAGCTGCATGTTGGAAAGATAAGGTGCCCCATCCCCATTATGAGGGGAGGGGAGGAGGGTTTTTAAGAATCCAAATTTAAATCAAAAACAATTTAAAATGTAATTTTTCATCTAGTCCCATTCCTTAGGCCATGTAGACAATACATTGAGTATAACCATAGTTTGGCACATTTCATTTAATAATACTTTTATCTGTTCTGGTTTACATTTGTATTTCCTTCATTTTATCCTTTTATCTCAAAATATATAACTTTGTTCTCTCTATGATATGACAAATGGATGTTTAAAAATCTCCAGCTGCTTCCATACAAATCCACTGTTCAGACAGTATTATTGTCATAAAGGATGTAACCCAAACAGTGAAATAGGGGCAAAAATAGCTGTCAATGTTAAATAGCCAAACAGCAAAAATAGGTAGCTACAAAGAGAAGAAGGGGGGTTACCACTTTTGCAATTCTCTCTGAATTGGGGAATACACCAAGCCTATATGAATGGGGAGGTAGGACAAAACTATGTGCATGACTTTCATGCACCATGCGGTATTGCTTATCATTAATAAACTGAATCAGAGTATATATTTAGAGGACTCAATTAAAGTCTCATAGGACTAGACAGTCCCTGCAAGAAGACCAGAAAAAAAAATGGAAGAAATAAAACATTACTAGGTTAATATTCTTATTTTGCCCTGTGAGGTTAGGCCAACTCTCAGGATCTCAATATTGTGCTGTTAAGACAGGAGGGCGTGACACAATTGCACATATACAAACACACAAATCAATTAGGTGCATACACATACATACACACACACACTAAAACTTAGAAAAAAGTCAATTGTTAATACCCGCACACTCAGTATACACACACACACTCACCAGTTCACACACATAAAACCCACATAAGTTCCTAACTTGGATGGTACAGTGTATATTTGTGTGCTTGGGGTACCTGGGATACTTGGGGAAAGGCTGAGAGAAAGTTAAAGTGTAGAGAAAGAAAGAGTTACAGTGTAAGGAGTGAAAGTTGCCAGAACCAGGATTAGAACCAGTGGACTACTGAGAAGCTGGCTAAGGAATTGAGGCTTGGGTTTACTTAAGGTAGACTCAGGCTGGAAACTGAGGCAGACAGTAGAGATATTGGGGTGGGAGGCAGATAAGTGATGGGAAGGAGGAGACAGCCAGAAAAGAAACTAAGGCAGAAACCTGGTTGCTCAGATGAAAAGGAAAAGGCAGTGGGGATAAGACAGTGGCAAAGAAACAGGGGGTTTGGAGGCAGAGAGGAACTCAGAACAGGTGTTGGAGGTGGCAGAGAGTCAGAAGCAGGAGAGGGAGAAATGAGACAGAAGTTAGAGGGGTGAGGAGCAGAGATTGGAGCAGGGCTAAACCATAGTAAAGCAAAACCCAACTTAAGGGTCCAAATAACAGTTTTATTAAACAGACAACACACTACACAGCCCCATGAAGTTATTGGTTCACACACACACACACACACACACACACAAAAGCACTCTCAATGGCAGCAGGAGAAAGAGACTCAGTGGAAGGGTTGGAGTCCAGGTAGGGAAGAGAAGCAGAGTCCAAGTCCTTGGTTGAAGAAGGAGTGGGGGGTGATAGCTACCTACCCAGGCTGGAAAGGCGCCCTTGTCCAGTAGGTGTTGTCCAGAGGGGGATCGCTGGCAGGGCCTCTATGTGGATAGGTGGTGTGGCATGGTGCTGGTCCAGATGGAGAGGGCATCCCAAAGAGTCAGTCTTCACTACCCCTTTTATGGGGCAGACTACCTCTGATCTCCTATGGGGAGGACCTGTCCGGGCAAGGTCAGTCCTGTCCCAGAGAGCTCCAGGTGTTCTTACTGAGCATGTGCAGCCTTGGCACAATGGTGGGTTGCCTCATCTTTTGTTTCTTGAATGCTGAGGGTGGTTCCCAGGGCTGAGTCGTTGGTCCAGGTATTGGTGTTGATGGTTTGGTCATTCAGAGGGAGCTATTTGTAGACCTACTGCCATTGTCTCTCAAGCACCCTCATTCATCCCCATTCATTCAGGAACCAAGTTACATAGGAGAGGTAGGTGTGAGTCATGGGTTACATAACCGGGCCTGGGGACAGGATGGAGACTTGACAAACAAAACGGAAACTTGACATGACTTATGCTAATTTACATATGTAGGCCTAAATCATATAGTACCAGTAAAACAGTAATATAGAACAGTAAAAATCAATATAAACATAATAATTATACAATAAAAAGAAGGAGAAAAAAACAAAACAAATAGAACTTGCTACCAATACAGAGAGAGAAAAAAAGTCAGAAATGGTTGGGGAAAGGGAGGGAATGCATTTAAAAATAATTAAAAAGAAAAAACTGGGGGTTTTGCTACACTTAAATGCAATCAAAGAACTGGCCAGAGACAAGAAGGGTGCCAACAGAGGCAGCTTCTAGTGACTTAAATAGACATTCAATCAAACCACAGTAGACTAACTGACTTGTGTATGGTCACCCAAACGATGTTTTGAGTTTGGGTGGGTATAGTACCCTAACAGCATCATCCTACCTCAGCACCTGCCTTGCTGTTTAGGTTTCACATCACTGGAACGGTAGGAATAGAAGTAGCATCACATTTATCATGTGGATGGAGCGCCAGGTCCTCTTTCATGGACTATTGTGAAAGGGAATGACAACTAAAGTGGACTTTGCTCCCTTCTGATAACACATTTTTAAGTTGATTAAGGCTGTGCCTAGCTTGATATGCTCAAACAACCTTTGCCCTCCCCATCAAATTAAAATCATCCTCATAAAAATGTAGGTGTGGCAAAGCATCAAGCCACATGTCTTTAAAGGAGGAAATATTGATTGAGCAGAGTGGATTAAAGGCTGCAGGGAGAATACCTTTCACTGAACTCGGGAAGTTTATGTATTGCTCACAGGGGAGGAGGCTGTCAATCCTAATTTATTTGTCATTTAATTCCAGCTGATCTAAATTTTCTATGACAAATAGCTTCATTTAATTGTGTCACCTCTGGCTTATGCACACCATAAAAAGAACTTTTCATTTTAACAATGGGTGAGAAAGGAGCAAGAGATTTGAGTGATAATGTCAAGGAAGCTCACAAAGACACTCAAAGTAAGCAAGGTCATGCTTTATATTAGAGTGAAATTATATTAGATGGGACGAAAGGCTTGTAGAGTTAGAGAGGATTTCTTTCTAACCAGCAGAATGCCTTTAAAATTGCTTTTAACTATGCTATGCCAAGCCCGCCCCTGATTTACTGGACTCAAGTATAGTCACTTTCAACAACAAAAAAGGGAAACAATAACTTCATAGATTAATTGCTTGGTAATATGCTCTGGCACACAGTAATGTAATCCATACTGAATGTAAATACAATGGAAAAGTGCCTTTGTAGATCTAGTCAGCTAAAATAAACAACTTGAAGATCATTTGGTTTCCTGGCTAAGGTTAAAAGAGGAAGGAGAGAACAAATGCATAAAGAGATAAGCCTATAGAAATATTTCTCTCTCTCTCTCTCGCTTTCTCTTTCTTTTTCTCTCCCCCACCCCCTCAAAATAAATGACTTGACATTGCCTTTCAACATTAACTCCATGATGCCACCATACCTAATCATTTTTGGTAGGAACTAGAGGCTTTATCTGCAGTAAGAAAATTCACACTAGTATAACTCTATAATGGTGTTTCATCTCATGCAAAGGCACTGCATCAGTGTACGGCAGGCTTATGATAACCCAGTAGTCGATGGAAGTCTTAAGTGAAAAACTCTAGTGCAAGCCCCTCTGAGTGTTGATCCGTGACACCAACCTTAGGGATTTCAGCCAGCATCACTCCTTTACCAACTACATTATCAGTGAGAGTTTTCTCAGACAGTGCTGAAAGTAGGCACAATTTCCTAACACACCACTATGCAATTTTGGGGGAGTCTGGCTCTAAATTTGTATCTTGACCAAAATCTGAAGCAGTGCAAGGATATTTTTTTTCCTGGCTTGTCTTTCTGATCAATCTTGTTTTGTGCCTCCTCTGGCTTGACATTTGCCAGAATTACATTATTCTTTTGGTTTTGAAGGCTAGACTCTAAAGATTTTATACCAAAAAATTGAAAAAGAAATTTTTGTCCAAAGTGCCCTATGGAAGGTATAGTATGGGTGATGTGTGCCCCTTTTCTCCTCTACATGCCAGCTTCCCTTCAAGTAGCTATATATCTTATGCTGCACCGTGGATAAGAAGTCTGTTGATATGCTGCAATAAGGCAGGAAGTGGTAGTACCATGGTACCATATGAGACATATAATCAAGCCAGCAAGCCCAACTCAGATAGGAGAATGGATTTATGAGGTTTGGAGTATAAATCCCACAAGGAACTGCAATGATATTTCTGATGATAAACATTTTCAGTAAAAAAAAACAAACACAAAACACGCGCACACACAAAAAAACCAACAAAACAAAATAACCCCCCCCCCCCCCCCCAGGTTAGTCTTCAAACGAAAAGGTTGTGTTTGATTTCTCCCAGGAGAATCAACCTTTTCCAACTAGCTTTTTAACATTTCCTGCTGGTGATACACAAAGGAAATATTAAAACAAAATAATGCATCTAGCGAAGTAGAAGGTATATAGTATAGTCCTCTGAGCAGTCATTTGTTGGAAGAAAATAATCCTAAAGGGAAATCTCTATTAGGATACAACAATGGATGATGGGAGACACTGCACAATGGATGATGGGGACCACTGAACTTCAGAGCACTCTCCTTTATATCAGTTGAACATGGAATACATCCATAATGCATGCTAATTTGTGGGCCCAGCATGCTATCTACAAGGAGAGCCTTTAAAAGGACATACATGAAAGAACAGAATTCAGATATCCTCTTTAGAAGTGGTATATGTGGCCCATGTCTGGCCTTCCATCTTATGAAGGTAAAATATGGAATAGAGGTATTTGGTGCACCAAAACACTGATCCAGGGAGGCAATTAATCATGTGGTGAAGTCTGGTGTTGTTCAAGAGAGCACACAAGAGTGTGTGTAGCGGCAACTGTATGATGTTCTTCAAGAGATACTTTGCTGTTTGGAGTCCAGAGTCCTGTACCCAACACTTAGCTTTTCCCCTACCAAAACTGGTAACAGATTGTTGTTAAAAGAAGTACAAATGAACTCCTACTGAATGCAATAACATTACACTGGAGAGCTATGAATAAGGCTCCAAAATGAATTACAGTTACAGCACCAGGGTCCATATTTAACTGTCCTGACTGCGCTACTCCCAGATTTCCCTGCCATGCTCTGGAGCCCTAGAAGAAATGTACCTGTGCTACTGTGAGAGCATAAATGTTTGCCTTGTATTTCTGCTCAATGAGACGGCAATGTAAGCTTTATGAGTCAGCCATCACACAAGGCATTTATGGTTTATTAATATCTTTTTCATCTGTAGTTGATGAAAGCAACCCATTAAAGAGAAGGTGTCTTAAAAGCAAGGGCTGAACAATTTCTTTTTAATATGTAATTCAAATCAGCTTGATTATTACACGTTTTCAAAATTATGTTAAGAAATCCGGAGTATTTTTATGATGCTATTCATCACTAAATACCCCTAAAAGCAAAAGTTTTTCATTGTACATCATCCTTCTGCCTCTATGGAGCTGTAGAGGAAAGACTTTGATGTGAGAGACAAAAGGTGAAAGAATATTGCCTATAAGAATGGAAGGGATCTCTTGGATCACTGACTCCAGTGCTCCCTTATCACAGGCAACCACATCAATAACTCATCACACTTCATCTTGTAATTAATTACTTGGTCCCTCTGGTCCCTTTGGGGGGGGGGGTGGGATTATCTCAGCCCCTTATTCCAGCAGTTGGAAACCTTCTAGTTTGTGGGAAAGAACTATTCAAGGTCAGTTCATATCCACTTGTTCTTGTACCAATATTCAGATACCTCTGCAACATACAAGAGCCACGAATCTGTCCGCTGATATAAATCAGTATAACTTCATAAACATCATGGACCTATGCAGATTTCTACTAGCAGAGGATCTGGCCCAAAGATTGTAGATATGATCAAATTGCTATATACTACAGTGATGGGCATGGTACAAGAGATTTGGACAGGAAGCGACGGCATGAACTAGAATGCACATTGGAAACCTTCCTTTTCTGAGCTGAGATATGCTGATGTTGCTTCATTCAACTCTGTGATGATGATGACGGCCCACTGAGCTTTATCCATAGTAAATCCTGGGCACCTATTCCCTAAGATAGGAGAGAAAGGAGCTCAAAGGAGAGGGTTGCTGATGAATGGCGGACTTGGCAATAATGTCATTTTGCAACACCATAGGTTGTTTGGGTTAATGAACTAACTCCTCATTCATAGCTAGCCCAACAGACCCATATGTTGAGTTTGATCTTTTGGCTTATCCTCAAATCCCCTGCTATTTTATACAGGATTTTCTTATGTGGATATCATGTATTGCTTTTTACAATCTGTATCTCATAAGGCGGGAGGAGGGTTATAACCTATTTTTCCCCATTTCAGTTGCTAATGTCTTTTGGTTTTCATGTAGCAATTATCATTAATTTTTTATTTTTTTTATTTTTTAGCATCACTTTCTTCCTTTTTATTTGGGGACATGAAAGGAAACACTGATTGAGACAACTTTATATTCAATGAAAAGTTTGGAACAATGTTTTTATTTCTGAATATCAATATCTTGCTAATTTCCTCAGATTCAAAAACTTGTATATTAGCTCCATCCCCAAAGAGTTTCCATCACTTTACATCTAAAAACATGTATTAAAGTCCACAAAACATTCCTGTGAGACACAAATGTGCTGTAAATGTTATTACTAAAACTATTTGAAATGTTTGCACCAAAACTTTTTTTGTTTCATTGAAAAATGCAGTTTCATTCCAACTGAAACATTTCATGGAAACACTCTGATTTTGTGCAGAACAGCTATCCATTTCTTCCACAAAATCAAAATATCAATTTGAAATAAACTTGCTTGTCGTCCATTGCTGATTGATTTTTGGTTATGAAAAAAACAAGAGCAAACGCAACTCTCAATTTAAAACACGATATTTAACTCTAAAATGTTCCACCAAATCTGTCAGGTAGAATCATTTTAAATGTTTTTAGAGATTTCTCAATTGAAATAAAACATTGATTTTTCAACTAGCTTTGCTCACTTCCATCATGATAATCTATTAAAAAAAAAAAAAGGAAAAAGCTTAAAGGTTTAAATCAACAAGATCTCTGTATGCTGGTTATATCTGAACACCCCATGATTTATTTATACCACCACTAATCCATCCTACTTTTCCAAATTAATAATGCTGCTCAACGGGATATATTGGAAACTATCTTTCTGGTATTTACCTAGTGCATCCTATGACTATTGGGCACAAGGTGAAGACAAATTTGGGGGGAAATCAGAGCCTGTTCTCTTCCAGAGTAATATTTATAATACTAGGCCAGAGGGGTTCAGACTCACTAGTGCCCTTCCACTGGATCAGAGCTTGGACCATGTTGCTCCTTGTGGGACGAATCCAGACTGTAAGGAGTCTCCTGGGCTAGATGTAGTGCAAGTCACAGTGCAGGGGTTACCACAGCTGCTACTTGCACTGCCACTGCTGCTACAGGTGGAAATAGAGTCTAAAAGCTTCATGTCAAAATTACACTTACGCAGCTAAATGTCACTTGGGTAATAAAAGAGAAATAGGATTTAGGACTTTCCAGCCTTAATGAGTGAAGGTATGTCTATACTACTTCCCTGTACTCTTGAGATCAGTGCTGAGATGTACAACACCCTCACCCCAAGCATTCCTACTCAAATGTGCCAAATGGAGAAACGAGACCATGCCAGAGAGCTGGAGTGACAGTGGGGACAGCCCCAGGGTGGTCTACTGCCTCACATTTGAGTCCTTCATTTGCAGAGCAGGAGTGAGTAGGTGGGGTGTGTTTCTTGGCAGCTCTCTCCAGCACTACAAATATACCCAAAGAGGACAGAGCCCCCAGTGACCTTCCCTTATATAAGATACACAGCCTGGACCTAAACAAAGTTTGGACCTAATCTGTCTGAACATTGCAGTCTTTTGTGTCACCAGTAATGCATTGCACAAAGTCAATCACATTTCATTTGGGAAAGCTGCCAAGGCATTTCTTATTTCATTAAAATTGACATCATATTTTACCTTAATTGCCTGATTAAAGTTACATTTTGAAAGATCCAAGACAGGGTCTGTGTTTTCTTCCACTTAAATATTTTTTGGCTGTTTGGCCCTTTACTATTAAATAAGCCCAAATTAGCTACAGAGATCTAGGACTCTCTGTTCCTATTCTTAAAGTAAAATCTATGAAGCTAATTGAGTGAGACTGTTTAATGAGATAAACCTCATTAAAATGGTAATTCTTGCCTACATACTGTATCCCCTACCAACACTCCTTGTGAATATTTAGCTAGTAATATTAAAGATTTAGAGAAACATCTTGTAAGTTTTATTTGGCAGGATGGGAAATAAAGAATAAAAAGTGAAAACAATATGTAGTAAGCTGCTCTAAAGGTAGTGGTGGACTTGGGTCTACAGGAAATACCCTCATCACGTGATGCAAAGGCAGGCTCCTTCTTGATTGCTCTCCTGGCTTCATGACTGTTGCATTCTTGGTGGCACAACAGCCCCTCTTCAATAGGATGCCTCTTCCACAGTTACTGTATAGCCCAGGGCAACCCGTGGGCCAGGTGCGGCCCCCCAAGCCATTCTATCTGGCCCATGGGGCCCCTAAAAAATATATATATATTTATCTGCCCCTGGCTGCCTGTTATGCAGCCCTCAGTGGTTTGCCAAAACTCAGTAAGCAGCCCTCCACCCGAAATAATTGCCTGTCCCTGTTATAGCCTGATGGATATGGCTCTTTTCTTGGAAGTGAGAGACAGTGGTTTGAATCCCCTCATGAGGAGGGCATTGAACACAGGTGTCACTAGATTCTGATATAAAATCTCACCACTACCCATGTTGCTGAATGAAAGTGGCCATGACTTTCTATTGCACTCATGTCTCTCAGGGTGCATTAGGCATGTTCCAAGCGTATCTTATAGATGGAGCTTCTCTGGGGACTGAGGTAATGACTTTGTCTTGTATCGCCATTCTGGATTGCAGTAGAGCTTAGGCGTGGGTCAAGCTCCTAGTTGCTCTAAACAGGGCACTCCTGTACCTGTGCAGAACCTAGAGTTTGGGCAAAGTTTGTAATCTAAAGTGAAGGTGCTGAATGAAGTTGGGCAGCGAAGGAGGTTGTGGCTGCTGAAGCAGTGAGATTTTGGATTACTTTTTGGACTTAGGCCTGCTTAATAAGTACCTAGTTTGCCAGTTTGAATCTAGCCCCATATCCCTCTCCTCAGTTGACCATCAGTGGGAACCGGACACTTTAGTACCCATTCCACACTTTTGAATTCGTTTTTTACAAGCTTTAGGCTTGTTTGCTCTACTCTGCCAAGATGAAGGGAAAGCAGATTGAAAGCAACCACAGGGGGCTTTCATCCTGTAGTCAGCGACCCTCCCACCACCATATGCCAGGGATATTGATGGGAAGCTGCATAGCACGGGGATTGGCACCTAACTAGATACAATTCCCCTCATCTGTTTTAAGCTGTCTCTGTAGCAAACTAGAAAATTAGGCAGTCAGGTTTTTTCTGGGCTTCTAGGACTCTCCTTTTATCTGGTGTTCCAGATGCTGTTGCAATGAACAAAACCGAGGTGTACAGTGTAGAAAGATTAGACGCCATGGGGATGGGCATCGGTGTAAGGATCTGATCAGGACTGGCTGTGGTATGCCTTTACTCACATCAGCAAGAAATGCATCCCTGAATCCTTCTTAGCTTCTCATTACCCCAGTGAGGTGTGGTCTGTGTTTTCATCTGAACTAAAAAATATCATGTTTTAATTTTTCTTAGCTTTGGTTAACAACCCTTTCCCCCCTTGATTTTTTGCCAGTGTAAAAGCTAAGGGGGTGGGGACACACACTATGTTTTTGACTTGTCAAAACTTAATTATTCATCCACATATTCAAACAAAGGAAAGACTTTCAGAGAAAATACCACTTTTTGACTAGCTATCGTATTATTGCTGTTAGTGACAAAGAAACCCAGTGTGGGGCCTTATTTTGTGAGATGCTACAACAACAAATAGATTCATCTCCAGGATGCTTGCAGTCTGCAAGCTGGCCCTGACAATCTTCACCCCAGGGTACTCAAGGAGCTGGCGAGCATCATAGCCCAGCCTCTAGCACGGATCTTTGAAAACTCTTGATGCTCTGGTGTAGTGCCCGAAGACTGGAAGAAGGCCAATGTGGTGCCTATCTTCAAGAAAGGGAGGAAAGTGGATCCGGCTAACTATAGGCCCATCAGCCTGACTTCTATCCCGGGGAAGATCTTAGAAAAGTTTATTAAAGAGGCCATCCTTAATGGACTGGCCGACGCCAACATCTTAAGGGATAGCCAGCACGGGTTTGTTGTGGGTAGGTCTTGCTTGACCTACCAATCTCTTTTCCTTCTACGACCAGGTGACCTATCACCTAGACAAGGGAGAAGAGATTGATGTCATATATCTTGACTTCAAGAAAGCCTTTGATCTGGTTTCCCATGATCACCTCTTGGAGAAACTGGCCAATTGTCGCCTTGGGTCCTCCACGATCCGCTGGCTGGAAAACTGGCTCTGGGGTCGGACCCAGAGGGTAGTAATTGATGGAAGTCACTCATCATGGTGTCCTGTGACCAGTGGGGTCCCCCAAGGCTCTGTCCTTGGACCCATACTGTTCAACATCTTCATTAATGATGTGGACACTGGAGTCAGAAGCAGACTGGCCAAGTACGCCGATGACACCAAACTTTGGGGCAAAGCATCCACACCAGAAGACAGGCAGGTGATCCAGGCTGACCCGGACAGGCTCAGCAAGTGGGCGGACGAGAATCTGATGATGTTCAACGCCGATAAATGCAAGGTTCTCCACCTTGGGAAAAAAAACCCGCAGCATCCTTATAGGCTCGGCAGTGCTATGTTGGCTAGCACTATGGAAGAAAGAGACTTGGGGGTCATCATTGACCACAAGATGAACATGAGCCTGCAATGCGATGCGGCGGCTAGTAAAGCGACCAAAACGCTGGCTTGCATCCATAGATGCTTCTCAAGCAAATCCCAGGACGTCATTCTCCCCTTGTACTCGGCCTTAGTGAGGCCGCAGCTGGAGTACTGCGTCCAGTTTTGGGCTCCACAATTCAAAAAGGATGTGGAGAAGCTTCAGAGAGTCCAGAGAAGAGCCACGCGCATGATCAGAGGTCAGGGAAGCAGACCCTATGATGACAGGCTGAGAGCCCTGGGGCTCTTTAGCCTGAAAAAGCACAGGCTCAGGGGTGATCTGATGGCCACCTACAAGTTTATCAGGGGTGATCACCAGTATCTGGGGGAACGTTTGTTCACCAGAGCGCCCCAAGGGATGACGACTAGGTCGAATGGTCATAAACTACTACAAGACCATTTCAGGCTGGACATAAAGAAGAATTTCTTTACTGTCCGAGCCCCCAAGGTCTGGAACAGCCTGCCACCGGAGGTGGTTCAAGCGCCTACATTGAACACCTTCAAGAGCAAACTGGATGCTTATCTTGCTGGGATCCTATGACCCCAGCTGACTTCCTGCCCTTTGGGCGGGGGGCTGGACTCGATGATCTTCCGAGGTCCCTTCCAGCCCTAATGTCTATGAAATCTATGAAATCTATGGTTTGAAGCATGATAGGAAAAGAGCGTATTACAAAAGCCGTATGGGTTCAATGGACATATGCATGATGAAAATCAGATCACTTTGTTATATACTATTACACAACTTGATGGTTCAAAATAATTTTTGTTCTTCCTTAAGATGGATGGACACCTTGCTGTATATCCCACTGCTTAGCTATTTCAAACCTGACTTTTAGTCAACTGAAACATCCTCTCTTGCTTAGACTGCTAAGCAAAACCCTCAATTTATGCAACACTATAACATAACATCATTCATGTAATTCATTATACAAAATGAACTGCTGACTGGTTTTGGGTTACAAGTAGGAATACTGAAGTCCAGGAATTGGCCTGTTTTATTGGTGTGTCTCTGTGTTGTTTAGTATGCCCAGGAAACTGGTTTAGTAGGCAATAAGCTGCTAACAGACTGAGCCACTGGCAGATAGCATCCAAAAACCCAATTGCCTGGGGCTGTAATGCAAGCAGTGGGTTTCATCAACATTAATAACCACTCCCTCAATCCATGATCACCCTCAGCATCTCTAAATAATACCTTGTATTTTATTTTGTTGAACAAGATCATCTAACGCAAGGGGCTGCAGCAGGGATGAATCAGTTGCAGTTACTTCAAGCAATGCTTTCCTCAGTTGCAGCTGGCTACGTTTATATGCAATGTGTTCCTTTGCTCTGCTCAAACCCTCTTGGAAATGAGACAGTACATCTTACAGGTGTATCCTGCACATCAAATATTTAAATAAAAGAATCTAAGGCCCTTTTTGCCTCCTGTCTGGATTTATTAAGCTCACAGTAAGTACACTGTAATATCATGTCTGCAGGATGTGTAGTGCAAGTCTGCCTTGCTTAGTTCCTTCTAATAGTTATTAAATGTTCAATTTAGAAGCTGTAGGCCAACTGTCTTTCTTTTTTTATCTGTCTTGGGTGACATGGGTGCCAGAACTAGAAAGCTTTGAATTTCCATAAATATGGCATGTGTCACATTTCATCAGCTGTCTGTCTGCAAGCTCAGTAGAGAGTGCAGGTCTCTATGGTTTGTTGGGGAGTGACCAGGATTCCCATCTTGGAATTCCTTTGTGTATTTCCATGTTTAAAACGGGCCCCTTCAATAACATAATTTGGCTACAGATCCATAGTAGAGAGCTCCTGAAGTTCAAGGGCGATGCGATTCTAGTTTGAGCCCTTAGTCAGTACAAACTGATGCTACATAGTTCAGAACTGGCTTTAATTTTTTCTGAAAATTCACTAGTGCAGCGGTTCCCAATCTGTGACATGTGGACCACCAGTGGTATGCAGAAAACCTGTCAGTGGTATGCGTTAACAGACTTATTATAATTACTTTGTATGACAAAACTGTTGCTGGTGATACTTAAGGTTGAACTGAAAAATGTTGCAGGTGGTACTTAAGGTTGCATCCTTTTAAATTGGTGGCGTGCAGTCTGTCAGGGTTTGGGAACTGCTGCACTAATGTTCAGGTGATTTCTCCTTCTGGTCCATCTTTAAAATGGTTGTCACTTCCTTGAGGATTTGCTGTTGTCATTTTTCCACCTATAAATTCTGGTTTTATTTTTTAAATTGAAGAACAAGAAGAACATGTGGCAGGTTTTGGGTACTCACATTACACCAAAAACAACCTTTCGTAATCTTAACTGAAACTTCAAATAGGTTTTAATTTTTGCATAGGTTTCTTCTCTTTAAGACTCCTTGGGCATGTCTACATGTGCTATTAAGGTGACTGAATAAACTCCAGTGCAGTTGGTGCTGGAGTTTATTGCTGTTGGGTGCCATGTTTACACATGTACCAGGGACCACAATATGTTGAGCTGGGGCAGAGCAGCCGTGGCTGGCAGGGGACCTGGGGGATCAGCCTGTCAGCCCGGAGCTACTCCGACTCAGCTCAATGTGCTGTGGAGGGGCTGGCTGGGGAACAAAGGTGCTCCAGCGTGGGACTAGCTGGGAGGCATCCCCTGTACTGAAGCACCCTTGTGCCCCAGCCAGCCCTGTCAGCCATCTACACATGCGTTGCAGTGCACTAAATAATGCCACCATAGTATACTACTTGTGTTTACAAGTACTAACCTATGGCAACATTTATTAATTTATTGACATTGAGGCTGTACATGTAGATGTTGAGACAGCACTGCAGAGCTAATTAGTCAAGTCCATAAAATATATACTTTGACAAACAGTAATTTTCTACTTTTTTAAGCAGATGTAATTTTAAGATGTATTCTGAAGCATCAGGCATTGGCTACATCTAGTATGAGACTGCAAGGTTATGGGCCAGGTGAGTAAGCATGTGTCTGCAGCACCTCAAAGCTGTTAGAAGTGCTGCAAACATGGGCAACTGGTGCCACCTTAGTCAGGGGGGGCACGTTCCCCCCCAGCAACCAGTCAGTGTCCAGGGGCGGGATCCCCCCATGGCCAATCTCACTGACTTTTGGGGGGGGGGGGGGCCCCCCCCCAGCCGATCATGCTGACTGGGAAGCAGCCATAGTGCTCCTGGAAGTGGCTGCAGTGCTTCTGGAAGTGGCTGCGGCACTTCATCCGGTGCTCCCACTCCCTAGATGGCACTCACAGGGGGGCACTGGCACTCCTGCCTGCCCCCCCCCGCCCATCACTTAAGTGGGGAGTGCAGCCTGTCACCAGTGCTCTCTTCATGAGAACATGCATTGTCTTATGAGAGCAGGGTGCACCCTCTATGCCTTGTCCTGGCTGCAAACCACATGCGGTACACATGCAGCTATTTGTTGCACTGCTAATTAGCAGCACGGCGCCAGAATTTGACACTGGGAAGTCCCGGTGTCATAAAAAGCTGTGGGAAATAAAAAGTGTTGCAGTGAATGGCAGCAGTGTGTGCTGCCAGAAATGGAGCTGGATCAGTACTGCTGCTAGCCCAGGAGCTGACAGCCAGGTCCTGACAGCCAGGGGGCATGGCTGCCCCGAGGGTGCATGATATCCCTGGGGATGTGGGATTGTGGTGGCTGCAATCTCTCAGGCTTGGGGGTGCTATGATCTCCCATCCCTGGTGGGGGGTGTGGAGTCCAGGGGGATCCAGCTCTCCCTGCACCAGTACTAAGGTGCAAGGGGATCTATTGTGCAATCCCACAACCATGCCTCCTGCCATGCACATGTGGCATGGCAGGAGGCGCAATTGTGTGGATCACACATTAGATCCCATTGCACCTTTACCTACATATGTAGAGCAGGGCATAGAAATCTACTGACTTCAGAGAGGCTCTGAGCTAATGCACGAATCCACCTCAGCAGACAGAACTATTGGTCTAAGGCTTCAGGTTTTGACCCTTTCAGTATGGACTTTCTATTTACATTGTGGGTCATTTAGGAGTCAGCAGATATTCCAAGCATAAAGAAAAAAATTCAAGTTAGTAGCCCTAACTGCATGAATGACTCCATTTGGGCATTTCCTACTTACTTGGACTCTGCATGGGTACGATCCAAAGCTAGCTGAAGTTCACAGAAAGTATCCTGTTGGTTTCACTGGCCTCGGATAAGTCCTGATGCAATTCTTCCATTCAACTTCCTTTCTTTTCTTCTTAATATTTTAGTTTTGGCAATTTTTTGATTTAATAAATGTTGTTCATTTATTCTCATTTCATTTTTGAATACGTTTAATTAGTTTGTACTAAAAAAACATTGATAACACTTATATGTGAGAAGAACTCACTGGTATCTACCAAAACGTGTCATGAGAGGACTCAGTTTTTCAATTAAAGAAATTAATAATCTTCCTAATGTGTTTGCAAAATGTTTTATCTCAAAATAATTGTAAAAAACTACACAGATGTATCATTTCCTCAGAAGACGCTGTATTCACTTTGTTCTTCTATTTTATTTTATTTTTTTATGATTTATTAGTATAGGGCTAAAGTTTGAAGACACTTTGATGTTTGTTCTATTTTTTTGAATTATTATTAATAATGGGGCTTTCATGCTATTTAGTGATTCAAAATTAAAAGCTAAAATGCTTTTCCTTAATTAAATCAAATACAGAGTAACAGATCAAACAATCTTAAATTAATAACAATGACAAATCACCCTCAAACTGTTCCTGAACATAAAAGGAAACAACTCAATTAAACAAATGTTATGTCATCAAGAAACCTCAGTAAGAATTATAACAGTGATCACAGCTGTGTAATTTTTCTCATCATTGTTAATAAAAAACAAAATTATAATTGCATGTGAATTTAATTAAAAATTTGTAGAATATCAATATGATGTCTACAGTTCAAGGCTCTCATCAAGGAGTTTTCAGGAGTTAGTCCAAATTCAGGGGAAAGAGGTCTTTAAACATGAGAGAGAGCAAGAGAAAGAAAATGGTTTAGGTTAGAATTAAACTGAAAGATGAAATTTGAACAGCTCGCACAGAATAGCTGATAGGCCAAGGTGGTTTGGAGTAATTTGTGCATCTTAGATGAGAGCTGTTATTATTTCACAGCTTATACAACTCCTATCAATATCAAATGAAAAGCTTCTCACAGCTTCTAATCCGATATATATTCACAGTCCATGTTGCTAATCTCTGGGGCATGATTTAGATGAGTTCTTATGGCATTGTGAAGTAATAATTGTTCTTCTCAAAATAACGGCCATAAAGACCTCTCCCCCATCTCATTTTGATGATCTGATCTAGCTAGACAAGAAATAGTTTCACAATGTACTTTCCCTGCACCTTGGACTTGTTCTAAATGAATGCAAGATAAAGTGCCTACAAAGGTGCCAGTTTGAAAATGTAGCAAGTGGGTAATGGAGGCTAGCTTCATTGAGTGATCAGCAGAGGTAATCAAAATCTGAATAACAAATGCTAGACAGTACCATACCTAGACTCCTCGCAGCTCAGGGTGAAGTTTTAGTATCAGGCCCCCCTTTGCCAGAGATAATGATAATAATAATCAGACAACAGAAAAAAAATATATCATTTTTGGGCCCCCTTTCTGTCTGGCTCCTGGGCAGCCGCCCAGTTCACCCACGCCTGTGTCTGGCCCTGATGACAGATCATAGGTGGGGTGGAAAAAGGCCATGGAAGACCTTGCCAATGAAAGCAAGCAGTTTATGTTTGATACTGTAGAGTAGGGAGAGCCAGTGAAGGGATTAAAAAAAACCCCAACAGATGACATGATCAACATGAGAAACTGGAGAATGATTTTTATCAGAAGCATTTTGCATAGATATGAGCAAGTCAAGATTCCCTTTTTCTGAGCTGAAAATCTGGGTGTCTCAGTAACTGGCATCTTGAACAAGAGTCTGATATGGGTGGATAAGAAAGATTGGGTCTTACAAACGTTATGCAGAAGAAATCAGTAACATGTGGACATAAGCCAGAGAGCAGTTTGATTGGAAGTAGATAGGTTTTGGTCTTAAATGAAAACCAGGACAGGGATGTTGCCCAATGGCTTGAGAGGCAGGGAGAAGGCTTGAGTTGGAGCCAACATGTTAATCATTCTGAAAAATGAGGTCACCAGCCAAGATTTTAGTCTGGACAGAAAGAGGTCTGGTAAAGGATTGTCCCTCTCCTAGTACCATTTATGAAGTTTTTTTCTTTTGTTTTTATGAGTATCTCTGTTCTACAAAGTACAAAACCAGTTTTGGGAATGAGAAATGAGTATCTTCTAAAGTAATAACTACCTTTCTGGGCCAGAGAGTCCTTTTTTTTACTACTTTTCATTCTGCAGATATTATGCTTTCCCTTTTGGCTGTGAACTTATTGAGCTTCAACAGGGAGGTGTCCTCCATCATGTCTGGTCAATGGCCTGCTGGCTGAGAGGCTGTTCAGTGATGGGGAGGTCAGAGGACAAATCTCAGAGGCATGTGGGTCTGGGAGCTAAGTCTCCTATTTCCTGGACAATAGACTTCTGGGCAAACAGTGACAAAATTGTTGTGAGCAGTGTGAAGCAGTTGTAGCTTTTAGTCATTTACAGGTTTTAGGGGTTTTGCACAGCATTTTTGTGGGTGACAGATCAGGGACAATTAGTACTGGCTCTGAGCTCCGGCAGTAAGAGGTCATTGAAGACATTGGTAAAAGTAGCTTCAGTTTAGTGCAGGGGGAAGAAAACCCAGGATTGTGGAAGACCCGGGATAGTTAGTGGAGATGAGGCCCAGACAGCAACAACAGAGATCATGTTTGTTCAATCAGCTTACAGAGGGTGGTAGTTAGAAAGGTTGGTTAGGTAAAGTTTGTTTGTTTGTTTGTTTGTTTTCCCCTAAAATATGAGAAGTATGCTTTACTAAGGTTACAGGTAAGAAAAGTAAGAGGTTAAGAAAAAAAGTAAAGGACTGGTTGAAACTTAAGGAGAGGGAAGATCAGTAGGTGGTATGGGGTGGGCTCACTGGAACAAATGGAGCACTTCAAGAAGAGCCCAGATGAGAACTTTCTGATTCAGTGATGTGGATGAGGAGAAAACAGTGGGAGAGGAAATAGGAAGGAAAGCCAATCTTGATGGAAGGGAAAGATACATGTCGTGGATTGCCAATTTCCTTTTGGAAGAATAGGTGATACCTTGTGTAGGGAGAGAAATGGAGGCAGGAGAAAGAGTTGAGAAGCAAGCCAAAAATAGCTGAACGGTGACTCGGATTGGAAACATTAGAGTCAGTTAAGATGAAACAGTAGAGTTGTTTATGTAGAAGGTAGTTTTGTCGATCCCACAGGTTGTAAAAAATAATGCCTATATAGTTATAGGTTATCTACCAAATTAATCTTTTCATTGCTAATATAGTATTATTTAGTCTTGAATGGAGTACTAGTGTGTGCTAAAGCATTCACGTTAGGACCTCATCCCACATGCAATGAAGTCGATGACAAACCTCGGCTATACAGGCAGTCCTCGACTTACAACATTTCAAGTTACAACAGTTTGAGTAACGATGTTTCGCACTTACAATCGTTATCAATTGACACCCTGTTTCAACTTTGATGTCAGTTTTGACTTTACAACACTTGATCTGACATGACACCACATCAGCAAACAGGTTTGTTGCGTTGCCCACCTCCCTGGAGAACATCTATCCAAACTTCCTTGGACACTTTCTTTAAGAAAGCAGACAAGACACCAGAAAAACCTGCAGCCAAGACTCCTGAGATGACTCTAGCCAAGAACCCTTCAAAAAGTCCAACCAAGAGCCTTTCAAAATGCCCAGGAGAGTCACCTCAAAGAAGTCCTTCCAAATCAATATGATTGCTATTTACAATATAAATACATTAATGTAGCTATATTACTCTTCTATAATTAATTGAGGACAAAATTCTGGGTTATTTTTGGTGAAAATAGGGTATCAGGCCTTGGTTCAGGAACCAGTCCCACAATTATAAAATTGTTTCCTATGGGAAAACTGGTTCTGAGTTACAACATTTTGACTTAAGACGCAGTTTTCAGGAACCAATTGTGTCATAAGTCCCAGGACTGCCTGATTCTATAATCAGGGCCCTATTTCTTGAGCAGACAATCATATTTGTCATAGATGTTTAGTGTTTTAACCAGAAGTGCCTCATTGCTTCTTTATGTTCCCATGCAGTCTGTTAGTATTCTTACATTATCTCTTCTCTTGAATTGTGTGCAGACCATCTTTTTGTGATTTATTCAGGGCCTCACCCAATGAGGTGCTGATTCTAATTGGGGTCCTCAGGTGCTACCTCAGTAACAACAATAGGGATGATATTGAGTGCACATCATTTTAAAGTCTATTTCAATCTGCCTTTCCGAACGTGAAATCTTATTCTGAAGCTCAAAGTATACTTCATGAGAACATCAAGATACATTATACATTAGCATAATTAAATGCTATGTGATAGCACTGCATACACACATTCACATCTTACCTGTATGTAGAAGCATGATCCAGCACTGTGACTTCACAGGAAATATTTCACACTTCCACTCTCAGGGTGTTCTACAACACTTCCTGAACCTCATCAGCAAATTTGTGAATGAATAGCCCAAATCAGGGAAAGAAGATTCACAGAAATGTTCATTTCAGCATTTCAGTGGGGTAGTGATCAAAAAAAGAAACATTTAGTTTAGCACAATCTGGCTACATCCTGAAACTGATGCAATCAGTTCTGATTTTCTCATCCTTTATCTCATTATATACACTCTGACCATTTTTGGTTTTTGGTAAAGTATACAGTAAGTAGTATAGGAAGCATAATTATGTAAGTACTTAATAATAACCAAAATATATTTCACCCTAGCTTTGGCTGTGGGAGCATTTGGGGATATTTTCCCCCCGTGAAGGCAGGCAAAAATTGAAGCTTATCTACAAATTAAAACTGAACTGACAACACCAGCAGATAATTTATGAAGTCAAGTGTCTAATTACACACACTCATAAATATTCATTCTCATGCTCCTAGTTAGAGAAAACAGAAAGCGAACAAGCTGATTAGTCAGTTGATGGAAGCTGATTCATTTGGAAGAACAAATGCCCAAGAAAAAATGGAAGAACAATTTCCACCAATACGAACATCTACAGATTGCATTCATTTGGGGTGCAATGATGAAATGGGTTAGAAAATGATTTTTCCTTTAGAAATTAAACAGACTGTTTAGAACTATAGGAACTGGCAAAAAAAAAAGAAAAATGGTGGGAATTTGGAGACCAAGTTTCTGTACCCATTGGTAAATATGTCATTTTTAAAGTTGCTTAACAACTCCCATTCTAAGCCTCTGTTTTCACTTCCTTCTAACTTTGGCAAACTTTTAACTGAGCCTTCCCATGTCAGGTGTCTGACTTCAACTCATTTGATAATTTTTTTTTTTTTTAATTTTCTGCTTAGAATAGTTCAAGCAGTTTCAAGAATAAAAATGAGGGGGAAGAATACACTGTTCTTTATATAGTCTACCCATGTTTAAAATATTTTTGCAACAATTTCATGCAGAAAAAGACTCTAGGTACTTGATACTTTGGAGGAAGGGTTTGACATTTGTCACCCTGGCACCTGAGATGTTTCTTCTGCTGTTCTCGTGAACAAGACAGCCATATTTGATCACACGGTATGCTCTTTGAGAGTTTAGTTCCTACATCACCATAAGGAAATGGTTAGAATTTGGTAGTCCAATGCTCTGATGAGTTTGCCTCCATTGATCCTATTGTATTTCTGGGGCATTTGCTGCACTGGATTATGACAGACCATTATTGCAGGTGCCTCACATATTAAAAGCAAAAAAAAAATGTCTCTCCCATGCTCTTTGTGTCTATGTATAATTGAGGAAGAAAAGCCTGATGGGTTAGCAGGGGCAGTGCTAGGGGGAAGTTGCGGGGGGGCTATAGCCACCCCAAAATTTGCCTTAGCCTCCCCTGTAGCCACCTCACCCAGTGCTGCCTCCCCCCGCACCAGGCCATCTATCAGCTGAGCCCACCCCGCTCCTACCCACAGTGCAATTTTCTGGCTAGCCCCCCTCATAACCCCACCAGAAAGAGGCTGGTGCCTCCCCTGTGGGTTAGTAAAGACAAGAGCCAGAGTTGTGGGTGGGGGAGACAAAGGACAACAGAGTGAATAGACTGAGATGACAAACTTTGGAGAATGAAGGAGTTCTTTGCATTATTTTTATAAATATCACATTCTGCTCCATTTATCTATTAGATATTATCCTGCCTGACTACATGGAGGTAAATCAAACAAAACTGTAAGGGAGAAGCAGACGGGAAATGAATGGAGGATAAAGATAAAGCAGGCCAGGAGTCCTTGAGGAAACAAAGGGGAAACTATTAATTCGAGGAATAACCCTTTGCTTGGCTTCAACAAGTCTGTTGAGGTATTTCCTTCCTAGCTCCCTGACACAGATGCAGAGAAATCATGCTGGGAACACGAAAGTCTGATTCCATCATCCTGACATGGGAGTAAGCTGGACAGGGTGAGAAGGGAAGGGCAGGGGAAAGGAGCATCAAGTGCTGCCAAGGGAAGATGAAGTAGTGTTACTCTTTGTCCTTTGCATCTTGGTATCTTTGAGTGAGAGAAGACATAATGGTTTTGCAGAAGCTACCTTTGAGCTGCTAATCACCCACTGTTGGAAGTCTTGTTGGGTCTGCCTGTTTCAGAAAGAGTGGGTTGAATGGACTTCAGCTCAGAGAACCAGTCCAGAAGTAACTGGAATATGTGGTCCCATCCGGAACGAGGAGCAGGCATTGAGGTCTATCACATGGAGGATGAATTCAAAGAATCATGCAAGGCATGGTTTGCCCTGTACACATGAAAGGAAACTGAGACTGGGAGTTGGCAGAAGGCAAGGGGGCGGGTGGGCAGTGAGGGATAGGGCAATTTAGGATAAGGAGGTGAAGACGGGGACTGAGATGAATAATCTGAGAGTAAAGACTAGGATAAGAAGCCAGTTTATGAGAAAAGTCAGGATGGAAGCAATGGGACAGATGAAGTGGGTTTGGAGAAACATAGGCCAAAATGTTAGTGAAACTTCTCCCAGAACATGCAATAGGACACAAGATTCCTGAATCGCAGTGTTCCTTTGCTGTCAGAAAACTTCTCTGTGGCCTACTGGGGAAAAAGAAATGTGTTTTGGCTTCTGCTAGTGATTGGTCCACACAGAGCACAACAGCTTACTACTGGTATCAGTTACTCTGCTAGCTTAAGCGGTCAAGATCTGTGTTGACCCAGAAGCTCCAAATCTCTCAGTGATCCATCAAAGTATCAATACAGTATCACATGAAGGGATCTGTCTTTTCTCAAAGTGTAGCAAAGATATTTAAATGACCTTAAAAAAACATTATTCATGTTGAAAAAACAACCATTCACAAACTGAAAAATGAAAAATGAAGATTGCTTGGGCATTTGCAACCTATATTCTGGCAGTTCCTAGCTTGTGACTGCTTAGTGTTGGAAATTTTGCTCTACTACTTTTGTTTTTGGATATAAGTATTATTTTTATTGCAGTAGTATCTAAATCTTGATTATTGACAAAGGATGCAAAGGAAAGAAGAGGCATGGAAATATGAAACATTTTACTCAGAGTAAAGGGAGGCTGAGAAATAGATTCTAGCTTATAATAACACTTCAGCTAGGAAACTGCATTAACTTACATAACATGACATTAATGTCTGTTCTAGTTCTGCAGATTACATGCAGTTACATGAAAGAAAATGTTCATGGCCAGGACCTAAAATTAGGAATAAACTTTTTTGGCTCTTGTTGAATTTTAATAAGACAAAGTCAGATGTGTCTTAGGGATTTGTGCATCTTAAATCATTTCAAAGGCAAGTATTTCAAACAGGTGCGGCTTTTGAAAAAAAATCAAATCTTGACCTTTGAAAACAGAGATTGCAAGAAGATAAAACAGCTGAGAACAAAGAAGATAAAACAATTTCCTTCTGGTCTGTAGGGTTTTGCTGCTGCCTCTCACTACTACAGAATAGCTTGGGTATTGATGGGTCATATAGTGTGGGAGAGGCTTCAGCACTGTGCAGCAGCTGTGGTATGTGTGTGCACCATGTAGCACAGCCTCTATGGGCTTGCTGATACCAGAGCTGCAGCAGCAGGTCCTTGTAAGGACCACATCCCACCCATGCCCTGCCCACCTGCATTCGTACATAGACTCCGAACCTGAAAATATGTGCCCTCAAAGCTAAGTACAGACAATCAAAAAGTCTGAGGCTGAATCAATTCAGTCTTTGCAGGTTAGTCTGAGTTGTGTAGATTGAATCAATAAGCAAGTGAACAGACATTCGCTTTTGATTCTGAAAATGCAGCACATGCCTGCAGTGGCCCAGGCCAGAAGCCAGGGGTGCTAGAGCACACAGCTCTGCTCAGCTGGAGCAGACAGCTTGGGCCAAGGCCAGCTCATCCACCCTGTGACGGGGGCAGGGGTTTGCAGGGGAGGTGCAAAGCATTCTGGGATGCTGGGGGCTGTTAGGTAACTTGAATCTGGAGGTGATCTGGGACAGAAGTTCAATAAACTGACTTAACCTAAATCAGTTAAGTCTGATGCTGCATCCATCCAAGGTCATCTTAAACTGGTTATGACCATTTTGAAGGTGGTTTGTGTGCACTGAACTTCTGCTGTGTTACAGATTTGAACCAGTTGCTGATCACTTATACCAGTTTATGGGTAATTTTTGTCCCTAGCCCTAGAAACAGATGTAGGTTTTTGCAAAGGCGAGTCCAGGAACAACAACTGGTGCTGCAGGTGTCACTACACTCCCTGCTCCCAGACTACTTCCCCTCCTTCCCTTCATCACTGGCAGTGGGGCAAGCAGACCACATTGTGGAAGTAGTAGTTAGAGACTTAAGTCACCAAAGCAGGTGAAAATTCCCCCTATTCCCCTCCCTGCCCAGAGGCACGTCCTCTCCCATCCCCTTTGTCCTTCCCCCTCCTGCTGCCACTGTCCCCACTGTCCAAGAGGCAAGAAGAACTCCAGAGCTGCTTCTGCCCACTCCAGCTTGGTGGCATGAAGGCCAGGCTGAGCCCAGCTTAGCAGTGACAGTAAGAGGGGTTCATCCTCCTCAAGCCTGCTCCTGGAGTGGCAGGAAACACCTGGGGGACCAGGCAGGGAAGGGAAACCAGCCCACCACCAGTAATACCCTGGGCTGAGCCTGGCTTCCCGTGCAGCTTAGCAGGAGTGGGCAGGAGTGACTCTGGAGCTCCCCCATGCTCCCAGGTCAGTGGAAATGCCAGCAGTGGCAGACAGGGTAGGGGAGAGAGGTGGGAGAAAGGAGAGAGGAGGGGACATGTCTCTGAGCAGGGAGGTGAGGGGAGTGGGGGAATGCTTGCTGGCTTCGGGGACTTAAAAGTCCCTGGCTGCTGTTCCTGCAGCATGGTCAGAAAGGGGGTGAGGCTGCACCACTGCACCCACTCTGTATCCATTCCTGGTGCCCTCTCCAGAGACCTCCATTTCCAGCTTGCCTGAGAGCAGGCCCTAGCAATGAGCCTGCAGCAGCTTCACTAGCCAACTTCTGGGTTTGGAAAGCACGTTTGGGTGCCAGGGGGTGTTCATGGAGAATGCTGTGCCTTGTCCTTTTTAATTCCCATTGCATAAACAAGCCCTTTGAATGTGGGGCCCAGTAAAATCCACGGATGAACTGTGCACCCTGTACAAAGTCCTTGAAAATTCATCGATAGATTCATAGATTGTAAGGGGCTGGAAGGGACCTCACGAGATCATCAGGTCCAGCTGCCCTGCACTAGACTACTGATGGTCTGAAGAACACAGATTGGGACCCACCAATGTGAAGCAGACTGCTTCCTGCTGCTTCCTGCCAAATACTGCATGCCTGGCTTAGATTTGTAGTCCTGTTGACTTCATGGCTTTGACTATTCACTCCTTCGCACTTTTTAATTATGGTCCCTAATGCTTCCATTAATATGCCAGAAGCTTCTTTTGCTTATTGCTAATTACTGCTAATTCTCTTAATACTTTATCATATGCTAATGCAATCCCCACTAGAGACTGATGCAGAAAGGGTGTTTCTATCCATGCAGATATCTATTTTCTGGGTGTTTGACTTGTTCTTTGAAACCAGATTATTTGCTTTGTCTGTCTTATGCCTGAATTTAATTGTGACTGGCTCATTGAAACGACCTGTAATTAAATCCCACCAATATCCTCAGAGTAAGATGATTATGATATGTGCAATACAATATTCCACATATAACATCCTAGTCATTATAGGACTCATTCCAGTTATTTTATCCTGCAAATAATATTTTTTTTTTTGTGAGGGAAACATACTTTTTTCTATGTTTAACTGGTTATGAAAGATGTAAACTGGTTGCTTGATTTAACAGGCTTGTATTGGAAATGATTTGCAGATGTATACTTTACCCTTCATCTGAGTCCTACTGTGTACTCTTCTGTTCTCCATGACACCAGCAGTCACAGAACCTGTGGAAGGTGATAACTGGCTGATTTCTCTGCCTTATGAGAGGACGCTCTTGCTTTAATAGTCATGCCAACACCCTCTGATTTTTTTTTTCATTCCAAGTATATTTATCTTGCCATGTTTGCCTTCACAAGAGAGGAAATGGGGCTATTGGCTCATGCCGCATCACTTCAGAGATACACAAATCTTGACTGCTTTGGTTTGCCAAGGTCCAAGTGAACCTCTTTTCCTACTTCAGTGAATTCTCACCTCTTGATTTCTATGTTGAACGTTAGATCTGAATGAGCTCCAAAAGTCAGAATGATCTTTTTCTATTGCTGATTTTCATATGGTTTTGACTGGACCCATAAATAAACTGTATTGTTTTGGTTCAGATCTAAGCAACAGATCAGCTGAACCTTAACATTAGTTGACCACATTAATGTAAGTTTGGGGGTTTTGCCATAACCACCCAAAAAGGGTATGTATTGCTGTTTTCATAATCAATTAGAATATCTTGCATTTGAAAGCTTGGCTAACTTTATTCCAACCATGTAGCTGGTACAAAAAAAAAATAATATCCCCTTCCTCAAATCACTGCCTCGTGTATATCTTCATGCATCTCCATACTATGCCACATTCCCATAAGTCTCCAAACAAAACAGACATTTCCTTAAATGAGCCCAGCTTCCTCAGTTCCTTCATTCTGGGTTGTGTAGTTTTTGCAATCCTGTATCAGCCACTTTAAATATATAAGTAAGAAGTCACGTAGTGCACTTTGACTGCCAGTCCCAGCATGCCCATGATACTTATGGAAGTAGGTAGTAGCGGCTGGCTCATATAATCGTGACTCTCTGGTGCCATTTTACATCTTCATTCTAAGTCTATGGTACAGTAAATTGGTCCCCAATAGGCAGTGCATAAAACACTATTTTTTAGATGCTACATTTGGTTTTATTATAAAAATGCATCGTGTGCTAGAATGTGCAATACTGGCAGTCCTGGCTCCTAGATTTCATCTGGAGGAGGGATACATAAAGCATTGCAATTGGAGACACCAATTATCAAACTGTGATCTGTAGAGATCCTTCTACCTAAACTATGAAGCATTTGTCACTGAAGCTTTCCTGATATTTATAGCCAGGTTCAAAACTCTTCAAAGATTTTCAGACTTTTTTTTTTTTTTTGGATCAACCTAATTAATCATGGATACCACTCAATTTTATAAAACCCAGGAAAGCAATCTGAACCCTTGTATGACTGCTTCATGGCTTTCTTTGCTGGATCTTACTTTGGTATAAACCCACTCATGTTTAAGATTTAAATAATAGGAATAATTCATTTTGGACTAGCTCCTCTGCTCATGTAAAATGCCATTGCTCTCTTGACTTCCATTGGGCAATGGCAACTAACAGCAGTAGAGGTCTGAACCACAGAGGTCTGAACCAAGTTCATTGAGATATCTCTGGATTTACAGAGATGAATTTGGACATCATAAAATATACAAGACAAATGCTTACAGGCCATAGGGTGAAATAAGCAAGCAAACAACCACATCTCATTGTTTTCCTCTCCAGCCATGTCTACAGATGCCAAATGACCTTAGGAGAGTAATTGCCTTGAAACGGACGGCTGAAAACTCATTAGTAGTAAGAAATGGTTTAAGAGGACAGGGTTTCTTTATGTTTCCAGAAGCTAGTGCCTCTTCAATTTACAGTCTTCTGCCTTGTTTCAACACTATCATAGCAGTTCCCAAGCATTTGGGACCAACAGACCACCATGAATCTAAAAAAAATATTTTAGACCATCTTTTCCCTTTCCCATCACACTTTTAATTGAAAACAGCCTACATGCACTAAGCCCAGTGCGCTCTAAAGACCACATACAATAGCTGCAGACTGCCGTTTAAGAGCTGCTGCACAGTCATATTAAATACACCTTATATAAAAGAATCCTAATCCAAGGGTTGTCAGATATACATGCATATTTGGAGGAGTCCTTCCACTGTAGGCTTTTTAATTGAAAGAGTTTATCCAATTACATGAAACACTCATTAATTCTAACCTCATAGAGTTAGCACCCAATGAACAAAAAATAATGCTAACTAATTTGGCTGATTATGTCGAGGACTCGCCACATACGCTAATCACAAATAGTTTTAATAGATTTAAATTTATGAATATTGTAACTGTTTACACATAATTTATGCAATGTTACAAAAGGAAACACTCAAACTCTCCTGGAATGCTTCTCATCTGATGATATTCTATTCTGAGTTCGATCTTCTTTGACCCTTGTTTTACAAGACAGTGTGTGCTAAACTGTTATTGCCTCAAAAGTGTTTCCACTTGCATACTGCATACTTAAAATATAGGCACCTTGGCCCAAGGTGGCTAATTGGCAGGGGTATTGCCTATAGTGAATATAGTATATGAGAAGACTCGGGCGTATCTCAAAGTTGACCCAGATCATCCATTAACTGAGCAAGGAAGTGCCTACAAAAAGACAGTACTAAATGATGTAGCCCAGAACATGCCTGAATCTACTTTCTCTTCAGATGTTAGGCATCTGACTCAAGAGCTATAGAGGAAGCACCTTTCATATGTTGGGATCCAGATGACTCAAGCGTGTAAATTATGGAAAAATGGGGAAAAGAAGCCTCCTGTGATTTCGCCTCTGTAGATAAACACAGCGGGCACTCCCCAGGAATCTAGAAAGCAAGGTTTTAGGCCTCCCTCACCCAAAGGCATTGAACTGGCATCTTTCTGACTTCCCAAGCATACTGCTGTGGCTACCCTGCTACAGGTTAGGCACCTTCTAGCACTCTTCCCAGCATTCCTTTTGAAACCGAGTCACTTCCCTGCACATGTAATAATCAGATGAAAGAAATGAAGAACAATGAGGAATTGTTTGCCCCATTAGGAGCCAGAGGGGAGGGTAGAACCCAGGACTTGCTCCTAACTAGTACATCAACAATCATACTGACCTATAATATGTCCTCTAGTTCAGAGGTGGCCATTCCATGTCATGCTTGCCACAAACAGCACAGAAGCTGTGAGTGCTCAGTAAAGGAAGGGTCTGGAATGGACCAGGGGGGAAGGGGGTTGAGCCCTCAGCCCTCTGGAACAGAGCTGGGGTTGGATGCTGCTATAAAAAGTGTCAAATATCACCACTGAGAGCCAGGTTAACCCTTCCCTGACCCTGACACCCCCTGCCAAATCCAGTGTTTTTTTTATCCTTGCTCATTATATAAAGCTGCATCAGTTATGTGGTCAGGGAAGAGTTAACCTGGCTCTCTCTAATCCAGGTACAGAATGGGTATGGGTCTGTAGCCACTAAACTAGTCATGACCAGGGCATGACCTATGGTGCATGCTTAGTCTAGGAGTACATGCTTATGTGCCCATGCTAGAGAAGTAGAATCATTACTTGTATACAAGTACCAACTATTCCACATTTGTGGCTAAAATGTAGGGCTGTGTGAATTTTCACCTGGTGTTTCATTGTGAAACTGTTTTGATCCATTTCAAGCTCGAAACAGTGAAATCAAAATGAAACAAAAGCCTTTGAAGCAGCTTTGAGACAAAACAAGGCCACTCAAAATATTTTGAAAGTTTCAAAACGTTTTGAGTTTTGAAGCCAGGCTTACTTGGCATCAGAACCAGTCCCAGCCAGCAGCAGCTTCCTGTTATCCGGCAGGCAGATTGGGGGCTCACCCACACCCCCAGGAGGGCTGTGGGGGCTGTGCTGGACTCCTCCCAGGAGTGCAGGCTCCCATTCTGCCTGCCAGATGACAGGAGGCTGGTGCTGCTGGTGGGGGCAGCAGCGGCACTGATCTTTCTGGTGCTGGGTAGAGAATAGCCTATGGGTGAAACGTTGAAACAGCATCAAAACAGCAAAACAGTTTCAATGAAATGAAATGGAACAGTGCTTTTGAAATGAAACAAAACTCGAAACGAAACACTGTTCTGTCGAAACGTGGAAATGGAAGTTGCAGTGGAACGGTGCTGTTTTGCATGGCCCTATTAAAAAGCTGCTGTTTAGACTCAAAAATGGATATAGGATGTCACTGTTAACATTAGCCTCAGTTGTCTCTCTCTCTCTCTCTCTCTCTCTCTCTCTATATATATACACACACACACACAATAGTGGGATCTTTGCAAGGCCAAAGTGGTGGCACCTAATGAATCAAAGTGCCTAACCAGTTTTCCATGAACTCAGTGGTGTCAATCTGTATGGTTCTTAGGGTGTCTGCATGTGCATTTGATCCAGGAGCAGTTTACTCATGAGTAAACTACTCGTGCAGGAAAGTGGAAGCAGATTTGCTGCCAATGGCAGCAAACTGCTCCCACTTCCTAGGCCCCTGCAATGGGGCCCTGCTGCCACCAGGGGGAGCTGTAGGCTTTGGCTGCTGTGGGTGGCAGTGGCAGCTGTGGGTGGCAGTGACCCTGAGGGTGCATCCCAGCTGCCAACTTCAGCCTCTTCCCAGCATGTAGCTGTGGGACCTGCAGAGCCATGAGAAAAAAGCTGTTTGTGAGAGTTCGCAACATTTCTGAGATACAATGCTCTGTACCAGGGATTGGGGGGTGTGCATGCATGGGTGCCCATGGATCGTGGTAAGTTGGCTGGGCAGGCCCAGGCCCAGGCAGCTGATGGCTGAGCCCCACATCCCGACTCGCTCCAGGGGCCAGTTAGCTGTTGGGTGCTGGACAGAGACAGCCTGTCTCCCCACACCCCTTTCCCAGGCCAGGACTGGCCAGGCTCCTGGCAGCACCTGCTGCCATGGCTCTAGACCCATCCCCTCCACCCCCCACCACCACTACCACTAAGCCCCAGCACCCAGTCTTGGGGAGCATAAGGCTCCCAGGTGACTAGGATGCAGAGATGCCTGCCCCCCCTACCCTACCCACAGGGGGTGTCTCCAGGGAGGCACCCCAGGGAAAGCCCCCACCTGCAGCTGCTTTGCATCCTGAGTGAGCCCCTGCTGCATGTGTCCTGGGCGCAACATGAGGAGCTGTTTCTGTGGACCCAGGGGTGCCCAACCCACTAAGCCATGCCGCTGCTGATGGCCTTGGTGCCCCAGGCACACCTGCACACCTGGCACAAGACCCTGAGCTTCAATGGCGCAGTGGGCAAGCCTGTGCTGTCCTGCAATCTCTGCTTCCTGGAGATAAAGTTTTGCACTGTATCCTGCCTCCCTGCATGCTGTGGGAGGGGAACATGAGAGCCAAGGGAGCACAGCTGGGCCATGTAGGGAGTGGTGTTAGGGGCCAGGCCTGGGGGCAGGGGCCAGGGACAGGAGCTGGGGTGGGGAGAGCAAATGCTTACTGAGCAGTAAACAGTGCTACAACACAGTAAAGCCTCCTATGTAGATGCACACTTTGTGATTAAGACCATGTCCCTTCTTCTGTTATACTAACACTGGAGGACAGGCACTAGCCTAGCCCAGCAGAAGCTCCTGCTATAAGCTGGCACCACGAACATTGTTCTCCAATAAGAGTGACTGTGAGTGCTGTCCCTGTGCTGAATTCTCTGTACTCAATGAGATGTGAGCTAGGTTTTCTGGTCAAGTAGGCACCTCCCCTCTGATCACTCCAGAACCTAAGATTATAGAGTCATTTTCTTTATAGTCATGTCAAGAATATCAGCCCTGAGAAGAAGTAGATTTCAACCAAACTCCTTTGCCTAGCATTTCTTAATGGTTACCAGTATGTACCACTGTGTTTACCATCCAGGTTTCCTGGTTTGTCCTCTGGAGTGGGTATTTCTCTCTGTTGACTCTACAGGGATTCTCTGTGCCTTTATCATATCAATTTCTTGAGTCAAAGAAATACCAAAGTGGAGATGCCTATAGAAACAACTCGGTTTAGGCTTTTAAGTACAAACATTTTAAAAAATCACTAATGGGTCTTGGGATGTCTCAGTGGCCTGATTTTCAGAGAAGCTGAACACTATGTACTCCAAATGGATGCTATACAAAAGTTGGGTGTCAAGAAATTGAGGTACTTTGAATTACAGAAAAGTGAAAGTGAACATTTTACTATCAACTAGGCCACTTTCCCTATTATCCATCCATCTATCTTCAATGCAGTATCTGACCACCTATTAAATATACTTGTCCACCTTGCTTTATGTGTTGTACAGATTAATTGATATTTGCAAAGTGCCTTGAAAGAAAATAGTAGCTTTATTATTACTACCTGCATTTTGGCCGCTCAGAAGCTCACATGAAAAATAGTGGCAGGAGACTTTTCATGGTCTGAGAATTTTCCGCACTACTAATCCTTGTATTAATACCTGTTTGAGTGTATTTGAAAGATGGGCTCAAGCAAATTGATTCTGAACATGTTTCAATTTAATATTCTGAGTGATTAAAATAATACAACTTCTATCCTAGGCGGAAGCCACCAAACCCAACACCCAATGAGATTTTTTTATTCATTCTTCTTTCAGAGAAAATGAATGAATAAATAAATCAATTAGTATAAACTATTCCATCAAAATGTCCTTGAGGCTGCTTATTTTGGAAATTCACCTCCTTGTCCAAGGGAGTTTACTTAACACAAGGATATGACCTTAGCTTTACTGCAGCAAGCAAAGCAAAATCAATACTATAGCGGTGATACTTAGGGACTGCTGATAAGAGAGTTCATGGGGAAAGGGAAATCACTGTGGTACAGCTCTGATAAACCAATAATTGTGTTTTATTAATATAAATGTGCTTGGGGGTTTAGGACATTGGTAGAAGACTTTAAAAAAGAATCAAATCAGATATAAATTTAAATGAAAGGAAAATACATTTATCAAAATTAAAGTGTACATCAAAACCATTGGAAATATGACAAGAGGATAGATTGCTTAACAGTTGATACATTCTTGTGCGTGCTTCAAAGCAGTTGAAGACTAGGGCTGGAGGCTCACATCACCTGGCTACAATGAGTGAAGAAAGAAGACATTGACGTAGGACCACAGTCTGATACCTTTACTTGCTGAATGTCACCTTCTCCACAAAAAGTTTCGGTGCCTTCAAAATGAATAGCTGTGGAGTGTGGTACAGTTCCGAGTTAGCGGAGTGATTAAATTTATAAGCATCTGACCCAGAACAGAGAAGAATAATGCTCCTGATGTCACTTTGAATTTATGGGTCTGATAGTGTGGCAGAACAACACAAACTGCACTTCAACACAAACTGTACTGGCCACAGCTATATTTCAATAGGTAGCTCTCAGAAAACCTTGGGAGAGGTGATGTAGCACGCTAGCTTTGCTGTTTGAAGTGTTCAAGGTGGTATGACTTCATCTTGCCTTGAATGTGCTTCATTGAGTAATGCTCTCTTCAGTGTAGGTAACAAGCCAAGGCTGAATACCATCATCCTTACTCAATTTGAATAGTATTATGCTCTAAGTAGACCATTACTCCCTGGCTTTAGTCAAACCACTCTAGGCATAAGGTCCAACTCCATGGGATTAACGCTGACAGTATCTGGTCCCAAAAGGATAATACTACCCCCATCACAGACTGACATTAGTTTTGCTTTGATCTGGTTCTGGAGTGCTCAGAGAGGAGGTACCTACCTGACCAGGACACTGCCGAGCTCACATCTCATTTTGTACATAGAATTCAGCGCAAAAGCAGTACTCAGGCTCTCTTTCTATGGACCTATGGTCATGGTGTCAATAACCAACTTTTGCACAATGGTTAGTGGTTAAGTACTCAACCAGGCCATTGTAGATTTGGGCTGTAGGCCCCACACATCATAAGATTCTCATCCACGACCTCCCAGTGGTAGGGCACTTCTTAGAACAAAACAGCGCATCAAGACAAGGCACCACAGATTACAGGATCTCAGAAACATTAGAGGAGTTGAAGTGAAAACATGTCATAATGGATAGTCCTAGATAAGCAAGGAAAAAAAAAAAAGATCATTCAGCAGAGCAACATGACCAGTTATTCAGCTGGTGTAAATTGGTTTAGCTCCATTAAAGTTAATAGAGCAATGGTAATTTAAACTGGCTGCATCTGTGGTCCATCATCTAGGTAAACAAGGAATAAAGACCAGATACAAAGTAACAAAGAACTTGGGAGAAAAAAATACTACCAAATCGGACCTGAGTTGTCCACAAGCAACCAGAAAATACCCTCCTTTTTATCCACTTTTAGAAAGGATATAAAGTCCAGAGTTTTTTTAGATGGGCTTAGTACTTTTGAAACAGATCCTATACAGATCAGTGCATCCATTCATTCTTATACGGCCACATTATTTAGATTCTTAGACAGATGTTGAGCTTTCTTTCTTTTCTTCCTTTTTTTTTTTTTTTTTTTTTTGAGAGAGAGAGAGAAAGAGAGATTGGTCCAAATGGCTTTTCAAGTCAATTGGTGTTTTAGCATTTCAGTGAGAACCTGTAAAAATACTAAGTGGTTGATTTCCCTAC
>NW_005841890.1:376710-395191 GCF_000455745.1 Alligator sinensis
TACATCTTTTCTCCAAGCACAATCTCTTAAAATTATGCACTTATATAATTCTCCCTATAGCATCAACCTATCACATTTGCGTTGTCATTTCTACTCGACCTATTTTGAGGTGGGAGAAATGTATATACAGAAATGGAACATTTTCAAGCATTATCAAAATTATGCACACTGCCATAACTAACATGAGTCAGATTGGGTCAAAATACTCCATTCATAGCAATTTCAGGATTTCAGATATCACAAAGCTTAGAAATATTCATACATATACATACTATATATATGTATACACACACATGTGTATGTGTGTGTGTGTGTATATATATATATATATATATACACACACACACACACACACACATATACGTATATATCTATATATCTATGCATACATACATACATATACATATATATACATATACATAAATAAATGATTAAAGTTAAAGATATATATATATATATATATATATAACTTTAATCAGACCCCCTCAAAAAATGGGCAGAGGGAATTTATCCTTACACCAAAGAGCCTGTGGCATAGAATTTGAGATTAATTTTTCATGCAATGGAACAGAGAACAGAAATAACAAATGTCTGTTACAAAGCAGTCCATTATGCTGATACACTATCTGTACACATTCATCTTCCCCTTTATTCATCATCATTTGTAAAGAAGTATTATTGCTTACCATCCAGTAATGCTCATCTCATATTTACCCACAATATTAAGCAGATGTCTGTAAGTGTAATTAAAGAGATAAAATATAGAACATTGTTCTTTAGTGATGAAAGACATGGTATGTGAAGAAGAGAAAATTGTTTTTTTTTTTTCATTTGTGAGTTGCTATTTGTTGACATTTGCATGTGGAAGTAAAGGCTCGGAGAATGGTTCTTCACAATGTCTACATTTGATATATATTTTTTTTTTTGCATTAAAAATCATAGAGAACTGATGCAAAGGAATTTTTTAAAGGAAAAAAAAACAGTTTGGAAACTTTCTCTTAATGTCAAAAGATTAACTAAACTTTTTTGGTACTAAAATATTATAGGTATATATTTTTTAAAAGTCCATTGTCATGTAATATTTTTTTTAAATTATTTCTCAAAATACCTACCTAATGTGCAAAGTTCTTCCCAGTTTCATAAGAAGGGAATGCTTATTTCTTATGCCAATTATTCAGGGTCCTGGACAGACAAACAAGAAAAGGGAAGTTAGGGAAAGGGGTGCAATTATTAAAGTTATCTGAATGCAAGACATTTGGAACCAGATCCTATTCCATTTCTTTGGAGCCTAAGTGCAATCCTATTCCATCCTGTTCAAATCCCCGCAAAACTATTAATGCAAAACATGAATGGGTCTTCCTCCACCTCACTGCTCTTAGTGACTTCATCTTAAGGTAGCGGAAGAGTGATGCCGTAGCTGTGAGGATGCAGAAAGTATGCAAGATGCAAGGATTTCTTAGTGTGATATTGTTTATTGGACCAACTACGTAGTTGGGATAGAGTTAGAGAATCTTTTGATTATACCCTTAGTCTTAAAGCTAAAATGATGGTGTGTTATGAAAATAGGTAAGTTAACATTTTTTTTCAGGGACTTGAGCAGTGTTGGGTAGGATCACACTTGGATGCCTAAGCCTGCTTATATGCCTAATAGATGGAATAGGACCAGGCCCGTAGACCCAATGTATGCCAATAAGGACCAACTTTTTTTGGCAGCCATGCCATAAGGTAATCGCTACGCTCTCTGAGTGCCACTCTGGCCCTCTTCCCCTACCTAATCTGTTGCACTGCTTTCTGCTCCCTATCCTATCTCCAGCTGTATTCCCTGTGTTGGCCACCCCTGGGGTAAAAGCCCAACAAAAATGCTTCTTTAATACTGACTGAAAGGTTGGAAAGGACAAGGACCTTGTGGGTGAGCCCAGGGAGGTTGTACATGCCATATGGAGAAAGATAAGGAGGCACTGTTCCTTGCTGCTCTCAAATGGCTAATTCACTGTCAATTTAGGCTTTAATGGTTAATCTTACTATTATTTTTATTTGTTCAGTGGTAACATGAAGAGATCTTTTGACAGAAACAGGCCCCAGGGATAGCTATGATGTCCCCAGGGGCCACGCGGTTCCACTCTGGCTCTTCAGAGTACCCTCCCTTTCCTCTTGCCTGCCATGCTATTATAGAATTGTTTTATGTTGTAGACAGGAGGCTGCCCCAGGGCACTGGGGCAAGCCATAGTCTGCTTTGGCCAATGGGTCCCTCCTGTACCCAGCTGACCCCCAGTCTGGTTCTTCAAGCTCTAAGTGGGGTCCTCCTTGGCTTCATCACTGCCTCAGGGCTCTGTCACCTTAAGGACCATCTGTAGCCTCCTTCTTCCCCTACAACCATAACCATGCCTCAAAGATGTAACTCAGTTACCATTTGCCTTGCTGTATAGTCTTCGGCCTTCTTAGCTTTAGCCTACAGATTACTCTGGCTCTTGACTGGTAGCCTAGCTCCACTCACTCTGGCCTGGTCTTCCAGTCTCAGCTTCTTGTTGGCCCCTGGATGCCTCTGTTGCCTGCTTTGGGCTCAAGCTCTGACTCCTGGCTCTGGCTGTCTCAACCTCAGGCCTGCTTCAGTCTTATGCCTCTGCCCCTGACAGGGCTGAACATGGCATACCCCTCAGGCACCTCTGTGGTTTCTTTCAACCCTTAGAGCCATATCTGGTCCTCCAGTACCAAGATAAAACAAAAATTCAGGAACAACTTTAAAACTCAAACACTCAGCTCCCACATCTCAGTTATCACCACTGCCAAGCCACCTCCCCATGCTCTGGCTCTCCCAGCCCTGGGATTACCTGGCATACCTTCAGCTTCAACTCCCCACCAGCCTGGGCCACCAGGAGCAATCTTTTCTGCAGAGCTCAGGGCTGCTTTGCTCCTGTGTCTCAGGGCCCCAGGTTTATATCCCCTGGGCTCCTCCTTTTCTGGTCAGGTGGTCTCCCAACAGGCTGTTCATGGGTCCCCTCAGTCCCAAGAGCATCTTACTGCCATTTCTCTGGCTGAATTGTAGTAGCATCCTTGCTACCTAACCAGAGCTTGGACTTAGTGTCCTAATGGCAAGCAGCTAGCCCCATAAGAGGCACTTGCAGCCTACCTAATGGGTCCCTGGCTGTTTACTCCCCTGCAGCTAGCCCATAACACTCATTCTTCCCCCACCTGGGAACATCCCTACTGCAGCTTCTCCCTAAAAGTAAAAGGATCCCTTGACTCCCTGTTACAGACATATTCAAAATGAGGAATGTTTATTACCATTTCCCTCATTTTTAAGTGAATTTAGGGCAAATGAAAGCCATCAGATTGGCAGTCTAGAATGCCAAAATACTCCAGCTAGTCATAGACAACATACAGAATGAGCAGGACATTTTTTAAATTTTTTTTTTAACCCACATGCTCCACGAGGGCCTTAGCCATACTGGAGAATTTATCATGCATTTCTTGATAACAGTATCTGCGATACTATTAACAGGTTGCATTCTCTGGGCATGTCCACACATGCAGGCATGTGCACTTGCAACAGCTCAAATAGCAGAGGCACAAATTTGGGCCTCATCACCCATGCCTGAATATGTACTTTGGTGTGGGGCATATTGTGCCATTGGAGGCAAACTGGCTCTGCCCAGCTCTTCTCGGATCTGAAGCCAGGGGGGGCAGTCCTCCCCAACCCCACACAGTCCCCCGCACCCACAGACCTGCCCCCCTACCCTAGTACCCCTTTCCCCACACACACAGTCCCCCCAATCCCACGTCCCTACTTACCTGCGACAGCGCCTGGCTCTGATCCATCGCTGCAGCCTTGCCCCACTCCTATTTGGCCCAGCATGCTGAGGCAGTGTCCTGCAGCAACAGGGTAACGGAAGCCATAGAGATGCTCTGGTTGGGTGCCACAGCACCTCTTTGGAGGACCCAGTCTCCAGTTGCCTCTAGGCAGTAGTGTGCCTTGTACAACTTTTTCTGGCATTTTTTTTTTGAACCTGGGATTTCCCTGTATCAAATTTAGAGCCTGTACTGCAAATATGAACACTTTTCCATTCTTAGCGGGCCTCTTGCAGCATCTCAAACTGTTTTGAGGTGCTGCAACAGGCACGTGCTTGCTAGTCTGGATGCGGCCTCTGTGACTATTAGCTTTTCCACTCTATGTATGTAACCCAGGTACACCTAAGGGTGTGTCCTATTCTCAATAGGATGGGATGGGTATGCAGGAGGAGGTGCTGTGAGAGGGATGCCAGAATTTCGAGCAGATCCCTCTTTCCTCTATAGTTAGCCCGAAGTTCTTAACTATATACAATTTATTGAGTTATAATATACATAAACATAAAACTAAATATCATATACGTATATTTACACAGTGAACATTAACCAATAACTAAGGTCAAACCCTAAATAACACTACAACATCACAATACAACATTTCAATTATGAAATGTAAGGCGCAAACATGAACAATCATAATAACATCTATTTCCTTAATATAGGCCCTAACCCATGGCAAGAGATAGTGCTTCTTCCAATGGGGTCCCTTGAGGGGTGTCCAGGATGCACCAGGGGCCCCTCCCCTTAGGGCTTTGACTAGGCGGGGGGCTACTCACCCAGCCCCTTCTCTGGGTATTCCCGCCCAAAATGTCTTTCCCCTGTGGGACCCAAGGGCCCAGTGACTCACGCTCCCTCAGGTAGCAGTGGTCAGGGCACAGCTCAATGGGGTCTCCTCTGCTGGAGCACCTCTCCAGGCCTCTCCCATGCCACTGGGCTCCTCCCTACCCTATGTCCTGCTCTGGGCACTGAGGGCTCAGCTCCTTTCAGCTGCTGCATCCTGCTGCTGGCTCCTGGGTGCTGGGCTTCACACTGCAGCACTACTATTTCTCTGTGCCCTGGCTTTAGCACCGAGGGCTCTTTTAGCACAGGCTGGGCCCTTCAGGCTCCATCCTTCTGTTGCCATGCTGGGTGTCTAACCCAAGCAGCCTCCGCAGCTCCCTGGCTCCCAAAGCCTGGGCTCTGTGCACCGAACCATGCACTGTGATGGGCCCGAGAAGTCTCACACTGCTCCCAGGGCCAGATCTCTGTGTACCATCCCTGTGTGCCGTCAACAGCCTGAGCGGTCTTGCACTGCTCCCAAGGCTGCTTCTCCAGTGGCAGGTTCAGGAGCCTTGGGGCTATTGCCCGCTGAGGGACAGCTCCCCAGCTTTTCTTGGCTCCATTCTTCTTGAGTCCCTCACTGCATCTGCCCCTTGTGCTGGGCTTGCAGCTCCTTTTATACACTCTAGGGATCCATCCCTGAAGTCTTCCCAACATGACAGTTTACAGTCTTCAATCTAGTCCAGGAGAGCTCTTCTCCCCCTCCCATCAGGAAAGGGGCATGGCTTTATTTCTCCTTCAGCTTCCTGATTGATGGATGGGCTCCACCAATCAAAACAGCAGGATCTCAAGCCTGGGACAAAACCCAATTTCTGGAAGGTAAGCCTGCTACATGTATATCTGAGGGAGAGGGCTTGACACCTGGTGCTCCAGTGCATAAATTGCATAACTAGAACAGATAAATCCAGTGGGCCTTGCTTCCACCCCTGTTGTCCCCCACTCCTGCCAGGCATCCTCCTGTCTGAATCAACCTCTAGGATCACTGATCTTCCTCCACCAGCTCAAGAAAGCAATAACTAGGTTTGCTGATATCCCAAGCTTGAGGGTTGACAAGGTTCCAAAGACTTGCTCCCCAGACACTCCTAATCCTCACATAGTCCCACAGCAAATGCTATAAACCAGCATGTATCAGCAGCAATAAAATATTCCTTTTGTAAATCTGGATGGTATTTCTGGGGCTGAGTAATTTATCTGCAAGAAACTATAATTCAAGCCCATTGCTTTTATTATTTATATTACAGTCAAGCCTGAAGGTTCCAGCCAAGGTCAGAGCTAGGCACTGTGCAAACATCCAGGAAGAGATGTGCCAGATCCATGGATTATGCTGCCTCAGCATCAGTTTCACTGCTGTGCTTACAATAAATGCAATTTCCACATTTTTATGCAAGTCTAGAGACTCTTATTCTATATTTAGATCTTGCTCACAGCAGTCGTGGTTGTTGAGGAGTAGGCCACTGTCACCCTCAGCTCCTAATTTATTTTTAATAGATTCATTGGTTTTAAAGTCAGAAAAGAACATTCTATCATCTCACCTGACCCCCTGCATCACACGAGCCATAAAAATTTCACCCAGTTACTCTGCTATTGAGTACTAAAGCATATCTTCCAGAAAGACATCCAGCTTTTGTTTAATGAAGTTCTTCCCCTCCCTCCAGAGTTTGTTCCCATGATTAATCACCCTCACTCTTCAGAATTTGCCCCTTATTTCTAATCTGAATGTGTCAGGCTTTAATATTCAGCTATTAGTTCTTCTAATGTCTTTCTCTGCCAGTTTAGAAACCTTTTCTAGTAACTGGTATTTTTGTCACGTGATGGTACTTACCTGCCAAGATCAAGTCACCTCTCTGTCATCTTCTTGAAAAGCTAAATAGATAGTAGATAACATTTTATTTTGTTTTATTAACTGCCAGTCCCCATGTCCGACCCTTCATTGTATTTCCCATTACTTTGGGTCCAGGCCAGTAACCTGAGTCCCAACATCCTGAACTGTTATATTTATTAAAAATATGATCTCTTGAGTGTTCTCCAATTCCTGCCAAATGCTGCTTCTGTTAATATCCTGTGCTATGGTATCTGCTACTACCTGAACATTTCCTCTCTTAAAAAGTCAGTTGTTAGCTGGTCATTCTTCTGTTTCATCAGATCAGGCCCAAACAGTTTTTGGAAACTTTGGAGAGTGGTACATGTCTCCTCCTACCACCCAGCACCCACCCCATAAGGAGTTACTAGCCATGGTTGCTGCACTAAACAACTGTTTTCCATTGTGCCGGGAGGGCAGGGATTGCCCCACATTGCAGAGTGATGGTTGGAATAGCCTTTTGAGCTGTACAGCTTTGTCTTTGTCATTGTGTAACCAAGAGTCAGACGCACAAGTGAAAGACTAGGTGGACAGTGCTTTCTGCAATGCTCTGAGTTACATGTTTTAGGTCAGTCTTTCACTGCTTGAAGACTAAAATAGTATCAGTCAACTGGGGGGCTCCAGGTGCCAGGAGCTGGAGAAAGGCTCTGGTTTATGGGGAAAACTGGGTGCTGGAGCTGACTCAGGGAGCAGTGGGGAAGGATCCAGGTGCCAGGGCCAGACTGGGGAGCCAGAGAACAAAGAAAGAGAGGGACAGGAAAAATTGGGGAGAGAAGGCAGAAAGAGATAGGGATTGGGGGGGAGGGGGGAGGCAGGGGCCACGGGACTGAGATGGGGAAGCCAGGAAATAAAGCCGGGAACAGAGGGAGATAGCTGAGAGTTAGAGGGAGATGGAAAAGCAGTGGTGAGCAGGGAAAAGGAAGCAGGGATGGAACCAGAGGCTCGGGTGTGATCTGCTGGGGTTGAGAGAAGAGAGAGAGAAAAATTAGGGAGAAAATCAGAGGGGCAGAAAGCAGAAGTTAGAGTAGGGCTGGGAGGTCAGAGGCAAAACCCAACTTGGGTTCCAAATAACAGTGAGTTTATTGGACAGGAACAGATGGGAACACAATATACAGGCTCTAGAGCTTATTGGTTTGTTTACACCCACTCACACACACAGACAATTGCAGCTGGGGTCGAAGATGCTTGGTAGAGGGGCTGAAGTCCGGGAGAAGAGAGAGACAGGGTCCAAGTTGGAGGAGGAAAGGTATGGGTAATATTTACCTATCCCAAGCTGAAAGCTGGTCCTTGATAGCCAATCGGGGTCTCCTTCAGCAAGGTGTTATCCAGAGGGGGTCACCGGCAGGGCCTCTGAAGTGGATAGGTGGTGTGACGTGGAGCTGATCTGATCTGGATGGAAATGGCATTCCCACTGGCTCTGTCTTCGCTGCCCCCTTTTATAGGGGCAGACCTTCTATGACCCTAGTGGCAGAGGCATGCCCAGGCAAGGGTAAGTCCCCGGTGTACTCAGCATGTGCACTCCAGGTGAGGACGTGCAGTTTCAGGTGTCTGTAATGGTGGGTTGGCTGGTTTCTGCAGCAGCCTTTGTCTTCCAAATCTTGAACCAGGGAGGGTTTATGCAGGGTGATGGTTGGATCCTTGAGTTGATGGTTCGGTCATTCAGAGGGAGCTATTTTTAGGCCTACTGCCATTGTCTGTCAATCACCCATTCACACACGAAACCAGTTTACATTGGAGAAGGGTCATGAGTCACACAGCTACAACAGTTACAATAGGGTATGCCCAGGCAGGGGACAAAAGATGGAGACTTGACAGACAAAATGGAAATTTGACATGACTTATGCTAACTTACATATGTAGGCCTAAATCATATAGCCTCAGTAAAGCAGTAATATAAAACAGTGAAAATCAATATAATCTTAATAATTATATAATATAAAACAGCGGATATCCATAACAGGGCACTTATTTGCAAAGAAGGAGAGAAAAAAACCAAAACAAAACAACAACAACTTGCTACCAAAATAAAATGCTAAAGCTTATCCTATGTCTTAGCTTATTCTTTCTCTTAGCTCACTTACCTATAGGGAATAGAGAGGGAGAGAAAAAGTCAGAAATAGTTGGGGAAGGAATACATATCTATATCTAGATATCTAGATAGATAGATAGATAAAAAGAAAAACTGGGGGTTATGTTACAATTGAATAGTTGCTAGTTTGGAGGGAAATATCCAATGTCAAACACTGCAGAGCAACATTGAACAGAGATATAAATAGGGGAGTGAATTGGATTTTTTCCCCCTCCAGTGAAAAATGTTGAGATTTAATAAAAAATTGAAATGCTCAGCCCCCTACATTTTTCAGTTTCCAGTATTTGAGGGTGGGGCAGGGGGATTAATTTATTTTAGGATGGGTTTTGCAGCTGTGGGGAGGGAGGAGGGCAGCCTAAGGGTGAAATTATGTTTCCCTCTGCACCTAAACAGCAGTTTTTCCAGATGAATAAGGTTTCTTTAGCACTTAGGCACAGGTTGTAATTCTATTATCTCTCCACTATGAATTCATAAGCGTGCACATATAGCTGAGCATGTACAGTAGACAATGCACAGGGTTGTTCTGCCGGGAAAAAGAGAAGACTCAGAGGTGACTCGGTGCCAGCCTATCAGGGATATATATCAGGGATGGGGGAGCATCTATTCACTAAAGCCCCCCAGGGAGGACAAAAATAATGGGCACAAACTGCTTTGGGCTAAACATAAGGAAATACTTCTTTACAAGTTGAGTGCCCAGGGTTTGGAACAGGCTTCTCCCAGAGGTGGTACAGTCACCTACCCTGGCGCTCTTCAACAGGCATCTTGACACCCATCTTGTTGGGGTTGTCTGATCCCCATGGTCTTTCCTGGCCAAGTGCAGGGGGGTTGGACCCGATGACCTGTAAGGCCTCTTCCAGCCCCTAACAACTATGAAACTCTGCACAGGTTATATGTGGACATGTCTGTGTGTAAGTCCTGGAGGTGGGGAAAAGAGGGAGGGTTTTCTGAAGATTTAGCTCAAATAGTTGAATGGTTAGGGTGCTTGCTTGGGAAGCAGGAGACCCAGACTCCAGATGTCCCCATCCTTGGCTAGAGGAGGTAGGAGTCTGCATTTTTCTGACTTCCTAGCACTAACCATCATACCACAGATCAGCCAATACAGAGGTCCTTCTCCTTTACTCCTTCTGAAGGTGGCAGCCAAGAGCAAGAGGTATGTGGATCCAAGAAAAGATGAAGCTACAGGTGGTATGGCTGGATGGTCTCCTGGAAAGCAAAAGTCTTGGGTTCTAATGCGGATTCTTGCTCCCAATGGGATGGCAAGTTTCATTCTCTCTCCATGCAATTTATCCAGTAACTATTAGATGCAAAATGCAGCAGCTCAGTTTCAAAATGAACATTGGAGAGATTGTTTTTTTCCCCAGGCTTTATGGCACTACATGAACGTGTATGTATCTCTATAGTGGTCCAGCAAGTGCATAGCATACTGATCATTCTCAGTATGTATGCACATGCTTGCGTAATAGAACTACAGGTTTAATAGAACTGCAACCTGTACGTAAGTGCCAAAAAAGTTATTTATGCAGCTGCCATTTAGGCAGAAAAAGTGTAATTTTTGGCTTAAGACCTTTTAGTCTAAAAAGCAATTTTTTATTTTGCCTAAATTTGGTAAAACCTGAACATTTTATAGTTCAAGGCTTTTGGTATGCGTGTGTGTGTAGAGGGGGGGATCCCCCTAAAAGAAAGTGGATTTTCTGTTTAAAAAATACACTATAATAGAAAAGAAATATTGTTTTCTACAAAAATATAGTTTTCACAGAAAAAATCCAAACAGGCATAACAAATGGGCAAAGCTATTGTTTGAAATTAACATAACTATTGTTTCCCAAAGACAACATTAGAGATTGCTGTTGTCTGAAAAGACAAAGCATTAAAGGCCTCTTTCATCTCTGGTATATCTACATTGATTTATGTGAGCATTGAATTCTCTCAGAATTCAATGGCCTCAACTCCTGAAAGCTCTTGCCAAGATGTTTCAAGCAAAGTTGAGAACCTGCCTTCTGGAAATCAGGCCTCTTTCTCATGTCTGTAATTTGCAACTCCAAATTACTAAGCATTGTTAAAAATCTTTGCCTGCAAAAGCAGGGTAAGGAGTAATCTATAGTTATATAAAAATCAAGATTTATTTTTTTCTTGATTCGTATTAGACCTATGTACTTCAGACACAGCAAGTTCAGAGACATTTATGGATGGTGTCAATTTTCAGAAGGGCAGCCTAATTTTTTCTGGGGTCTAATTTGTGCTGATACAATTTTCACTTCCATGCTCCAACTCTAATTCATTTTGTAGGTGAAAATTGCACCCACACAACATCGTCAACTTGTCTGAAAATGTATCCCTAATTATTGCACCACCGCCTACATGATGGAGGAGCTCTTACTGTTGTCTGGTGACATTTGTTTGTAGAAGACAGATACACATGAATTTTACATCAAGTAGGAGAATGCTGGATTGTTAAAGTAAATGCAATTGCCAAAGCCTTATGTTCTATTTTAAATGATTAATAATATTTGTCACTGGCATTGCAGTCTATTGGTATACAGCATGCAATTTAAGTGACTGTGGCTTCTTTTGGATTGGGGTGATTAATGACTGACAAATTGGTTCCAATTTATTGTGAGACTTTTGACTGAAGGACTTCAGCTAAAAAAACCCACAAAACCAACCTGTACTAAACATCACGAACTATGTCACTATGTACATATATGCTTTCTTCCCCTTGCTCCTGTAAGAGAATTCAATAACGCTACCTGGAAAAATGATCATCTTCTACTGGTATTGAAACTGGAGGAGAGATTACACTTGGACTTATTGAGTGGAAGAATGCAGCCCAGAATGCCTTCTTGACAACAAGAGATCACGGTTGACTCATATTCAACTTACTGTCTACTGTAACCCCCAGGTCCTTTTCTGTAGAGCTGCTACTTAGCCAGTCAGTCCCAAGGCTGTACTGGTGCATGGGATTGCTCTCTCCTAAGTGCAGGACTTTGCACTTATCCTTATTGAACCCCATGAGATTTCTTTTGGCCCAATCCTCCTCTTCCTCTAGGTTACTCTGAATCCTAGCCCTACCCTCCAGAATATCTACTGCACCCTTCAGCTTGGTGTGTTCTGCAAACTTGCTGAGGGTGCCATTCATCCCATCTTCCAGACTATTAATGAAGTTATTGAACAAAACTGCCCTCAGGACTGACCCCTGGGGCACTCCACTTGATATCAGCTGCCAACTAGGTGTTACCTGTGCTGGCACATTAGGGCAGGTGAGGTGCCAGATTCCAGATTCTCAGGGTGCCAGTAGCCCCAGGAAACTCCACCCTCCCAGGCAAGTCTGCTGCCTGAGGTGTCCCATGGAGAGGTGTGTCCCTCACCCGCACCGCCCAAGAATTTGGTCCACGCCCAATAAACACCTTGGGTTCTTTCTTATGTACAACTATATACAAAAAAGAAATGATTAAGCAAGAAAAGAAGACAGTATATATATTAACTTCAATTAACAATTAAATCAGTGACATGAATAAAATCTGCAACTACAACCTTTAGGTGACTGATTCACCCCCACTAGGTAGTCCCACTTACAGCAAATAATCTCAATAATTGCATTCCCCTGTTATAATCCTTCAAAACCAGTTTCCCTTAGAATAAAATCAACTCCCATTACAATACATGGCAATACAGCTTTAACTATGATCCACCACTAGATGGCAAAGGCAAGGCTTTTGCTGCTCCATGGAAAGGGGACTCCTTGGTCTTTCTTGGTAACTCAGCAAATGTATGTCTCCTATCAGCCACTGAAGGTAATAGGCTTCTTTTTTTTAGTTTCCTTTTGAAAAATATACCTCCTGTAAACACTAGGGGTTAAGTGGCCCCTCACACACCTGTGCAGATTTGGGATTCTCACACTCCGCTCCCTCTCCTGGCAGTCTCTCTGCCCCAGTGCCTCCACATGCACACAGGGGGATTCCCTCTGCAGGTCTCTGTTCCTGCAGTATGAGCCTTTCCAGTCCAAACAGAGGACTTTTCTCCACAGGTCCCTGATCAGGCAGCTTCTTCTATCTCCCAATTAGTTTATCAACCCCTCTCCACTCTTTCTTGTCTCTGATTGCACAGCTCTGACCTGAGTGGGGAATCAGCTTCTCCTGGGATGACTCAGGCTCTCCTCTGTCCTGTTGTCTACTCCCCAACAATCCTCAGCTCTGTTTCCTCTGCTGGGGGTGGGGAAGCTGAGTCTCTGACCCTCTCTCTAGGCTGGTGTTATTCTCCGCCAGCTTTTCTCCCCAATGCTTTTCCTCCCTCAGCTTTTTATGGCTCCATAGTAGCCAATCAGAGCCCAGGGTTTGCAATGGGGGCTCTGGTCATAGTTCAAATCCTCCAGTAAAAAGCATGCCTTGTGCACAGCATACCCTCCATTTGGAAAAGCCATTGCACCCTCTGCAAACATTTTGCCACCCCTCTTGCAAAGTTCTTAGGTACAGCTCACCCACTGAGCTTGCAGCTGTTATATAGACATGGAACCATTGGTTACTACTCTCTGAGCCTGATGTTCCAGCCAGTTTTCTATCCACCTCACAGTCCGTTCATTCAGCCCATACTTCCTTAGCTTGCCTACAAGAATCTTATGGGAGACCATATTAAACGGCTTGCTAAAATCAAGGTATACCACATCCACCAGTCTCCCTGCATCCACAGAATCACTCACTTCATCATCAAAGGCAATCAGGTTGGTCAGGCATGACTTGCCCTTGGTGAATCCATTCTGACTGTTCCTATTCACCTTCTTCTCCCCCAGTTGCTTAGAAATGGATTCCTGGAGGGTGTGCTCCATGATTTTTCCATGGACTAAGTTGAGGCTGACTAGTCTGTAGTTCCCTGGATCCTCCTTCTTCCCTTTATTAAAGATGGGCACTATATTTGCCCTTTTACAATCATCCAGGACCTCCCCTGATCATCATGAGTTTTCAAAGATGATGGCCAGTGACTCTGCAATCACCTCAGCACCCTTGGGTGCATCCTGTCCAGCCCCATGGACTTGAACATGTCCAGCTTTTCTAAAAAATGCCTAACCTGTTCTTTCATCACTGAAGGTTGCTCACCTTCTCCTCAAACTGTGCTGCCCAGTGCAGTAGTTTGGGAGCTGACCTTGCCTGAGAAGACCAAGGTGAAAAAGACATTGAGTACTTCAGCCTTTTCCTCATCATCTATCACTAGGTTGCCTCCCCCATTCAACAAGGGACCCACACTTTCCCTGACCTTTGTCTTGTTCCTAACATATTTGTAGAAACCCTTTTTGCTATCCTTCACATCCCTTGCTAACTGCAACTCCAACTATGCTTTGGTCTTTCTGACTTCATCTGTGCATGCAAGAGCAATATTCTTATACTCCTCCCTAGTTGTTTGTCCAAATTTCAACTTCTTGTAAGCTTCCTTTTTGTGTTTAAGTTCACTGAAGAGTTCTGTGCTAAACCAAGCTAGTCGCTTGTCACATTTGCTCTTCTTCATGCACATCAGGATGGTTTGTTCCTGCACCCTCAGTAAGGTTTCTCTAAAATACAACCAGCTGTCCTGGACTCCTTTCCCCTCAGACTCGACTCCCAGGGCATCCTGCTGGTCAGTTGCTTGAGGGAGTCAAAGTCCGCTTTTCTGAAGTCCAGGGTCCTTACTCTGCTGCTCTCCATCCTTCCTTTCCTCAGGATCTTGAACTCAATCATTTCATGATCAGTGCTGCCCAACTTGCCATCCACTTCTACATCCCCCCCCAATTCTTCCCTGTTTGTGAGAAGGATGTCAAGAAGAGCATGGCCTCTAGTTGGTCTCCAACACTTGCACTGGGAAGTTGTCCCCCACACACTGTGATCTGGAAACTTCTGCTAGTTGTCTGAAAAAAACCTCATCTACTTCATCTTCCTGGTCTGGTGGTCTATAGCACTCACCTACCACAACATTACCCTTGTTGCTCTCCACTCTAATCTTAACCTAGACACTTTCAAGAGGCCTATCTCCAGTTTCATACTGGATCCCTGAATAGTCATACAGCTCTTTTACATAAAGTGCAACTCCTCTTCCTCTTCTTCCCTACCTGTCCTTCCTGAACAGTTTATACCCATCCATGACAGTACTCCAGTCATGCAAGCTATACCACCAAGACTCAGTCTTGTCTAATTAGATTGTAATCTTTATGGCAAGGACTTTCTCTCCCAATTGTGGCATCTCAGTTGCCTATGACAACTGCCAATCCCTGAATCTGGATGCACTAACATATTTTCAATGTTGTTCTGTGAATGTGTTGCATCAATGGCTTAAACATGTTAGGTTTGTCCAGGTCACAACAGGAAAGAAAGACAAATAGACCAAAGAAGAATAACTGGGGGTAATGAGATGAAGCAGAGCAAAGGGAAATGTAAACAATATAACACGAAATGTTTGCCAGAGGTGAAAGCTGTTAAACTGTGGAACAGAATTCTTGATAGGAAAGAATGGCAGATCCATCGTTTGTGATATTATATTGTACTGAAGAAAATTAAGTAGGTTTTAGTTCCCCACTGACAATGGACTAGAACATGAATAATGGATGCTTCTGGGAATTTAGGTCAAAATAAAGATCCTGGGTAAAGGAAAAGAATGTTGTGCTGGAAGTAGTAAGGGAAAACATATCCATTTATTTTGTTGTTGAGATTTACCAGTTGAAAGGGAAAATTCAAAGACAGGCAAGTTTAAGTCTCCTATTACAGTTGATTAAATGTGGAGATGGAAACTCATAACTAAATATGATGCCCCAAAGCAAGCAGGAACAAGTCTTATGGGCAGCCTCTGTGTGTGGGGAAGGTGGCAGATCAGAAAGGGGTCAGGCAGCACAGCAGCAGACAGAGCAGTAAGCATAAGGCAGAGCATAAAATGAAGCAGGGAGAAGATGACATCCAGGAAGCAGAAAGCAGAGCAGCAGATCGGGCAGAGGAAGATGATCAGAATGACACTTAGGGATGGGGCATGCCTGCCCAAAAGGTTGCTCTTCCTCTCATAGGCGATGTGTAGGGAGGACACAGCGGGCACATGACCCCCCTGACAGGGTTGCCACTATGCATCTTTGGGGGCTCACCAGCTCCATCCCTGCTGCCAACACATTGGCAGCATATGCGGGTGCCCCCCCAGACTCAGGAGGCATCAATTGCCCATGCTTCCTCTCCTGCCTACTGCCCTAATCCATCAGGAGCAGGCATAGGGCTTAAGAGACCTAGGGTTAAATCCTATTTTACTTTTTGCCCCTAAATGGTAGTTATGCAGCCCCATAGCTGCAGTTTCTGGCACTTATACAGTTTGTGATTCAGCTCTGGCCACGCAAATGTACAGTCATTGAGCATGCTTAGTGCGACTGTACTTTGACTGATCAACCAAGCAATGACTCAGGTATACATGTAAGGCCAAGCAAGTTCTGAACTTGTATTTGGGCTAAATCCATTAACTGGAGTTGGGTACTGAAGAAAAAGAAGGTGGGGGTCCTATATTTTAACCCAACAGCCTAGCTGTTAGGTCCCTTATTCCCAAAGAGAAATAAATATTCCCAATGCTGTTCTATCCATTTTATCCAATGGATATTAAATATAAGGTGCAACGGCTCAGCTTTAAAAAGAGGACTGGAGAGGGATAATCTGTGGCCTGGTGGTTAGAGCAGTCAGTATGGAAGAAAGAGATGCAGGTATTAAGACTGATTACTTTTAGAAAAGTAATGGTCATCTTGTTGTGTGATCACATCTGTATCGGTAACCACTAACAACCGAGTTAAACACACATCACCTAACACAGTTTTGGAGTGCTGGTTTTGGCATTTACTAACTGTGCTGCGGGGACCTCAAAAATGGCTGTGTTTTCTAGACTTCTCATTTATATACACCAAATTAGTTGCTACATTTAGACACTTGTTTCTTATGGAGTGCCGGGGTAGAAGTCTCATGAGAAGTGACTTACATGGGAAGCCTCCTAAAGTAGTGTTTCTGCTGGAACACTTTGAAGCAGCATCAAAGATGTAGCAAGGTTGATTTAAGTATCAGAAAATAGCTGTGAATAAGCACTTCACAGACTTGTGAAGCTGGAGAGTAGGTCTCATCTGCTTTCTTCCAGAGCTCTTACAACTTTAATGAAAGTATGTTTCTTGGAGAAAGAGGGAAAAAAAAAAAAAGAAAAAGGCAAAAAAAATCCTTACTATCTAGTTACCTTTCCATCACACCTGTCCATCTAAATATGTATGTTCCAGATAGCACAGCATCTGATCAACTCTCAAACATTAAAAACTTATCCCCACATTTTCTCTGAGAGGGAGGAAATGGGACTACCTCACTGCGAGAGAAAAGACATACCTGAGGTTGCACAAGAAATCTTGGCAGAACCAAGAACATGCCCATGACAGTTTAATCCAGTTCCTTTATCATAAGACCACCCTTCCTCTTTTTGGCCTATGCCGTAAGTCTGCTGATAAAATATGTGATAAAATAGTTCTCTTTTGTCCCTGATGTCACCAGACATAACTGATTTGTAAGCTGGTAGCATCCCCTGCCAGCTGGTCCTGTGAGCCACAGATGCACTTTCCAAGTTCAAAATAGGCCCTTTATTCAAAGCCCTCCCTGGGAAAGGAAGTCAAACAAATGCAAAACATAGCATTTTCCCTTGAGGCTAACAAACAAAACAGTGCCTTTCCTCTCCATAGGCTGGAAAATAAACCAGTACTTTCCTCCCTTCAAGCTTTCTAACTGCCATAGATTTCTTCATCTCTTTTCTCTCTTTCACCTTGCCTCTTTTTAATGGTTCCAACTGGGGATCAACCCAGCGGCCTAATCCTCCACCTGTACCTCATCAACAAGCATCAGCAACCTTGTAGATTCTTAAAAGATTTATACCATCTCACAGACCCCATCACAGGAATAGACGTATTGAGTTTGAAGATGGCATTTTAACATAGCCACTTAACGGAGCCCAGGCCACACCTTGCATTGCAAAGAGTTTGTTGAATACTTACTGGGTGTTAAAATTTTAGTAGAAAACCTGTGCAAAACTTTCATCCAAAAACCTACGTCAAGATACAAGCCAATATGCAAAATGCATGTCTGTGAAAATGCAAATGTGGGGCAGTGAGGATAAGAGGCAATGGGAGACAATAGGTGTGAGACAGGTAGTTGTGCGGGGACGGGAAGGGGAAACGTTGACCTGGTGACAGAGTGTAGCTGGTCAAATGGAGAGAGGTTACACTGGGGTTTTCAGAAGGCAGGAAGCTTATAATGTACCAAAAATCTAATGTCTATATTTAGTACACCATTTTTTCTATCCAGTATATTTATGAAGTGAAGTTCATAGGCTCATCTGTGAAAGGTGTTTTGAAAATTCCACTTGTTAATTAGAACTGAGAGATTGAAGAGAGAGTGATTGTCTTGTGGCAATGTGCACCCGCAGGTAATGGGGTATTTTTGTCTTTGATAGATTTTGTTTGGTTTCTCCTATATATTTTCCATTCAGTACACTGGATGAGATAGATTACATTTCTGGAGGTGAAAGTGTAAGATCTAGGAATGGTGATGGTTCTGTTGTCGGGTGCAGTTATTGTGGGAGTTTCATATATTCATAGATTGTGAGGCTGGAAGGGACCTCAGAAGATCATCAGGTCCAACCCCCTGCACCAAGCGGGAAAGACAATTGGGTCAAGTGACCCCAGCAAGGTGACTGTCCAGTCTCTTCTTGAAGATTTCCAAGGTAGGTGATTGCACCTCCTCTGGAGGGAGCTTATTCCACATTCTGGACACCCTGACTGTGAAGAAGTTTTTCCTAATGTTAAGTCTGAAACCGTCTTCCAGGAGTTTGTGGCCATTACTCCTGGTTTTCCCCAAGGATGCCCTGCT
>NW_005841890.1:395206-411941 GCF_000455745.1 Alligator sinensis
ACCAACCCCTTGATGCACTCCCCTAATGTAATGGTAAGCTGCTACCAAGTCCTGTTTCAGCTTTCTTTTTTTTCAGGCTGAAGAGTCCCAAATCCCTCATTCTTTCCCGGTATTGCTTGCCCATGTCCTTGTTAAAGTGCAGCACCCAGGACTGGACACAGTACTCCAGCTGCGATCTCACCAATGCTGACTAGAGAGGAGGAATCGCTTCTTTGGTTTTGCTGGAGATGCATCGATTGATGCATGCTAGCGTATTATTTGCCCTGCTGGCCACAGCGTTGCATTGCTGGCTCATAGTCATACTGTGATTTATTATTACCCCCAGGTCCCTTTTGTTCATGGTGCTGGTCAATTTGGCGCCGCCAAGCCTGTAGGTGTCCAGGGGGATGTTTGTCCCCAAGTGGAGCACTTTACATTTCATCTGGTTCTGATCTGCCCAACTTGCTAGCCTCTCTAGGTCCACCTGTATCTGCAGACTATCTTCAAGTGTGACCATGCTCCCCCATAACTTAGTGCCATCCGCAAACTTGGCCAGTGAGATCTTCATCTCCACATCCAGATCATTGATAAAGATGCTGAAAAGTCCTGGACCAAGCTCTGATCCCTGTAGGACACTGCTGGCCACTTCTCACCAGGCTGACACATATCCATTCATTAGGACTCTCTGGGTCCTATCCCACAGCCAGTTTCCCACTCACCTGACTCTCAGAGTCAATATCACAATTCTCCAATTTTCTCACGAGGACATTGTGGGATACCAAATCAAAGGCTTTTTGGAAGTCAAGGTATACAATGTCGACCCCCTTGCTCTTGTCCAGGTGGCAAGTTACCTGGTTATAAAAGGAGATGAGATTGGGAAGGCAAAACCTGCCCACAATTAAACTATTCTGGTTGTCATACAGAATCCTATCTTCTGCAAGCTTATCACAGATAGACTTCTTGATGAACTTTTCTAGGATTTTCTTTAGGATGGAAGTTAGACTGATTGGCCTATAGTTACCCGGGTCCTCTGTCCTGCCCTTCTTGTGCATGGGCACAACATTGGCCCTCTTCCAGTCCTCAGGGACCTCTACAGAGTGCCAAGAGTTTTGGAAGAGTTTTTCTGAGGTTTCTGTGATGCCTTCACCCAGGTCCTTCAGCATTCTTGGATGAAGTTCATCTGGTCCTGCTAACTTACATATGTCTATTTTGTTTTTAATTGATCACACACCAATTCTATGACAATAGTTGGAAGGTGGTCATTCCTACCCTGCTCATCTGTACCCTACCTGGCATGATTTTCCCCGTGGCTTGGTAAAATACTGAGGCAAAGTAGTCATTCAGGAGTTTGGTTTCCTCCTGAGTGCTGGTAACCAGCTGTCCCGAGTCATTGAGCAATGGCCCCACACTCCCCTTTGTTTTTCTCCTGTTCTAAATGTACCTAAAGAAGTACTTCTTGTTGTCCTTGATTCCCATGGCTTATTTGAGTTCAGTCACCACTTTAGCATTTTTGATCAGTTCCCTACAAGTGTGGGACATCATTGTATAGTCTTCTTTGGGGCCTGCCCTGAGCTTCCATTTTTTCTAAGACCCTTTCTTCTTTCTTAGGAGGACCATGATTTCCCTGTTTAGCCCAGAGGGCTTTCTAGCCCTTCTGTTTCCTTTTCCCCACATGGGAATGGACTTCCTTTGTGTTTCAAGGACTGTGTCCTTAATGAACGAACATGGTTCATGCACCCCTGAAACATGGAAAATGCCAAATTTCAACTGATTTTGGATTTTAAACTTCATTGCAAAACAACAAGGAAGTTTTTTTTTTGCCTCCCTTCCTGCCATCTGACACCTCCCTGACACCGCCAGGAAAGGAATTCTACCTGATCAATACATCAAAGAGCTACTCAACACGGCTCACAAAGACACTCTCATGGACCCAGAGGGACAGACTTCCATCTTCAGCTCCCTCTGTGCACAAATGAAGTTTATTTCCTACCTATGGGGACTTTTTACCATCTTGTACCATCTACACTTTTCCCAGAGCCTGATGAAGGGACTTTGATCCCAAAAGCTTGCAGAAAAGGACAATTTTCTTTCCATTTTCCAGTTGGTCTAATAAAAGGTATCATTTTGGAACCAAGAGTTCTAGTTTTTTTGTATGCATCCTTCATACATGCATTTCACTTTTGGTCCCTAGTCCTGCAGCATTTCCCCTACTAGTGACCTGAGCTTGTTGAAATTTGCATTTTTGAAGTTTAAGACTTCAGCCCTGCTATCAGATTTGTCTGTCTTGCAATGGACAATGAACATGATGGTTTTATGGTCGCTGTCGTCTAGACTGCCCTCTGTATTTAAGTAGGTCCCCAGGTCATCTCCTTTGGCCAGGACCAAGTCTAGCAGAGCATCACCTCTGGTTGGCCTCTGCACCTCCTTAGTCAGGAAGGAATGTGACCGATCCGATCTGGCTGAGTGTTCCTCCCAGGAGATGTCTGGATAATTGAAGTCACCCATGACAACCATGTTTCATGCACACATGGCCTCTGTCAGTTCTCAGGCAAACTCTAGATTGAGTTCCTCCCCCTGGTTTGGTGGTCTGTAGTATACACCTACAGTTAGGTCTCTCTCTCTGCCCTGCCCCCCTGCAGCTTGACCCAGAGGGTTTCAAGCCGTTCTCCTTCGGAGCCAATGTCAGCCACCAAGGAAGTGTATGGCTCTTTCATGTAGAGAGCAACACTTCCATGTTTCTTCCCTACCCACTCCCTTCTACGTATGACATAGCCCTCTACGGCTACGATCCCATCATGTGAGAAGTCCCACCAGTTCTCTGTGATCCCTACTAGATCGTACTGCCCACTGGAGAGCAGGAGGGTTAGCTCCTCCTGTTTGTTCCCCTTGCTCCTGGCCTTAGTGTACAGACACCTGAGCCCTCCTACTGAGACCTTCGGCTTGCTGCCACACTGAAAGAAAACTATTCCCTCAACTCCTGCTAGAGTGGCTCTCATACTGTCCCTGTCTATGGAGCTTGCTTGTATGTTGGTCCCCAAGCAGGCTTCTGTTAGTGTTTCCCCTCCCCCAGCAATCTTAATTTAAAGCCCTATCTAGAAGATCAGCCATCCTGGCTGAGAACAGGGGCTTACCTCTCCACATGAGGTGGATGCTATCTTTTCCCAGGAATCCTCTCTCCCTGAAGTGCAAGTCAAGGAAACTGAAGCCCTCTCAGTGACACCACCGTCAGAGTTGTTAGTTGACTTCCTCGATGCATCCTCCCCTCCTGGGACCATGGCCTGCAACTGGGAGCACAGAAGAAAAGACCACCTGAGCTCACAATGCCTCGAGCCCTGTAGTCACTCATGACCTGGTACTAATTACTTCTGGCCATATTGTTTGTTCCCACATGGATGAGGAGCATGGGGAAGTAGTCAGAGGTCTGGAGTGTTGGAGGTACGTTGACAGGTTTTACGTTTCTTATTCTGGCTAAATATAGACATTGGATTTATGGTACATTATAACCTGCCTGCCGTCTGATAACTCCAGCTTTCCTCTCTGCATTTTATCAGCTACATTCTATCACCAGGTCTACATTCCCCCTTCCCTCCCAACTACCTGCCTCATACCTATTGTCTCCCATAACCTCTGATCCTCAATGCCACGCGTTTGCATTTTCACAGACTTGCATTTTGCATATTGGTTTCCATTCCATCCAGGAGAACACAAAACAACAGCAGACTTTCCCTGTGCCTAAAGAAGGGTGTTTGTGCTCAAAAGCTTGCAAAGAATGATTTTTCCAACTATTTAGTTGGTCTAATAAAATATATCACATTTACCCAAACAACTTTGTCTGCCTGTGTCCTTAGACCAACAAGGCAACAACCAACATCCCTGGTACTAACTTAATGCACTGTAATTACTGCTCATTAATGCACTTGTAGGCATGCCCACTCAGTTCCAAACTTCTCAAGAGCATATGGACTCATTTCCAGAAAAAACATCTGGCCCCTTCAAGGTTGCATCTCAGAAGCCAGGTGCAACTCCATAGTTTTGAGTATTTCACTTTGATGCTTAAAGTTGAAAAGAGCCTACGACTACACGGGTCAGAAGCACAAACCGGAATGAAAATATTTATGTTTTCCTCTCATGTACAAAGAGCACATCACGTATTTCTGTGCAGACCACTTTGATTTCAGACGCATGAAAACAAAAGAAAGAAAAATATAATATGTCTATGTGTGTGTGAGGGAGAGCGAGAACACAGTGACTCAGTGTAACAATTTGCAGTACAACATAAAAATAGAAGTTGATTCACAGCTGACCTTTCAGGAAACAGGGAAACTCATCTACATTTAAAAGGTGCAGTGCACTAAGAACATAATGACAGCATCTTCATTTTGTTACCTAGTTTCCTGCTCTAGGATTAAGACAATGGAAGGTCCCTGGCAATTCTGCCAAACAGAAGCTTCCCAGTCACATAGCTGTGATAATACAGGTAGCTTACTAAATTACTCTAAAATGGAGTGGCTTTTCTTTTTCCTCAGAAAATTTTGTACAACTTTGGGAAGGCCTCCCTTGGGACAGTCCTATGTTTTGTCTGCATTTCTTTTTCTTTTTGGAATCAACTCATTAAACTTCCAGGTTAGTACTGAGGGGGTAGAAGGGAAGTTGTGGTTAAAGCATTACATTGGTACGGAAGACACCTGGATTTTATGTGTGGCACTGGCTTGCTGAATATATAACTTTTCACTGCCTCAGTTCCCTACATGTTAACCAGAGTTATTAGGGCTGTTGGCTGTAGCTGTGTTGGTCTAAGGACACAGGCAGACAAGGTTCTTTGGGTAAATGTGATATCTTTTATTAGAGGACCTAAAAAGATGGAAACAAATTGTTCTTTGCAAGCTTTCAGGTACAAACAGCCTCCTTCAGGCATGGGGAGAGTTCATTGTTTCTTTGTGTGCTCTCCAGCTGGCTAATAAAATATATCACATTTACCCAAAGAACCTTGTCTGCCAACTAGAGTTAAGACTACTTATCTTCCTGAGGATGGCTTTCTTTCCTCTTTTTATTTATTTAGTTTTTTGGAATAAAGATCTTTGGAGTAGACTCACCAAGGGCTTTAGACATAATATTATAATGCTTAACCTTTAGGTGTTTCATCATCAAATGGAGTCCTTATCCCCATGCGAAGTGACTAGGCTGTGTATAGAAAACATGGGGTTAAGTAAGTGCTTAAGGATGTAGGTCACAAAAGCCAACCTTAGCACAGACCTGCCTAAACTAGCCTGTAGGAAATGCTTAAGTTTTACCCTTCTCACAAATTCAGGTGTCTCCCTCTACTTGTAATTCACAGCCATTAGTTGGAGTTAGTTATTAAACCTGACTTATTCCCCCAAGATACAGTAATGAGAAGCAACCTTCTTCCCATAATTGTTAGGAACTCACTTTGGATGAGGAAGACTGGGCTCAACCCCACCCCTGAGGGGACCTGAAGTCCTCTCTAACACAATTGTTCCTTAACCTAGGCTATAGGTTTAACCCATTGTTTTTCTCACTCCTGCTTTGTAGTCCAACAAATGTATTCATGCAGAATAATGTAGTTTTCGCAGCAGAAACTGAGGAAATTCCTGAGACCACTCATCCACGAAGTTACAGCATTTTCCAGGGAGGTGGAAAATCTGAGTTCGAACCCCTGTTCCATTTTAGTTAGAAGAGGGATTTGAACCCAGTTCTCTCTCAGATTAAGGCAGTCCTATAATCACTGGATGAGTACCTTTTCTACTTCCCATTATGTTTTGTACTGTGGTTGGTTGCACTCAAAGGCTGCATCCAGATGAGTCTGCAATGCCACATACCACACATTCAGCTGTTCTCTGCATTGCAAGGGAGCAATGTGGGAAGTTTTTTTGACCCCCGGAAATTCAGGAGTCAAAAAAACCCACAAAAAAAGGGGAAGCAGTGCACATGGGGGCAGCGCGTAATGCTCAAAACTGGAGCCTGGCCAGCCAGAGCCACACTCCAGTTGCCGGCCAGGCTCTGAGTGGCAGGATCACCGCTGTTGTAGCCCCAAGAGGCCCCCAGGTAAGGCTGCTAGGGGCAGGCTTCCCCTACCTCACCCGGGGTTACCTGCCACGTGCCAGAGGGCACATGGCATAGGCATTTCTTGGGGACAACTGGTCGTGGCACAAAGTGTGGCACTGCTAGTTGTCCCCAGGGAACCAAACTCCCATGCTCATGTGGATGCATCCAGAGTATGCCTATTAGGGCAATACCCTGAAAAAAGCATGGGTGGATTGTAGAAGAATACCTAGTCTTTGAGGCCCACAGACATTTAAGGAGTCAGGCTCCAAGCAATTCAGCTCTGTCAGCATGTAACCATTTCTCTGCAAGCCCCGTGGCAGACATTTATGGGTCTTTAGCAGTGGAAATGTAGGTGTTTATGGGATGCACGTCCTCTAAGGTATTCCAGCTTCTTACTGAATAGTATCCTCTTTGATGTATAGTATTATGCAAGGCCGGGGAGAATGTGTTCATCTTCTAACAGAGTCTTCACTAACTGGTTTCTGTTGGAAAGACTGTCCCGCTTGAAGCTGTTTCTAAGTTATAATGAGTATTTTGAGTAATACAATAAAATAAAATAACATATAATTCTAATGAAATGATGCATGGCATATTAAATGTCTTTGAAATGAAGAACAATGATAATGGTTCTTAAAAAGTAGTTACTTAAGTTCCTTGCATTTTCTTAGCATTGGGCACAACTAAGGGTTCAGTGAATTGCAGTAAAAAGAAGTAACTGAGAAACCCCTGCAAGGCATGAATAGTGGTAAATTCATTCATCCCAAATGTAGTGTTACATATAAGGCCAAAAGTGTCAAAGCACACGGTGTGCACTAGCATGCCGTCATTTTTGTTCTTTGAGCAAACTCTCGTCTAACAATTGTATGATTCCAGCAGAGAACATTTTTTTTTAAACTATATATATTTATGCATTAATAAGGGACAATGCTCTTTTTTCAGCATTGTGACTTATGATGTTTTATTGTCCTGATGGATTGACCTGTAAAAATGTGCTGCTGTTTTCAGACCTGTAAAATATATCCATAACCGCATGTGTGTCTGCACCTGTGTATCCATATATTTGAGAACAGGACTTGGCAAATATCCATCAACAGCCATGTGTGTTTGTGTGTATATATACAAAGAGGCAAGGATTTCTTAGGGTGATATCCCTTATTGGACCAACTGCATAGTTAGAATAGAGTTAGATTAACTTTTAAATGCAAGACTGCAGTTGGTCCAATAAAAAATGTAACCCTAAGAAATCCTTCCCATAAAACACACATGATTGTAGATAGATAAACAATTATCATAATCTTTCCAGGTGCTGTTATTCAGTGCCCAGTCCTGTCCTCAGATATATGGATAAGCAGGTGCAGGGACACACACACACACACACACACACTCGCAGGTGCAGGTACACACACACACACACACACACACACACACACACACACAATTATGTGTATATTTTACAGGTCTTCATTAGATCATGTGATGAAAAATATCTTGCATTTGAAAGTTTGTCTTACTCTTTTCCAACTATGCATTTGGCTCAATAAAAGATACCAACCAAAGAAATCCTTGCTTCTTGCATAACTCCTGGACCATTGTAGCTTCATAGCTACAACTGCTCTGTAACTCTACCATGCACACAAACACACATACATGTATATATGTGTATACATATTCAAATACATATGTGACATTCAACCCACATTTACCCCCTACTATGGTAGCTCTAACTCCACAGGTTATAGAAGAGACTGTGTGGGACTCTAACCACTTCTTCTGTTGAAGTGTGACCATTGTGAAGGCACAAATGCTGCAGTCAGAAAGAGAGTAATCATGACTACTGAACCAGAACCCTCTGAAGAACTCATTAGAGTTCAGGGCCTAATCTGCCAGGGCTGCTATTTTGTTCTTGCCAGTTTTATTGTTGATAAAATTGGTGGTGAAATGTTGAAATGTTTTATCTTATGCAAGATAATTTTCCCTACTTGTTTTGTTAGTGGCATACATTTTATCCATTTTATTTAAACAGAACTTAAATCACGATGGCACCAATCTGCTTTCTGACCTTTGCTTTTAAGGCACTGGCAGACATCCCTGAAAAGGTGAATGTTATACCACCTACAGCTGTATCCAGATGAGTGATCACATGCCTGTTGTAGTGTCTTAAAGTAGTTTGAGATGCTGCAAGAGGCATGCTGGGAACGAAAAAATGTTCTCTGTGCTGCAGATTTGCAGCGCAGACTCTAATTTTGATACCAGGAAAGCCCGGTATAAAAAGAAAAAAGAAAAACCTGGAAAAAAGTGGCACAGGGCACTCTCCTGGAGTGTGCTGTGAAGCAACCAGAGGCTGGGTCCTCCAAAGAGATGCTCTAGAGCATCTCTATAGCTGCCATGTGTCCCTGCTGCTCCAGCATGCTGACTCAGACTGGTGGCTGCACATTGGCCCTGGCCCATACACTGTCAGGCAGAACCAGGCCAGCTCCTGCTGTCACCTGTTTTCCTGGCACTGCAAACAGAAGCCATGCACCCTCAGGCTGGGTCAGATCCTGCCTGCATGGAGCCGGCCTGGCCTGATAGTGCACGGGGCACATGGAGGCAGGACCCAGCCTGGCCCAGCAAGCCACAGCCAGGCAGCAGCCCCTACTGCCAGACTGCTGCAGTGGGTAGAGGGTGCAAGGGCTACTCTAGGTCAGGGTTGCTAGCAGTCCAGCTGGCACAAGGGGCTAGTGTCCCCAGATACCAACTGGATAGGTCTCGGAAGCTCCTGAGAGCAAGTATCCCTATGCTGCTCCTGAGGGCAGGTTTTTATACAGCTGGGGCCCACTCAGGTGCTGACCCCAGCATCTAGCCCCCCTTAGCTTTAGATCTGGGAGGAGTCTGGCCGTGTCAGTTTGCCCCAAGTGGCACAATTGCCCCACACCAAAGTGCATATTCAGGCACGTGTGCTGAGGCACAAATCTCTGGGACAAATCTGTGCCGTGGCTATTTGAGCTTCTGCAAGCGCACATGCTGGCATGTATGGACACACCCTCCCTGACCAAAGCTCATTTATTGCCAATTATCATTTGGGGGTTTTCTAAGTGTAATTGCCTGAATGTTACCCGCCACTGGCTTCCATCAGAAAAACGTCTTGCTGGTCCAAGAGCAGCTGGTATCTTCCTCCGGTGCATTAAGAAGCCAGTGTTCAATTATGCGCCCTGCCTGGCTTGACAGAAGCTAATTTTGCAAAGAATGAAAATAACTCAGCTGCAAGTTTTATTGTTACTGCACAAAAGTCACAGCATCGAGTCTTGATGATGATTTCCAGCTAAATTGTGTCTTTGTGGTACCAGTGGAATTACTTGAGCGGTTTCATTTTTCCTAATGGCACTTTTGAAATGTCTTGGAATCTCTTACTCCATGTGTTTGTGGCATTCAGGCTGTTATTTCTGTTTCTTCCAGTGTCATGCATAGGGCAGTCAGGGGAAAAAAAAATTACTGGAGAGGTAAAAAACACTAGTAAAATGAGGGAAAATTGAGAAAAGTGGTAAATACATTGTTTTGGGGACAGGGCTGGGAAGAACAGTCGCAGGAAGGGGTCGGGATGGCTTGATGGAGTCAAACATAGTCAGGAGTTAGGAGCTTCTAGCCAGTTTGGAGTTAAATGTTTCTAGAGAGCCTGGGAAGGAAAGGACAGAGAATATTCTTTATTAGGGTTGTAGGAGGCCTTGGGAAGTGCAGGGATTAATTTATTGGTATGAGTGATATATATTCCTTTTTTTTACAAGAGATAGCAACATCCATTCAGGCTATCATCTTCTTAACAAGCAAATGGCTCTCTCAGTCACATAGGGCAGAATTAACCCACTGCACAGGTAGAATTGAGGACAAGGATCAAATGCAGTTTAGCCTTTTAGGCACCTTCAATTTAGGTGTCAGCAAACAAAATGTGGCTGTCTGACCCCAGGAGGATGATTCAAAAAACCAGGATGAGTGATCTAAACTCTTTCTCCAGTCAGTGGGACTCAGGTGCCACAGAGGGAAGATTTAAAAAGGCAAGGTGCTGAGTAGGGAGTTACTTTTAGGTAGCCAATAAAAAATACAAAGTCAAGAGCTTATCTGAACTCCAACCCTTTTCTGCAGGTTCAGGTCTGGACTTAAGGCTGCATACCACATAGCTCTGTCTACTCAGGATCTGAAATGCCAGTTCCTCATCCGAAGATAGGCACCTAGCCGGTCAGGACTCACACCTGGTGAGGTGCCAGAAGAGAGGTGCTGGTGCTCATGCTCACCTTCTGCATACAAATGCAGTGGTTAAAGCAGTCATCAGGCCCTTCTAGGCCCTCCTCAACCTGAGGGAGACACGCTTTGCCTTTCCTTTGGAAATGGAAAACCCTAGGAGACAGGTAGGGTGTGGCAATCAGAATAAAATTCAGTTAAAGTCTGTGACTGAGATACGAACTGACCCCCCCGACCCCTCGCCCCAAGTCCCAATCAGGATCCTGCACCAGCTTTCTTTCCCACTCCTTTTTTCTATACTTAATCATTGCTTTTCTCGTTAAATTCCCACCCCCAGTACATGGATTCCTATTCAACCTTAATTCCCTTTCCCATGGATCATCATCTCGCTATCCATCTTCCCAGTTTTGGAGTTGTATTTGGATCCCAGCTGACTTTGTGGTAGACATTAGCACCTGTCCTTTGAATTAATCTGAGTTGGGAAGTCTGAAATGAATCTGTTTTTACCTGTTTGCAGACCAGTGTGAAATACTATGCAACATGCCCAGCACTTGACTAAGATTTAACGCAGGGGTGGGCCAGACGCCGCCTGCCAGGCCATTTTATCCAGCTTGCAGGGCCCCTAAAAAATTTAGAAAATTAATATTTATCTGCCCCTGACTGCCTGTCATGTGGCCCTTGATGCCTTGCCAAAATTTAGTAAGTGGCCCTCTGCCCAAAATAATTGCCTGCCCCTGATTTATTCCATGGCTCAGAAATGTCTTGGCAGAGAGATGGAAGGGAGAAGATGGTCACCCAACTAATGGGACTGTTAATGTGGTCCAGGGTTGGTACCAAAATATTGGAAGCAGTGAAGTTTTCCACTTCAAACCTCATGCCTTTCCCCTCAAACTTCAAGCACTCCTCTTTCAATCCCCTTTTTCTCTAAGTAATTGCTTATTTTCCACTACCGGTAACTGCAACTTGTGCTAATGGCTGAGGATCGCATGCCTCTCCCTTTCCCTCTGTGACTCAGTATTATTAATAACTAGGATATTTTTGGCTTTCACTCATCAGGCATGTACCAAATAAGCTGGCTGCCTTTCAGCCTTGCCAATCAATTCTTTAGTTATGCTTATTAGGGCAGGATGCCTGGTCTTTTTTGTTGTTTCTTTGTGGTCACTCTGTTGCTATAGAATTCTGAATCTAAAGCTTTTATATAAAAACAAATAATAATAATCTTTTTTTTGTGGGATGTGGGAGAGAGGGACTTTCATTTTATAAACAATTCTTTGGAGATATCAGTGGGATTTCTATGGCTGAAGCACCAAGAGCAATAAATGTGCTCCATATGGTGTCCGCCTTTTGACAGTGTGCTAGATGGATGGGTGAGCCTTGGGACCATGGTGGCAATTTTCAGTGCGTTTTACAGTGGATTTCTTTTTATTCCAGGTTTTAAAGTCAGTACAGCATGAAAAAAGGACACAGGTATGCATCTGAAGACAGACAGAAAAAGCAGGAGAGGGGAAAAACAGACAATAAATCCAGCTAAAATGTGTAATTTCATCTCTGATAACTTTGAGTTATGTTCAGTGTGTGTGTGTGTGTGTGTGTGTGTGTGTGTGTGGCATTATATGCAAGGGAGTTTTGCAGCTAAATCCTGTTCTGTACTTTGAAACAATTTCTGATTCAATAGCTACATGAAGTTGTTTTTAAATCCCAGGGTCCACCTATTAGTACAGTTAGAAAATTGAGTTTGTAGAGCTTAAGCCATCTCTTTGTACAAGTTCATAATTAGGGAGATTCAGCTAAATACTGTTGTTATTATTATTACAACTCCATAGGAGTTCTAGCAACATTTAAAAGAACCATACATAGCAAACATAGGCATAAACCACTTTCAAAATTAGGGACTAATCATTAATTAGGTTGCAAGCTATTTAGAGTACAGGTTTTGGCCCAAACCCAGCTCCCCTTTAGGCAGGAAAGTACCACTAATACAGCTAAAATTAACAAGGTAAGTGGCATTCCAGGCCTTTTACATAGCTTTTTGAATGATCCTGCTGGCCCTGCACAACTCACCTGGGATGGACTGGAAACCCTAGGTATGGGATGTCTCCAGTGGGCTCCTACTACTCTCTCTCTCTCTCTCTCTAAATCCAGTAGACAGAAGCACCATAAGAGGGGCCAGAACCCAGTGTAGCCCCCCTTCCAGGGCAGTGACCACGTTATTGAGCCCAAACCATGGCTCTCCTTCCAGTCTTACATGCCTTTGTCTCTTGTACAGTGGGCTAGCTTTACAAAGAGAGCTGCAGGGTGCTTTGGGCCAGGGCTATCCAAATAACAGCCTGCAAGGGGTTAACCTGCCGCCCTCAGGATCCCACCCAGGCATCACTCCCTGCAGGGAGGCTGCTGCCAATGGAGTCCCTGAGCTCCTGTCCCTCCTCCAGCATCAGGTTCTTGCTTCTCCCTCTGGGATTCCCATGCAGTGGGAGTGTAGCAGGCTGGCAGGCAAAGGCTTGAAGCAGACTGCACGTTCCAGGTTGGAAAAATCTGCAGGCTTGCAAGGAACAACAGACAACTGCAAGCAATTAAGAGTGATTGCAGGCAGCCTAGGAGGACTGGACCAGCTGCAGAGGATGATTATCTGGCCACAGAAAGCTAAAGGCTTCTAGGGAGACAAGCAGGGAGCTTGGCAAGTGGTGGCAGAACTGAGCCAAGGATTCTCCTAGGCTGTAAGGCTAGAGGTAGCAGCATCATGAGAGGGAACTCACACAGAGAGAAAGAAGACTGCACTGAAATGCTGTGGGAGTATCACGTAGCTGGCAGCACCTTTATCGGGGTCTGGGAAGAGACCTCTGAACTGTGAGTTGCCCTGTAGGGACTATGTTTTGAGGACTGGTTTATGTTGATTCCAGTGTGGAATTAAGTTGAGTTAAGCAAATCCCCTGAACCTGCTACAGGGATGCACCCCTGTGAAATGGCTTGGCAGGAAGCACCAACAGTGTAGTGGGGGACCCACACTGTGTATGATGGGAGGTACCTACGCCCTGTGCAGGTGCATCTTGGGAGGTGTGTTGCATTTGGTTGCTCTGAAGCTGGAATGCATGGCTTTGGACAATGTTTAGATTATGCCCTGGCATTGACTAGTAAGAGGGAGGTATAGATTCAGACCTTTTCTTGGTGAGGCCAGGCCACCTTCTCTATGGATAAAAGATCTAAAACATATTTTTTGAGCTAAATGTTGCCTAGTTCCTACTTGTCCCCATCTTGGCGCCTTATGTGGAGTGATTCATCTTTCTTGGGAGCAGGATCTGAAACCCATGCAAGTGCCCCAAATGCCATTTATGTAGCTAAAATCAGGTATATGAGTGCTACTTGGCTATCTAAAGATGGAGTTGGATTCTGGTCTTTGTTTTGCTGCATATTTGTATAGTGACTAGTCCAGCAGAGTCCTAAACATTGCTGGGGTCTTGGGGGAATAATTGTAATGCAAACACATCGTGAAGACAGTGGGGGGAATTGAATCTATCCCTAACACCTATTAAAATCAAAAGGTTGGGACTAGTGATTGTTTTAACTCGATTTATACCAGGAATAAGGTTGGCCCAAGGATTACACCTGTGACTCGCAGAGCTTATAGCTGGGAAAAGACCCATATGGTCACTTAGTCCATCCACAACTCATTTCAGCTGTAAAAAAATACATTTACTTCATCACACTTCTTCAGTGGTCTCTACTGTCCAATTTTAAAATATGCAAGTGATGTGGCTTTAATACCTTAACATTTTATGGTCAGACCTTTATTCTTAAAATATATATAAATTAACCTCAGTGAATTCAGGACTGGATGTTCAGGCTTGCCTTTCCAAGCTCCACCTTTCCACTCCTTAGTTTCTCTTAAGTCATCTGCAGTGCTCAGTTTAACCTCACCAGAACCAGCACCCGATGATAAGAATTGTGCCTCCAGAGAGGCCTGCATCAGTGAGATCAAATGGCAGGATGAGATGAAGAAAAGAACAGGGGTGATTGAATTACTTTCCCTTTGGTGCTCTCCCACCTCTCTCTTTTCTGCCTCCTTTAATGGAGGGCATTAGAGGATAAAATTGAGGGGGATGTGTCCACTCTCCTTCCTACCAAGAATTTATTTTTCTAATTCCATTAAAGGATGAACAGAAGCAAAGAAGGGCTTCTTACTCTGGTTGCTGTTTTGCTCCATGAAGTATTGGTATGTAGGGTGCATGCCCAATGAACTAGACAGACAATTTTAGATATTGTGTGATCAAATAAGATGAAGAAGAAAGGAAACGGGTGTAAATGAGCCTGTTGAATAAGACCTAGTGGGCCATTAGCTTTAAGAGGAACTTTGACTTGACTTGACCCAGATGAATGTGTGACATGAATGCTGCATGCCCCCAGAGGCTGATGGGGCATGGCAACTGCCCTCAGGCAGCAGTGGAGGTGTCAGTGGTGGGGATGTGGTGGCAATAAGTGGGAAGCTCTGCAGGCAGAGCGGGGGCTGGCCAAGCAAGGAGCTCCTGCAGGCAGCTGTGGCGGTGCCAGCGGGGGGTGGCGAACACTGACCATTGGTTGGCGACCACCCACAGATCCTGCTGGTAGCATCAGCGGTGGCCAGCGGCGATGTGGGGTGGGGGTAGGGTGGTGAGTGGCAACCACCCACAGGCACTGCCAGCAGCGTCAGCGGTGCTCTTTGAGGGGCATGCACTGCCAATCTTAGGGGGTGCACCTGCACCCCCTTCACATCGCCAATGACTTGTGATATACTCAACCTGCAGCTGTGTTTTGTAGCTTCCACCCTCTGTTTCCATGCACATCCACGTGCTGATTCCAATTACTGTTAGTCTTATAAATTACTTGGTAAGACTTGTTCCATTACTTCAAGAGGAAGGTGGCACTTACTGTGTGAAACTTGCCCTGTACTTTATGAGCACATGAAGGAGAGAAAAGGATTTTTAGCTATCTTGATTGGAACAACTGTGTAGTTGGGAGAGCTGTTGAATAAGCTTTCAGGCATTAAGTGGCTTTCTTTGGGTCCTGAGGAAGGTTACTTGATGCCTGAAAACTCCAACAGCTTTCCCAACTACCTAGTTGGTCAGTAAAAGATATCAGTAAAAAATCTTTACCTTTCATTCATTACCTGGACCATCATGGTGATAGCAAAACTCCAACCCTACAACATCAGAACCTTGTAAAGTAAGCTTTGAATTTTCAGTTTGGCAGATTTCCAAATGTATGCTGATGCTTCAAAAAATGTAGGGATTGTGGAATAAGATTGCTTGAAAAAGTGAATAGCTTTTGAGTATACCTCCTTTTAGTCTTCTGGATTTATGACCTCTATTACCATCTCTTCTGCCCAAAAGTAGTCAAGAGCTCATACCCTATGCTTTTATATTTCATGCTATAAAAATCAATGTCAGAAGTGAGGTAGGTACAAAGGGGTCTCTGAAAAGTGAGAACTTGCTAAAGGTTACAGATGTTCTGCCAACACCTATTCATTTTATTGCAGCCATACATGATCAGGTCCACAGAGGCTCAATCTTAATGTTATTAATAGTTCCAGCTAGTGAAGTTGCCAAGCATATTGTGCATCTGTCTGGCAGGGTATTAATGGCACATTTAATGTTGTAAGGTCATGAGGAATTTTCCATGAACAAAGTTCACCAAAAGGACAGTGTAGGTTCAAAAACTTGTATTTACACTTAACTGTGTAAAAATGTCAGAAGCCATATATGGTAGCACTATGTGTAAGGCTTCTTGTGTAACCAGGTTAGCTCCATTTAACTTACAAGCAGGGCCAGCTGACCCCAAGAACTTCATCGTCCCAAAGGGCTATTGCCTCTGCTGCAGTGTGGCAAGAGCTCCCTAGGAGCAGCCCCTACTGCCTTGTTCACTCCTGCATCAAACAGTACTGGAGGAGTAGCTGCACCTTCCATGACAAAAAAATCCTGTCTGGGGAAGGGGGGATGCCATTCTTCTCAACACTTCCCCCATTGACTATTGGGTGTGGATCTACCTAGCTTCTCTCTCACTAGGATGCGTCTGCTCTATGAAAGGCTAGGTATAGACCTTGCACATAATCCAGACTAAGTGCTTGGAAATTAAGCAAAACTTGTAACCATACCAAAGTTCAGGATATAGAGACCAAACTAAAAATGGTGGAACCCAGTGTAAGAGTCCTGGATTGATGTGGTATTAGATTATGTAAATTATGTCAGTCTGGTGCACTGAACTTCTCTACCAGATCCCCTATCAAATCAAGTTAGGATTCTGTCTGCCAGCATCCCAGATATGGTTGTGGTCTCCTGCTAGCCTGCCCTCATAGGGAGGCAGGCTGGAAGTCAACCCACACTCAGCTACTCTAGCTGAGCACCTAGTGTGCCCTTCCCTTGGGTTGTCATAGACCTGAGCCAGCACAGAATCTGTCCCCATCCCCACCTCTGGCCAGTTCATCCACAACCAGGTGTTGGGGGCGGTGAGCCGG
>NW_005841890.1:411972-466829 GCF_000455745.1 Alligator sinensis
GGGGGGGGGGGGGGGTAGTGTTGGGAGGAACAGAGGCTTCTGCCACATGGCCCAGCTGGGCTTGTCACAGACCTGAGCTAACACAGAATCTACCCCCATCGCTACCTGCCCCCAGCCAGCTCTCAGATGCAGCCTGGGGTGGCGGTGGAGGGGGCATGGAGGCTTCTGCTCCATGGATCTGGCTGCCAGGTGGAGGTTTCTACTGCATGGACACAGCATCCAGTCAGGAGCAGCCTGGATGCTTGAGTGTGCTCAGCAAGCTTTGGCAGCCAGAGAAGCCTAAGATCTGTGCGGGATTGCCCCCAACCTGCTGGCCTTGGCCAGTGCATGCAGCCTGAGTGCCCCCAACCCCAAAGGGTGAACATGTGTTCTGTTCACTACCAAACTAACCTAAGCTGCTTAGAAAAAAGTGTCACTTAGATTGATTCTTCCTTGGGTTTTTTGAATGTCTGTACATAACTCAAGACTCCCAGGAGGGGATTGAATTCTGGTGCCCAATGCTGCAGCTGATGCGGGATGGTTAGACAATGGTATTTAGATATTTGCTTTTGCAAACTAGCTTGTAGGTAAAGTAGATATGCATTAGGCTGATGGTCTAAGGTAACAGCAAGGGTTACTTGATTTCTAAAAGCCTGTTTCTAAAATTTTCCTGAAGGTCCACTGTGTCTGACAGGCAAGCAGCAAACAGATGCACAGGCTGGGAAATTCAAGACATGTGCTGTTCCATAACATGAGATAAGGTGGCACCAGGTCACAGTGCCTAAGTGCAAAGCCCTTGGGATTTCTGGTTTTGAGAGAACAGACCACATTAGGAGGACACCAGTAAAGACCAAATTAGGATGTATGCACATGATGGGTTTGTGAAACAAAGGGATATGCTGACAGGACAGAATGTGGGCAGTATGACAACCATAGAGAGACCAATCAGCGATGCCTAAGATAAAAAGTCATCAGAAGGGTACAAAAGGAGGGATTTCAGAGCAAAGGATCCCCAAGAGGGGGACCCAAAGCCACTATGGACAGAGGGCATACCACCAGCCCAACTCACCTGCCCCACTGGGCTCGGACTATAACCTCCAGTCTGAGGGCTTTGGGTCTGCCTGGAACAAGGGAGCTGGGTCAAATCCAGTGCCAACAATGTGCAGTGAGCTGTCTCTTTAGCTGCATCGGCAACTGCTGCCAGAGTGCGGAGCCAGCCGGGGGACACCTCTCCCCTTCTGTCCCCACTCTGCAGTGGTTGTCATTCTTCCCAGGATACCTGCAGGAGCTCACTATGCCTCTGCTATGGTGCAAAGAGTTTCTTCCTTGAGGGACATTTTTTAAGGGGGTAGTTCAACATTAAATGCAAGTCTAGGGGCCAAATCCTAAAATTATGGAAATTGGGAGCCAGATTCAATGGTGTCAGACCCATTTACACAGGGTAGAGATTCAATTATAGGTCTGATGTAGACTGCCATCTCCTGTGAATTGGAAGTAATGAGGAGAAGTCTTTAAAAACAAGCATTCACCTTATGAAATGCAGTCTATTAACTCTGGTGATAAGGGAAGTTCTAGAGGGGTACTCTGAAAATGTTATTGCCCCTATTTAACACACAAATAGGGGCAATTCAATGAAGTTTAAAAGAAGACAAATTCAAAACTGGTGGGGGGAGAAGGGGGGGATAGATGTGTGTGTTTTAATCACAGCACATTAGACCATGAAATTCCTGGACACAAGAAATCACTGAAAGTAAGAACTTAGCAAGCTTCAAAGAGAAAATTAACATTTATGGAGAGAGTTCTTAATGAATGACAAAAACTGTGGGGATAGTCTACTTCCAGCTTCAACACTTAAACCAAACTCTAACTGTTAGAGACGGAAGACTTGCAGTGTAACGAAGATTATCCTATACACGACCACCAACGGGCTATTAAAAAAAAATGACATTTAACTGGATGGACCCTAGCATGTAATTCTAGCACACAAAACACCTGCTATATGCATTTGTTTAATACAAAGCAGGTATTTGTACCATGTGCACATTCCATTCATAGCCAGTGAGATAAACCAGGGTCTTCTGTATACTATATAGGGATTTTCTCATTCCATGTATACATTGCCCACTGCCTTTGTAATAACAAGGATTGTGAGTAGCACTGTGCCGGTGGGCGATAAGGATGCAATGGAAAGAGCTTTCACAAAACAATAGTAACCTTTTCAGTTGTGGGCCTGATTTTTGTAGAGTAATACATATAAAAGTTAATTTGGAGTAAATGCGTAATGCCATAGAAGGGAAGTTCCTATTATCATGCTCAAGAGACAAATCCTTATATGCAAGCATATGTATAAAGCATTGTCTTCTCATTCTAGTTAGTCCATTCAGGCTCATTTACCAAGTCCTATGATGTACAATTCACCCCATGGGTCAACTAACCATGTTGGCTACACTGTCAGAGCATGTTTAAGTTTGGATGTGCTGTATGATTTTTATGAAAAACAACCAGAATGTGATTGTTGATGAATTTAAAATCCAGATTTTCAGCTTGTGCAAATCACTACGGAAATGTTTTATGGTTTAATACCTCCATTTTGGCTTTGTTTAAGCGAACAACAAATGAACACAGGGGGTGCATCTATATGTACGCTTTACTGTTGGGGAGAGTAATTAGCACTGCGGTAAATTGTCACCATCTACACATGCACCAGTACTGGGGCACAGTAAACTAACTCTGCTGTAAGATAGTACTGTCCCTGATGGTAATGACTTATGGCGGAGTAATTAACTGTGATGTAATGCGCATGTGGATGGTAACCACAGGCATCAGGCCAAGTAATCCCAGGCAGCACGGGGTCAGACTCCTCCCTGCTGCCTTGCCACATGGCTCCACGCTTTCGGCACTCTCCTGTCCCAGCCAGTTCCTCCACTGCCTGATGACGCCACCTGGAGCCTAGGGCTGCTCCATAAGCCTGTTCCACTCTGACTCGAATTGCTACTGTCCTGGGTACATGTCTACATGCTGCACCAGGGATCATGATAAACTCTGGAGTAAACTATTGCACTAATTGCACATGTAGATGCAGCCAGTGATATTCATACAGAACCCAATTCTTTCCCAGATGTTGTAAATCAGGGTGATCTCTATTGAGGTGAATGCCTATTGATGATGTGACATTAGACTTGGACACATTGAGTGTGTCTACATGTCACCGTGTCTTAGTACTTCATTTTGGAAGTACTAAAGTATGGCGCACTAACTGCCCATACTGCTCCATGGGCACAGCTAGATTTTGCTGCTACTTCACCGTAGTAGCACACTAAAATGACGGAGCGTGTCTTTATGGCAAAGTAACTGCCAACCACATGTAGACCCATGTGATTGCTACATATTGGTAGCACACCATATAGTGACCTAGCAGGTTTTACAGTGATATAGGACAGCATGTAGATGCACCCATTGAAACTTAAAGCTGGAGGAACAGCTCAGCACACTATTCTGAACCTGATCCATATTGAACTTCTGCCATATTTCCCCCTTGCACTGAATCTCTGGCCAAAATCTTTTGGCACTGCTTTGCTCTCTGGGTGATAATCTCCAGATTCCTCACTCCAAATTCTTGTTTAGAGATGCCAAGTTTGAGCTCTTGAAATTCCCAGCAATTTACTGGATGCCAATAGAGTGTTTAAAAACAAATAACTATTTTGCACAGAGTACGATGAGCCAAAATCATCTCTGAAGGAATCGATGCCATTCCTGTATAATTAAGTATGAGTTGGATTGCTTAGATTGTTACATTGTGTTTTAAGCAGCTGAGAAGTGCTAGTGAAGTAAACAGGATTACATAATTACTTAAAGTTGAGCACAGGGGGAAGCCTGAAAAGTTATTTGATCGTGTAAATTAAGCTTACTGCACATGATCAGGAGCAATACAGGGTGGCCATCCATGCGTCTCTGTCTATTTATGCTCAGCTGTACCACAGAGGCACACTAACATCATGAAAGTCTCTGAGAGTTTACTTGGAGGAAAATCATAACATGAAACTGTGAAAATACATAGTGGTAGCCGCTAGCTGCCTCGGGGTTAAAGCATGTAGCCCAGACATGGGGAAACCTGTGTTCTAGGCTCACCACAGTGAGCTGAACCCACATATCTCACATCCAAGAAGCAGGCCCCAGTCACCATGCCATGGATTAGGCAGACAGCACCTTTCATCTCTCATAGACATAAAGTTGGCCATTTGGGCAGCCACAAAGGAAATGTGGCATGGGTTCAGGACAGCTGTTAAGTGGCTGCATGTCTCTGTGGCCTGCTGAAGCAGGCACTCCCTGCCTTATGAGACAGCAGCCTATTCTCTCCACTACTAAATTCCCCCTGCAATGACATACCCTTTACCAGGCATCCATCTGACACAGAAAAGTTAAATGAGCATGCAAGTTACTGGAGATCCATTTCTCTTTCAGCTCATTATGAGCACTACAGACTTGCACTGATGCAACTCCAGTAGACCAGCCCCTGCCCTCTCTTACTAAAGTGTCATTCAGAACAATGCTATTTACAATAGCAGTACTCCAGATTTACACCAGCATCGGCAATGCACTTATCATTAAAGAGTCATTGTATGAAAAGCACAAACACCTGCAGGAGCGAGGGCCACAGCTTTGAACTCCCTTTTTCCAGGAGCAATTCCAGGCCCTCTGACTTCATCCCATCAGCCTTTCTCTTGGTGTCCCAGCTTCACTATGAGGTAGGTGCTCTCCTACATTCAGCTGGACTGCAAATTATGTGGGTTCAAATCCCATGTAGTCAGGGGTAGGATAATGAATGGACCCATGGATTCCAGGCCCAGTCCTGCACCAGTTTGGAAGCTACTACTGCCACTAGAGGACCTGTGCCACATGGCCATTGAGAGAGGTGTTCAGTGCAAGCCCGCTTCTATGGGGGGTTATTTTTTTCTTATATTTGTACCTTTTTCCATAGTGGGTAATATAGTCAACACTGGCAACTTTCTATCATGGGTGGTGGTTGGGGCCCTGAGTCCCAAGAATTCTTAAATCTACCCCTACATGTTGGTATGAGATGAGGCTAGATATGAATCCCTCAGCAAGGGCCAAGGGTCCTACTTTGTCACACATGCATTTGTCCAGCTTTTACTGCAACCTGCTCTGCACACAGATCCTTGGAGGTATTCCTTGATTCTCTGCTCTCCTTGACTTGCCTTTCCACATACTCCAAATGTGGGTCACAGATAAGTGGGAATAGGGTTGATGCAAATATTTCATGCTTAGCAGATCCATCTTGCTTAGCATGCCTGTCTTTTGTAAAGGGGCTGGAAATAACAGTTTCCCCTTGCAACAACTGAGCCAAGTTGGCCAAAAATCTTTTTGCCTGCCATAATTTTTCCAGTGGGCAATTTGAAGCATAATATGGTCCTGTGGGTTGCCTAATAATCAACGAGACTAGTAAATGGTGGCTCAGGCTCACCTCTGTCAGACTCCCTGTCTGCTGTTTTAAGATTTACCATCGGGAAAGAAGCGCCACAAGAAAATATACATCTTGAAGAGGTAACTAGGCAGCAGCATCTCTGTGCATGTCAATCTTAAACCAGGGCTTCTCTCAGAGCTGACAATTCACCAGGCAGTTTGAACACATTTCTGAACTTGGAATGAATCCCCATTCGAGAGAGGATTCTATCACCATGGCCATCTCCTAGCAACACCTCCCACCTGCTCGTGTATTCTGAACCTTGCATATGGGCCTCTGCAGAGAAGCGGGGAGGATGGTAAGATGCTGAGCTAGTTTCTACCTTGATCCACAGTTTTTCTCAGTGCAGGAGTGGGAGTGAAGGGTATTGGGGAACTGGGCACAAATCATAGAAAATTAGGGTTGAAAGGGACCTGAGAAGGTCATTTAGTCCAACCCTCTGCTGAAAGCTGGACCAGCCCCAACTCAATCATCCCAATCAGGGCTTTGTCTAGCTGGGTCTTGATAACCTTCAAGGATAGAGATTCCATAACTTCTGTGGGCAACCTGTTCAGTGTTTTCCTACCCTCCTAGTGAGTTTTTTTTTCCCTAATATCTAACCTAAACTTCCCTTGCTGCAACTTGAGCCCAGTGCTCCTTATTCTGTTATCTGCCACCACTGAGAATAGTCTAGCCCCATCCTCTTTGTTACTACCCTTCAGGTTGTTAAAGGCTGCTATTAAATCTGCCTTCAGTTTTCTCTTCTCTAGACTAAATAAGCCCAGTTCTCTGAGCCTCTCCTCCAAAGCCAATGTTCCCAGCCCTCTAACCATTGTTGTTGCCCTCCACTGGACTCACCAGTTTTTCCACATTCTTTCTGCAGTGAAGGCCCAAACTGGACACAGTACTCCAGATTTGGCTCACCAAGGCCAAATATAGGGAATAATCATGGAAAGTTAGGGAAGGGACCTCAGGAGGTTATCTAGTTCAACCGCCTGCTCAGAGAAGGACCATCCTCAACTAGATCATCCTAGCCAAGGCTTTGTTTAGCCAGGTTTTGAAAACCTCCAAGAATGGGCCTGATGGCAACACTTCTACTAATGCAGCCCAGTACGCTATTAGCCTACTTAGCAAAAAGGGCATATTTCACTTATTGTCCACTATAACTCCCAGGTCTGTTTTTTGTAAAGATACTTAGTCAGCCCCCAGCCTGTACTGGTGCATGGGATTGTTCTGTCCGAAGTGTAGGACTTTGCACTTGCCCTTGTTGAATTTCAGAAGATTTCTTTTGGTCCAATCCTGCTACTTGTCTAGGTCTCTCTGAATCCTAGCCCTACCCTCCAGTGTATCTACTACTTCTCCAGCTTGGTGTCATCCACAGATTTTCTGGGGATGTACCCCATCCCATCTTCCAGGTGGTTGATGATTCCTAGAGGAGGTGTTAGCAACGAGATGGCTTAGACCTTCTGTGGTCTCCTTTGCACCCCTATGACCATATCCAATCCTCCAGTATAAACTAGAACAAAATTCAAGTAACCACTTTAATCTGAATGTCCCCACTCCGGGTTATCATGCCACTGCCAGGCCACTTTTCCACTCTTGTGTGCTGTGCCCTAGGAGTACCTGCTCTGGCCTCCAGCTCCCCTTCTTCACCAGTCTGAGCTGGGAGGGGCTTCTCTCTCAGCACATATTTCAGGGCTGCACTGTCCCTTACTTCAGCGACCCAGCCTTTTATCCTCTGGGTGTCTCCCCTTCCAGTCCTGGCTGGCTACTGGTGTGCCCCTTCACTTGAGTGGGCACCTAACTGCACCTAGACTGCAATTACTCCCTTCCTGCCTTCCCTCCTGCAGCTAACCCCTGTTCAGCTGCCTGGGGATCTTTCTGTTGCACCCTCTCTCTTGAAGTAGCAGGAACATCTAGATCCCTACCACAAGCAAATAACTCAGCAAGAGGGTGGGAGGGAATCTGTAGAAGTCCAGTTTTCCACTCCTACTCTTCTATCCAATAAATTAGTTTGTTTTGTGGAATAGAAGAAAAAAAAATCCAGATTATAGTCCCTGGGGATGGGGGCTAAGCACAGTCTGCATTGACAGAATTGAGATGACAATTATTCTGGCTCTTCAAAAACAGACCCTAAGGAAATAAATTAAGTCACAGAAATATACGTACAGGAAATGTTATTTTCTGCAGAAGGATTGGAAAGCCAGTGAGTAGGAAGCAATGAACTTCCTATATTAAGCCTTCCACAGCTTTATCTATAGATTTTGATGTAATAAAATCTGAACCAGCTTCAGGATCTGAAGGTTGCACTACTTGATGGAGCCTGGGCTGTCTAACACCTGGATGTCCATGGAGTATTTCCATTGGCAAAACCACAAGTCCAGGTTTCTGACTCCTGGCCCCAGTATGGAAAACAGTCCTGCTGCTATTTATCCAATTTATCCATTGGTTATTAAATGTAACCAGGCCCCCTCCTTTGTAGAACGGAATCTATCCCACTGAAACACATGACCTGTGGCTTGTCCTCATCTTGGCCCTACATATCTTCTTTTCTTAGCCACCCAAGACAAGGGCCCAGTGGGCAATGTCCATCCTGTGGCCCAGTAATTAGAGTGCTGGTGTTAATAAATCTTGGGTGAAGGAAGACTGGCTCTTGGTTTCCTACTCCCTGGGCCAGAGCCCTTACCACCAGGCTAAAAGTTAGGAATCCCACCCCAGAAACATTTGTGGTTTATCACTTTCAGGAACTTAGTCACATGCCTGCCCTCTTGATCCTATTCCACTTGGGAATACGTATGGATAACACAGAGTCTTCAGAGCGTGCCCAGAAAGGAAGCAAAGGGCACAGCTAGAAGGAAGCACATATGGAAATAGAATAAAAAATCTGTCTAAATGGAATTTAAATGGCTACATTTGGACCCATAAAAAGCCCTACCGCATGCAAATGTAGATTTGGCCCCTGTGTGTCAGTCCTGCGCCCCAGGCAGTGTAATTCCGTGGACTGATTCCCTCATCCATGAATGATCCAAAGAGTCCTCTGAAGGGGACAGCCTAGGGTATGGAGAGGTGCCATGCACAAGTGAATGCTGCTTCAGGCATTCATTTTTAGGAGGATTTATTCTAGGTTGGCAGAGAGGATGGAGTGTTACCCTCTGGCTCCAGTCCCAAGCAGCATGTGGCCCCTTCCCACTACAGATCCCTAGGCTAACATTAAGCCTTGGGCAGATTCTGGGACTGCCTCTCCAGCCCTTTTCACTGAAAGTGAGAAACCACCGAGGTGGACAACAGCCTTCACTCCCAGTACCCGGAGGAAAGGTTCCTTCACTTACCAGTAAAGGTTGCAGAGTACACAAGAAATAGAGTAAAGTTTTGACTTTTCCTCCACCTCGGATGTCATAGCAGCTGCTTTGAGGCTGCTCTATCCTCTGAAGGAACATTCTGTCTCAGCAAGAGAAGAGAGAAAAAAGAAAAAAAAAAAAAAGAGAGATCCTACACCGTTATAATTACTTGAGCAAAAATAAACACACACATGGTGTGACATTTTCCTAATGCTTGGATCTTATTTAGAAATAGATGTATTAATTAAGGGGGGGAGGAAAACCAACAACCTTTGAGTCATGAGGACATGACAAGCTGTGCTTTGAAAATGTTATTTTTATTTTTTAATGACACTGGTGTTAATTTATTAGATATTACAGAGTGTGTGGGCTTGTTTGTTTGTTAAAGGGCAGTGTCATTCAGTCTTCCTCATCTGCTTTTAAATTTAAATATATATACAGAGTGATGCAAAAGGTGAAATCCTTCCCAGTAGAAAGGGCCAACTCAAGACCTTTTTGACACACACACTCTCCAAGTGTGAGGCTAAATTTTTTCAAATTTCAGAGGTGGGGGGGGGGGAGGGGATCTGATCCAATTTGAGTTGAGGTATTAAGCAGTGCATAGACTTTAGACTGTGTGTCCCAAAGTGAAGCTGGTTTTCTAGGTCATTTATATGGTGCAGGTCTTAGCCCTTTAACATACAGTATCCTGGAGAATGGTTTGCAAACACTATAAATAGAGATTTATAAGACAGCCTAGAAAAGGCCTATACACCAGATAAATGACACAGCCTTAAAACCTCCATCTACACAAAAGCCCTAATCAGCAGAAACAAAAACGGCTCCCTTAGCCATGAAACACATTAACCTGTCTATCAACTTATAAAATAACCATGTAACACCTAGAAAGAGAGGAAGAAAGAAAGAAGCCACACACTGAATCTAACACCACCTACATTAGGCACAATTTTTAGCTTTAAGAAAGAAGTATTGGAGACTGAGGAGTCCACTAGGACTTTGCTATTGCAGTTGATTTTTACATGGAAACTCTCCAGTTTTATAGAAGTGGGTGGAAGTATAAAACCCCAAGCTTTTGCTCGCACTCTCAACATTTAATAGAATCTTTTTAGACATTTGATTTAGCACCAAGGGTTACATCCTCAGCTGGTATAAACCAGCAAATGTATATAGCAAGATATACTAGTTATAAATTAGCAATATGTACTAGTTATAAATTAGAAGGGGGCAGATCCAACATAGGCAAAGGCGGGTGGAGGAGCAAACACCTGAGCTGCAGGAGTGGATTCCTTCCTGCTCCAGCTTCCTCCCTGCCAACCCACCAGTGTGGGCAGACTGTGCTGTGCAACCATTTGGGGACTTTGTAAAGTTCCCAAAGTAGGTGAGCACCCCTGTCTTTCCCTTCCATGCCATGTCCTCTCTCCTTGCCTTCCCTTCTGTGCCCTCCACCTCCTGCCCCAGGAATTGGGGAAGCTTCAGAGCTGCTCCTGCCTGCTCCAACCAGGCTGTGCAGGTGCTGGGCTTAGCTGGGAACAGCAGCAGCAGCAATGGGGAGGAGGTAAGTTCCCCCACACTGTCCGGCCTCCAGGGAGTCACTGCCACTGTTGCTGCCTTAGGTGAGCCCCATCTCCAAGCAGTCCGTCCCGTCCCCCCATACCCTGGAGTGGGCAGAAGCAGCTCTGAAGACTTCCCAGCAGGAATAGCAGCCATAGCGGGCAGTGGGATGAAGGAAGGGGAGGGAGACAATGCATCTCTGAGCATGGAGGGGGATTCTCTTTCACTTTGGAGACTTTTTTTTTTTTTTTTAAAGCAGCATGGTCCAATCCAAATGGGGAGGGGAGTGCACCTGTGCTACTGCATACCCACTGGATCCACCCCTGTGCTTTCGTATTACCTTATGGATTTTTACTTCAATATCTGTTTTGCAATGTCCAAGAGGTTATTATACATAGGATTAACATAATAAAACAAAAATATATCTATGGTTGATTTTCAAAGAAATTATTACAGTTCCTATGCTATGATAGGAACCTGGACCTTTTCAGCCTCCGCAAGAGAAGGTTGAGAGGCGACCTTGTGGCTGCCTATAAATTCATCATGGGGGGCACAGAAGGGAATTGGTGAGGTTTTATTCACCCAGGCACCCCTGGGGGTTACAAGAAATAATGGCCATAAGCTAGCAGAGAGCAGATTTAGACTAGACATTAGGAGGAACTTCTTCATGGTTCGAGTGGCCAAGGTCTGGAACGGGCTCCCAAGGGAGGTGGTGCTCTCCCCTACCCTGGGGGTCTTCAAGAGGAGGTTAGATAAGCATCTAGCTGGGGTCATCTAGACCCAGCACTCTTTCCTGCCTATGCAGGGGGTCGGACTCGTTGATCTATTGAGTTCCCTTCCGACCCTAACATCTATGAATCTATGATAGAGACTTCCTGGGAAAAGAGTGGAAAGACAGTATTGCTAATACTTACTCATCAGCGGTGTTTATTCTAGCTGGGGAAAATGAGCTCAATTTTCTGATAATGAAATTGTGTCTTTTAAACAGCCGTGCTTTCTCGTGCTTCTTTTTTCTACTTTGTAAACTTATGTTTAAATAGTATTGCTGTGCCAAAAAGAGTGGTTCACATCTAGTTTGTTGAAAACTAGTAGTTGTAAATAATCCATCCTAAGCATTTTTACAAATATTTTTAGTTTCAAACAAATAGAGAATTTATCAGGTTTCAGTATTTTGCATTCCCTCTTTCCTCACCATATTGCCCTCAGTGCTGGGGGAAAAATATGTTAAGAAGGAAAATCAACAAAACAACGAAAAGGATCTTTTGAAAGGAGGAAAACTAAAAAATAAAGGGATTAAAAAAATTGTGTTAACTATGTAATATTTCTAACAATGTCAATTTTGGGCAACTACTCTTTACTTTTTCTTGGGAAGCAAGGGAAACATTTTAAGGGTTCTGGTGAAAACACTTAATTAAGCATAAAGGGCATTCCTTATTTTAACTTCAGCAAGTATACCAGTGATAAAAAATCATATATAATAGCGTGGTGTATATTTCAATCAATTGGATGATATAAGAATAGTTCTGCAAATATTCTGAATCATTATTGTTATCTTGCTGTTGAAAGATCAGTGACAGACTTCTCAGCCAACCTACAAAGATATTCATTCCTGTCACGGTTTTCAAACTATTCTTTTTTTTTTTTTTTTTTCCGCTGGAACCATCTGCTAAGAAACTGAGGTTTTTGTAAGTTCACTTTTTCTTCCTGCTCTGAGCAGCAAAAAACAACCCCCAAAAAAACCCTTTAAAACCTTTAATTAGTGTTTTTAAAAACAAGGTGATAATTTTGGGGGGCAACCTGCCCAATGCCCCAAAACTACAATTTTGTATTTTATTATGTATTTCTTATTTTTTTTTTTTCCCCCCTAAATTCTATCCGCAAGCAAGAGAGACTGGTTTCATTTTGGTCCAGTCTTGATCCCCCTTAGTCTTGCCCCCCCTGCCCACATTGAAAAAGGACATAAAAGGATACATCTACACAAGATGCTTAATGCCCAATTGAGCTAATTCTAATGCACATTGGTGCAGATAGCAAAAACCACGCTAATGTGCAGTAGATTAGTCTAATAGGCATTAAGTGTTTCAAAACCCCCCATCCGTCTGCACTAATGCACAGTATCTTTAGTCCAGGAAGCAATAAGCATCACATAAAAAGTGTTCATCTGTCTTAATATGCAGTACTGCTGCTTTACAGGTACTAAACAATGCACTTTACTTTATGGCAGATTAATGAACATGTAGATGAGCCTAAAGAGGAGGAAAAATAAGGAACAAAAAGGAAAAGAAACGGGTGTCTGTCATTTCTCCAAGAAAATTCCTTCCATGGGCTATTTTGGGGGTGGCCCACCTATATGCTGCCCTTTATGCCTGACTTGGGATAAAGCGTTTGCAATGGAATGGTTCTACTAAAAGCTCACACCCAAGCCTTAGAGAAGTAAATGGTATCCAAAAGGATTTCTTCTGCATGAAACACCTGGAGAGAAATGGGAAGAGTCCCCTGATGGGAGGAGCTGCAGGGGAGAAGTTTCTCTTACACCAACCATGACACAATTCTGTGAATGGAGAAAGCATGATAGACTGTCTCAGTGGCTCTGGCCATGCCCTTTCCTTGCCTCATCTCCTGGGAGGGAATGAACTAAGCCTGTTTTGTTCCTTATTCCTCTGCTCCAGAACCAAATGGCCAGACAACTCTCTCAGAGCTGTCATGGTGAGTTTATAGGCACTTATGGTGGAATTTGGTCTGAATCTCATTAAAGACCTAAAATAATGTTGGCAAAGGAAATATTTTAATTCATGATGAATTACAGGTGGGAAAAGCAGCAGTCCATAAAATATGTGATAGACACAGGAAATCAGGGCTGGAGATGAGAAGAGGCTGATCTCTCAGCCAGCAAAACACAACGGTCCATGTCTAATCCTGTGAGTATTCCCAGTGTCTTTTGTTGCGAGATGATTTGTGCTTTAAATTTTCTGGATCAGCTAAAGCCTCCTGGAGAGGGAGGGCTGGGTGGTGGTATCGACACCAATTCATGATCTGGGAGACTCAACTTTAAATTCCAGGTCCGTCCCAGCCTTCGTGCATCATGCAGAGAACGTGGTTTTGAGAACGTTGCTGAGAAGTTTGGTTCTGCCGACTCGCCCCCAGACTCCTGAAGCTAATCCGAGTTAATCTCTTTCTCTGAAAGTAAGCAGCTTGAGCACAGTAACAGAGATGCTCTCAGACAGCTTCACCACCACCTTATTTGGCTTGGCTCTTACAAGGCAGGAGCACCATTGAAGCAATGCAGATATAATCTCATTCTCTCTGAGCCTTAGTTCTTCATCAGTAAAAGAAACATAATAGATTGCCCTACTTCACTGGGGTATAATGAAAATAAAGGCATTATCAATCATGAAGTATTCAACTACTAGGGGGAATAGGGGGCCAGATATGGATAGTGTTCAATACTATCTAGGACAGGGGCGGGCAATTATTTTGAGCCCCTGTCCTAGATAGTTTTATTCCCACTTACTGAATTTTGGGAAACCATCGGGGGCTGCATGACAGGCAGCCAAGGGCAGAAAAATATTAATTTTTAATTTTTTTTTAGGAGCCCCGTGGGCTGGAAAGAATGGCCTGGCCCCCAGGCTGCATTTTGCCCACCCCTGATCTAGGATCATCCCCTCACCCCCAGGCCTTTTTCTATCATTGAACATTGTCAAATGAGCTTTAGTTTAAGCATCTTTGCCATCATTTTGAAGTGCAGGGATGTTGATGCACGAGACATAGAAGGTGGCTAAAGTGTGCCAATTAGCATGCTCGAGTGACTCAATTAATTGACTCTGCTCCGATGCACTATAATTACAGCGCATTGGAGTAGCCTCCCTACTCAGGTCCAGGTACACAGCATTAAAAGGTATCCCAAATTGTGGCTAACTTATAAGTCCAGGGCCTGAAGGAACAGATAAGTGTACTTGCAGACTGTTTTTCTGCCTTTGCTTTGGTAGCTTGAGTGCATGTTGCATTCCTTTGAGATGCAACAAATGGGGTATCAGTAAACGCCATTGGGACTCGCTTTACTCAGTTTGCTTTGCTGTCTTCAGTTGAATTATTTATTACTTTTCTTCTGCCTCAACTCTCTTTTTTTTTCTTCTCCCTTTTATTTAAACTTTCTAAAAAAATAAAATAAAAAAACAGGAGCTTAGCTGATTTGAGAGGTTAACAGGAGCTTGTCCTTCTCTCTACAGTTTCTAAGCAAACTTTTAGCATGAAACTGTGATGATTTAATGCACAGGAAGACATTGCTTTGAATTTCCAACAGAATTTTTAATATTTGAATGCATCCTGAGCAGCAAGGATCAAAAATACAGTTTCAAGAGGCTTTTGTACTCTCCTTACCAATCCAACATCATTTTTTCTTACTATTTTTTTTCTAACATCAGATATAAAGATGCACTGAAAAGTTTAGATTAAAGCTATAGACTTGTTAAAGTGGATGCTCTACAGGATTTGGAACAATCTGACCTTTTGGAGAAAGTTCACATCAAAGTGGAAGATAAATCCAGATTCCTAGATGATCAGTAGACCGATTTCTGTTTTGCAGAGCATCCTTTAAACAACTGGGGAGGATTCTAAGTGTCAAGCATGCAGGAAATCACAACAGGCGCTGCGGAAGAAGCTACTGAATGTGGACAATACACTTCATCAAAACAGAAATTATGTGCTTTATTTTGTCCTGTAATTGGAACTGGAGTTCACAGACTTATTTGAGTTGAATGATTAGATGTAGGTGATCTAAGCCCTCTGGCTGACTCGGATATTAGGCTGCATGGTAACCTCATAAATAAAAGAACTCCAGGAAGCTGGAAATTTGGAGATTGAAAATGTTTGCTTAATTGGAACCCAGTGCTGGTATCTGACCATTATAGTTTAACTGGAGAGGAAGGGATACATTGTGGTTAGAACACCAAAGTAATACATTATCTGGGGCTAGGTCCTTGTGTTGTTCACTTTTCTTGTTTGACCACAGGCAAAATCCTGATTCTTTCTCGGCACAGACAGACATGACAGTTTTACACAATCTGGCCCCAGAAAGCAGTCTACAACCATGACCAAACACAAGTGCAGAGTGCTTTAAAAGGGCCCCATCTCATGACCATCTAAACCCTCATTCCATGAGGATTCAGATGAAGATGCTCCAAAATGGAGAACCTTCATTAAATTTTGTCTACATTTGCTGGGAGCAGAGCTCGCCTGACAGTCCAGTCCTGCTCCTGGTGCTGTTTGTAGAATGGGAGGGGTGGAGGGGAGCAGAGGGGAGCTCATTCTGGGGGTTGCCCAGTTGGTGCTGGAGGGTGGGGCAGGTGCACCCTTGAAGTGGGTGGCTCCCCATCAGCCCCCCACACTCCACTGGAGTTGAGAAACCCCCAGAACAAGCTACTTCCCTTGCCTTCTCCCCCTCATCCCATCCAGACAGAGCATTGGAGCTGTGAAAGGGAGGCAGAACTAGGGGAGAGATGCTGCAGACATGCAGCCTCTTTCCCCAGAGCGGCTCCAAGTTGGAGCCAATCCTCCACCCTCCTGACCCAACAGCTAAAGCCTGTTGGTTCTGGAAGATAAGTCTAACTCATGGCACTTTCTGCAAAGTACCATGAGTTAAACCGGAGAGCTGCATTTCCGTGTGCACCCTCTGTTCCTCATTTGTAACCTGGTGATAATAATGTGTCCTTTATCTATCTAAACCATAAGCTCTGCAAGTCAGAAGCTCCCTATGTTCAGTAGGGCATCCTGGGGGAAGAGAAGGAACAATGGTCATAAACTGGTAGATGATGGTTTCTGGTTGCATGTAAGGAAGAACTTATGTAAGGTAAGGGTGACCAGGATCTGGAATAGACTTCCTAAGGAGGTGGTGCAGTCCCCAACCTTGGAAGTTTTCAAGAGAAGACTGGACAGACATCTTGCTGGGATAATTTGGTCTCAACAGTATTCCTGTCCAGAGCAGGGGGTGTTGAACTCAAGTTTTGAGGTCCCTTGTAGCCCTTTTCTATTATTTCTATCATTCTATGTATTTGTAAAATGCTGACTAGCATAACGGCTCTGATCCTGGATTAAAAAAAAAGTATCTTTTAGATTGAAAATGTGGACATGGGGTAAAAGAATCTCAATAACAATTAAAAAAAAAAAAAAAAAAAAGCAAACACAGTGACGATAGTGGCACATCAGCCCCCATATTGATGCAGACAAAATCTCTAAAGATCCCTCCACATATGCAGGCATGTGCATGTGCAACAGCTTAAATAGCAGTGTCACAAATTTGTGCTGGAGATTTGTGCCTCAGCAGACATGTCTGAACATGCACTTTGGTGTGGGGAAAATTGTGCCACTTGGGGCAAACTCACCCTGCCCAGTTCCTCCCAGATCTTCACCCAGGGGGAGATAGAGACTGGGGCTAGCACAGATGCTGGCTCCAGCAGCATAGAAACCTGCCCTGACAAGCCTGTCCACTTGACAACCACCCCATGGCTGAGTGGGTACAGGTCACCTCTGGGCGCAAAGCCAAAAGGAAGGCCCGGGTGCAGCTGGAACCCTCTGACATGGAGAACTCTTGTCCCTCTCCCAAGACCACCACATGGTGGTAAGGAGTGGCCAGCTTCTGGGGACCTCCCAGGCTGCACCTGACACCACACCCCCAGGAAAGATCAAATGAGTCATCCCCCTGGAAGAGGTTTCAGGGCTGCTGGACACCCCTGAGCAGGAGCCCATGGAGGGACCCCTTACTCCACTGGCCAGGGCCTATCCTCCAAGACCATAGGCGCTGAGACTGAGGCCAGTATACACTACCCAATGGAGGAGCCAGTATACAAACCTCCATGGACAGGTGAGAGAAAAGATTCCCTGCAGTCTCTGGGAACCCTCCAGGCCAGAACCTCCTTCCTTTCACCTGTCCATGCACATACAGGGCCCACTCGGCCAGGGCCAGGAAGAGGTTGACCAGGAGGTCCTGGCACTTGGTGGGGCCACAGATAGGGTGACCAAAAGCAAAAAGGTGGGGAGTCAAATTCAACCAGTACCTCAGGAGGAGGTTCTGGAGGTGGAGGTGGAGGGGCTGCAGCCTGGTACACTCAAGGGTCGTGTGTGCTCCAATGATCTAGGGGAGATGGGGGTCCTGGGGCTCACCCTGGTGAGTTCTGAGTGGGGAAGTCCCCTCTCCCAGGACTCGAAGACAAGCACTGATGCCACCCCAGTTCCTGATGGGTCTCCTCTTCCCCTCTCCCAGTCAAACCCCACTCTAGCCCAACCGATGGTCCCACACCAGAGGGTGTCGGGGTGAAGTCCCCAGACCAACAGTCTGATCCTGTCAGGGACCCCATGAAGACCCCCCATGGTTCCAGCTCTGCCCTGCCATGCCATCTTGTGAGGGAACCCTGCCCCCACCCTTACTCCCACCGCCATCCCAAGGGGCTGCAGAACAATCCCAGCCAGAGTCCAGGGTCTTAGCAAACCAGGGGGTTCACATGGTACCTAAGGAGCCTGATGAACTCCAGGACCAGGAGGAGGACACCCAAGAACCAGCAGGCTCTGTAGAGCCTGAAGACCTCTTGGTTCTGGCAGTTCCCAGGGGTGAGCTTCTTGCATTTCTTGACCACGAATACACCTAGCATTCTGCCAGCAAGGTACAGCTTGTCTTGGATGGCTAGGGAGATTTTGACAGCGTCCTCACCACTGTGAGGGTGCTGGTGGGGGAAAGCAAGGGGCCCAAAAGCTGCAATGCCCAGATGTATAGGTGGGCCCGCAGTTTCATAGATGCCCTCTATACTTATGGAAGGGGATCACACGAGCTGGCAGGCCCCACACTGGTTGTTGAGATGCATATATTGTCTCCTCCACCCCACAGCCATGAGCTTGTTTAAGATCATGATCCTCAATGTCCACAGCTGCAGGAAGGGTCTCCAGAGATGCTGGGTGCTCTCCTTCCTTCGAGGTGGGGGGAGTGTGGTACTCCATGGTATTCTTGCAGAAGACCTTGACAACTCTGGCTGATGAGCTTAATTGGTGGCTGGAGTCAGAAGGCAGGGTATTTTTTAGTCATCTCTCAGCCACCTCTTGTGCAGTGGCCACCTTGTTCTCCCCAGACCTGCAGCTGGAGGTTCTCCAGGACACTGAGGTGTTGCCGGGCCACCTGCTACACCTCTGGGTCCAAGTTCAGGAGCTGCTCCCAAACCTTCTGAACATGTATGACCCTGCAAAGGACCTGGAGTTGGATTTTTTCCACCAGACAGCCACATATATTGGTACCCTCAACCCTTGCGAGTGCCTGGTCCTTGGTGGGGACTTTAACGTCACCCTAGATGCCCGAGATCAGTCAGGCAGAGACCAGAAGTGGAACCAGGCCACCACGGGTGTCTTTGGTGGACTACTCCCCAGCAGGTGTCTGGCGTGTCTGTCACCATACCAACCCCCCGACCTGCCTTCACCTATGTGAGGGTGGGGGAGAAGCAGGCATGCCACTCTCAGTTGGACCAGGCTTATATGTCTTTGCCACACTTTGCCCAGGCCCACTCCTTTGGCATCTGGCTGACCCCTCTCAGCAATCACCACCTTGTCTGGGCTCAGGCTACACTAGGGCCTGGATGCCCAGGGTCGGCCTACTGACATTTCAGTGCCAGTCTGCTGGAGGATGTGGGCTTCATGGGGGTCTTCCAGGAGTTCTGGATAGCCTGGCAGGAGCAACGGGCAGCTTTCCTCTCAGCTCAGAGATGTTGGGATGTAGGGAAGATGCACATCTGGCTTTTTTTCTGCAGCTATACTCAGGGGCACACTCAGCAGAGGGTTGCAATCTGGGAACAGCTCAGGTGGGAAGTGCTAGAGCTGAAGAGGTGCCTGGCCATCAACCCATCCCTCTGCAGAGAGTGTCAGGAGAGGTGGGAAGAGCTTTGTGCTCTGTCCACTTGTGTGGTCAGCCCCTTCAGGAGATGGACCGCAGCTCCTGCTTTTTCTGTGCCCTGGAGAGAAGGAAGGGGGACAAGAAGTGCATCACATGCCTCTGGCATGTGACGGCACCCCCCCTCACGGATCCAGGTGAGATGCATCGGTGCATGTGGGCCTTCTATGAAGAGCTCTTCTCCCTGGAGCCAACTGACACTGAAGCCTGTCAGACCCTGTAGAAGAGACTCCCACAGGTCAGCATGGGTGACTGGGACTGGCTCTAGTCTCCTCTCATCCTGGCCAAGTTTTCAGCCACTCCTTTCCTGATGCTTGGCAACAAAGCACCGAGCATCGACGGGCTGACTGCAGAGTTCTACTGTACCTTCTGGGGAGTCCTTGGCCTGGATTTCTCTGTGGTCTGGGCTGAATCGAAGGGAAGAGGGGAACTCCACTGTTGTGCCAGAGGGTCGTGCTGACCCTCCTGCCAAAGAAGGTGGATCTCCACGACCTGAGGAACTAGCATCCCATGTCCCGCCTCTGCATAGACTACAAGATGGCAGCAAAGACCATCTCCTGTGCCTGTGGTCCATGCTGACCGACATGTTCCATCACAACCAGACATACATGGTGGCTGAGTTTGTAGCTCATCCTCATTGCATGAGCCACCGGGGATCTCAGCTGGCAGCTCCTTCATGGAGCCATCACTATGGGCATGTATGTGGTGATGTCCACAGACACCCTGGTCTCCTGCCCCTTCTGCAGGCAGAGGGAGACCCTGGCACACATGACCCTTGAGTGTACCAGGCTGCAGCCCCTCCACCTCCACCTCCAGAACCTCCTCCTGAGGTTCTGGTTGAATTTGACTCCCCACCTTTTTGCTTTTGGTCACCCTATCTGTGGCCCCACCAAGTGCCAGGACTTCCTGGTCAACCTCCTCCTGGCCCTGACTGAGTGGACCCTGTACACGCATGGACAGGTGAAAGGAAGGAGGTTCTGGCTTGGAGGGTGCCCAGAGACTGCAGGGAATCTTTTCTCTCACCTGTCCATGGAGGTTTGTGGGCAGAGCACCATTGGGTAGTGTACACTGGCTCCTTGGATGCTTTTGAGAACTGGTGGGTGTGGCCTGGGGGCTCTGCTTGGTGGATTGTGAGGGGGACTGTAGGGGTGGGGGGACTGTTCAGGTGGAGTGGGTCCCCATCTGCTGCCAGAACAGTGCACAGCCCCCTCCCCCATCTGCAGCAGCAACAGGAACCATTAGGGTACTCAGGGCCCACTGCTGGCAGTGCCTCACAATGGCATAGTGTGGCCCTGGCTGCCTCGGGTCCAGTGCCTCCTGTGCCACATGTTGAGGGCCTGGCCTGGCCTGGAGGTGTGCACCTTGGGCAGGATGCTCTTGCTGTCACCTGGGGTCCCAGCACCACACGCAGAGGCCAGCCTGGGTCCTGTCTCCAAGTGCCCCAACACACCGTTGAGCTGGGCTGGTTCCAGGATGCAGGACCCCCATCCCCATGTCCCTACTTACCGGGGATGGTGCCTGGGTCTGGATCACTGCTGCCACCTTGCCTGCTTCTATTTACCCCAGCACACTGAGGGAGTGTGCTGGGGCAGTAGGTGAAGGGGGCAGGCATAGAGATGCTCTGAATGGGTGTCAGAACATCTCCTTGGAGGACCCAGCCTCTGGTTCTCTCAGGGAACACTCCAGGAGTGTGTCCTACACCACTTATTTCTTCAGGTTTTTTGGGTGGTTTTTTTTTTAATCCCAGGATTTCCCGGTATCATATTTAGAGTTCCATTAGAAAAGGACAGTAGTTGATTGACTTGATGTGGGTATTTACTGATCTGGTTGAGATGAATTAGATTTAGCTAAGGCTTAAAAATTGACCTTTTTTAGATTTGTAATAATTTATTACCATCACTCAATAAGCAGCCAATTAATTAGTTCAGTTTTGATTTCCAACCTTATCCGTTACCTGTATTATACATGAAGTTTATTTGTACCACTGACCTATACTTCTCTGTAGTCTAAATCAAAGAAGCTTTTTTATCATTTTCCCCTCCTAAAATTAAATGGTAGGATGCTAGATAAACTTCACAGAAATGTGGTGATGTTTTGTAGAGCTCTGAACAGAACTGCAGTTCATTATTTCAGGTATCTGAAGACGTAACTCAGCTTTGCTTGTCTGAGTGGATCCTGAAACTTTTAAACACTGGAAACCAGCCATAAGGACACTTAATCTGAAGACAGAATTCAAAATGGCAGCTTGGCTATTGTAGGTCCCTACAGGGATATAACAATTTAAAAGTGACAGCTTTGCACACTTGAATGAACAGCAATACAGGTACCTCTTCTGTTGCATAAAAACCTCTCAGCCACCTAAAAAACCTTGGATGCATTTTCTTGTTTTATGTTGTTGTCACACAGGTAACCGCTTGTCATCATTTGAAAGTTTAAAATGTGACCTGTAAGTTTCCTGGAGTATAAAGATTATCAAGTCACTTTCACTAAATAATTGTGTACGACATACACTCCACTCAAGTTTCCCTTGTATTTGGTGCTGTCTATGAAAGTTAAAAAACTCAGAGAGCCTTCTTGGTAATTTACTACTAACTGGTCATAGACACCTATCCGGTAAAAGTATTTGATCACATGCCAAGTAGCACAGGCAAATGGCTGGACTGGAATCATAGGTAACTTCCTTAGAAGGCTGCAATTGTGCCCTCTCTTCACAATGTGGTGATTCTCTGCTTTTCTCACTAAGTCTATTTAAGAATTTGAATTGAATTATGTACTTATAAGCTTTGCTGGATGGAGACTTAGGCATATAAATGGGTGAAGACTTAAATTAAACCCCTGTCTTTGTTTTGTTTTTTGTTTTTTAATTTCATAATGATGATTAAGTTGTTCTATATCTTAGCCAACAGATGGAGACAAATCATTTAAATGTCTGATCAAACTCAACTTTTGTACTTCATTCCTTTAATAGCAGTTTCATATTACTCAGTCACAAATTTGGCAAATAAAATAACTTCTACTGAATGTTAAGAGCGAAGTTATTGTGGCAGGGTGTTTGGTGTGCCTCTCATTTTCAGAGAGAAAGGCTGCCTGAGAAGCAGGCTGCAGGAGGAGGGAAGGGGGAGGTGTTTAGAGGGTCACCTGACTGGAAGGGGGCTGGGCTTGAGCTATAAAAACTCAGGGCCTGAGCAGATCAGGCAGTCTACCCTTGAGTGCCAATAAGAGAGGAGCTTTTGGCAGCAGGGCTCCTGAGATCTTCTCTGGGCTGGGGTAGGCAGCACTAAGCCCTGGAGCTGGCCATGGCTTGGAACAGAGAGGCTTAGGAGCAGAGGGGCCAGGGGCCCCAAGAAGGCTGCTGATGAACAGCTACTGGTGGTTGAGGAAGGGATTTAAGGGGAGGTATGGAGGTCCCCACTGGCTGAGTAAGAGAAAAGGAGCAAGGGTCAAAAGGATAGAGATCCTGAAATAAATAGACATACAGTCAGAGCCTGTTAAGGGGCAGAATGTGGGACCAGGGTAGGCCTTAGAAGGGATAGGCCTGAGGCCCACACAGGGAGATCTTGAGCCCCCAAAAAGGACTGAATACTTGAGAGAAGGACTGGTGCCTAGGAGGGGAGGGGGGACCAGGATGATCTCATGCCCAGAGGGACACCTCCAGTGCTTGGGGACCACCAGAGGGCAGAGCACTGGGATGGGAGTCCATAGCCCATGGAGGGTATATTTCAGCAGATCTCTTGTGAGGCTTGGGAGTGAGAATTGGGGAGGATGGAACCCATGAAAATAGCCCTTCAAGCAATGATGATGAGCACCTATGGCCCTAAGAATAAGGCTAGGCTTGGAAAGCCCTAGGACAGCCTCCCTTTCATCAAATATTAATAACATCAAGTCATGGTGGGTGGCAAACAAACAGGGAGAGGGCCCCAAGAGAAGCCAGGTTGTCAAGGGCTGAGCAGCCACCAGGGGTCATTGCGACTACCTCTGGCACAAGCACTTGCTACAGTTACACATTACACTTTGACCACTAAGGGCACTTAAAATGTGAGTGGTCACATGCTAAAGCTCATTAACTTTAGCACCCAGGGTCTCTGAAGGGGCCTCTACACATGCTCCGACATGTTCTAGTTAGAATGCATTGAAGCAGACTCAATTAATCAAGTCTGCTGGACCATTCTAATTAGAACACTCCAGCATGCCGCAGCGTCACATGTACGTATCATCCCACATTTCAAAATGGCAGTGGGGGTGTTTTAACTAAAACTCATTGAACAAGATGTAGTTAAAGCATCCCTGCCATCATTTTGAAATGCGGGGCACTGAATATACATGATGCTGCAGCGTTAGAATTAGAGCAGCTGTCTGGGAGCCACTTTAATTAAAATGTCTCCTGCCACCTCACCACAGAATACATGTATAGACACCCTGTGTCTCTCAAAATTATGCCGCTTCAGATGAGGGCCCTACTCATACCCGCTTGGCTTGCTGTCCTTCTAGCCTTATATAACTTCCCTTCTTTGCTGCCCAGTGGACCAGCTTCAATAGGACATATGGAAGGTGTGGTAGGCCCTGCCTTAGTCAATGGCTTAGTGACTACAACACTTTAAAGCACATAGCTTGTTATTCTTTTCTAACAAGTATAGGTTTTCTTTCCTTTGATAAAAATCTGAGGTTTAGTTTAGTTCTGTATTACTTTACCATCAATTTAAAAAGGATTCAGATGACAGAAAGGGGGGAGGGGGGAAGGACCCAAACCCACCATTGTAGCTAACATCAAAAACATTAGTTGCATTTAATTAACTCTGAATAGTTTATAAAAGACATACCAATTTGTATATCCTGTGTTCAGCATGTGGTTTCCATCAGAAACCTTTTGTGGTAGATAACAGGTCAGTTTTATTTTAATTAACAGTGGAATAACTAATGAGACAGGCATTTCAATATCTTCCACCATCTCTAATCTTAACACCGTCTTCAGACAGATTTAAATAACAACACAGTTCAGCTCTTAATGTTATTCATTCATTGGAGGGGGACAAAAAGTCCAGCCCGCTCACAACATGTGAAAAGCATCTCATCCCTTCTAGAACATAATTTAATATGTTTGCAATTAAATTAAAAATGGTGAAAAAATATTTCTCCAAAATGCAATTAATCCCAGATCAAGAATATTTTTCCCTCACTGCACCCGCATTGGCTGAACAATCACTAAGCAATCGCTGCTGGAAAGGACAAGACGAAAAATGTTCTCAATTGTGCAGTGGCTATTAATGAAAACACCAGAAAATGGAGGCATAAAATGAGGCAATTAGCCTCATTTACTCTAAATAGCTGCCCTATTTTCTCTTGTTGTTATTTTATAGACCTTATTATTTAGCAACCAGACATGGAATTTATAAGTTCTTTTTTTTTGCACAGAGATGCTTTTTTCTTCTGTTTTTGTCTCATACTTCCCCCACTGAGGTCCTTGGCTATGAATGAGGTTCGTGGGTTCTACTGAAATATTTTTTTATTACTACAGATGTGCTCAGTACTGTACAGCCATAACCATAGAGAATCATAGAAAATGAGGGTTCTAAAGGACCTCAGGAGGTCATCTAGTCCAAGCCCCGCCTCAAAGCATGACCATCCCCAACTAGATCATCCCAGCCAAGGCTTTGTCTACCTGGGGCTTAAAAAGCTCCAAGGATGGGGATTACCCACTCTGTCTGGGTAACCTGCTCAAGTGCTTTATTACATGCCTGGTGAGAGAGCTTTCCTAATATCTTAACCATGATGGACACTTCCCTTACTGCACCTGGAGTCCATTGCTCCTTGTTCTGTCATCTGCTACCACTGAGAACAGTCCAGCTCCATCCTCTTAGGAACGCCCCCCTGCACGGAGCTGAAGGCTGCTACTAAGTCCCTTCTCAGTCTCCTCTTCTTTTGACTAAATAAGTCCAGTTCCCTCAGCCTCTCCTCATAAGTCATATCTCCCTCACTATTTTTGTTGCTCTTTTCTGGACTCTCCAATTTTTCCACATCATTCGAAATGGGGGGTGGGGGGCAAATCTGAACACAGTACTGCAGATGTGGCCTTACCAGTGTTCAATAGAGGGGAATAATCACTTCACTTGATCTACTGGCAATGCTTCTACCAATGCAGCTTGGTATCACATTAGCCTTGGCAACAAGGACACACTGCTGACACATATTCAGCTTATTGTCTACTGTTACCTCCAGGTCCTTTTCTGCAGAGCTGCTGCCCAGCCAGTCAGCCCCCAGCCTGTACCGGTGAATAGGATTGTTCTGTCATAAGTGCAAGACTTTTCACTTGTACTTGTTGAACCTCATGAGATTTCTTTTGGCCCAATCCTCCAATTGGTCTATGTCCCTCTAAATCCTGTCCTCACCCTCCAGCATATCTACTACTTCCCCAGCTGGTGTCATCCACAAACTTGCTGAGGGTGCACTCTATGCCAACTTCCAGGTCATTGAGAAAGACACTGAATAAAACTTCCCCCAGGACTGACCTCTGGGGCACTCCACTTGCTACCGGCTGCCAACTACACATTGAGGCATGTATTATTACCCTCTGAGCCTGATGCTCCCATCAGTTTTCTATCCACCTTACAGTCCATTTATCCAGCCCATACTTCCTAGCTTGCCTGCAAGAATGTTGTGGGAGACCCTATCAAAAGCCTTGCTAAAATCAAGGTACACCACATCCAATTATATCCACAAAGCCAGTCACCCCGTCATAGTAGGCAATCAGGCTGTGGTCAGGCATGAGTTGCCCTTGGTGAATCCATGGTGACTGTTCTTAATCATTTTCTTCTCCTTTGAGTGCTTCAGGATGGATTCCTTGAGGATTTGCTCCATGATTTTTCCAGGGACTGAGGTGTGGATGACTGATCCCTGGATCCTCCTTTTTCTCTTTCTTAAATATGGGCATTAGGTTTGCTTTTTTTCCAATCCCCCAGGACCTCTCCTGATCACCATGCATTTTCTTTCAAAGATGATGGCCAGTGGCTCTGCAATCACCTCAGCCAACTCCCTCAGCACCCTCGGGTAAGGGACCCGCACTTTCCCTGATCCTCCTCTTGCATACCAACACACACACACACACACACACACACACACACGTCTGTTTGTATTACTGGATCTTGATTATTGGACCTGGGTACTGTTCATTAGGAGCCTGTTAGTGGAGGATCTTAGTCTTCTGAATGTTAAGCATCAGTTCCATTTTCCTGTGTGCCTCAATAAAGATGTTGATGATTGTGTGAAGGTCTGCTTCCAAGTGAGTGCACACTATAGCATCAGCAGCACACTGAAGCTCAATGATTGAGGTCAAGGTGGTCTTGATTTTGGCTCAGAGTCAGCTGAAGTTAAACAGCTTACCATCCATTTGGTAGTTTAGTAGTAGTTGAATAGTATTTTTTTTTTGACAATACAGTGAGATAAAAGGTATGCTGAGCTCAAGTGAGTGAGGTTCTTAAGCTCATTCATAGATCCAGTTTTCAAATGCTGAGTACCCGCCTCAAGTAAAACATAACCATATAAGCCAGCATTTATTGTGGAGTATATCCATTTGAAGACTCTGGAAAGACTCCTATTTATTTCAGCTGACTGGAGAACAGGCTGTTAACTTTGATCCTGTAACCAGAGGTCTGCTTAACTTCATTTGTAGTTCCAGATGTGTTTAATTTCATTCACTTGAGTAGCTCCAATAAACCCAATTGGGTGACTCTCAGTGTAAAGTTGTTGTGTATGTGTTAGTTGTTCTTAGAAGTGGAAACTCACCCAGGTTTTTAAACACATTGGTCCCATTCCTAGACCTGCAGAAATGAATGGATTCTTTCCACTTCAACATAAATTAGATCAAGCCTAGTCATGTTTTAGTGAGTGATCCTCGAAAAGCATCAGCTTGCACTGGGATAGATGAAGCATTAAAGCCTTAGACATCTCTGTGGCCATAAGGAACATAACTAAGAAAAATGGCTTCAAACCGCTTCCAAGGAAATTTAGATTGGCGAGCTGGAAAAACGTGCTGACTGTAAGCATGCTCAGGCACTGGGAAAGGCTATTTAGATGAGTTGTAGAGTCTCCATCTCTGGAAATTTTTAAGTGCAAGCTAGGTACTTGGGTGGGATAGGTTAGTCAGGGATGATTTGCTTTGAGCAATGGGTTGGCCTGGATGACCTCAATGAGATTCCTTCCGCCCCTACATGCTTATGATCCTAAAAAGTGAAGTAATTTTCTAAAGTAGGTACCCAAATTTGAAAATAGGTCCCAGATATTGGAAATAACCCAAACAAAAATGCTATATTTATTTATTTTTCAGTAAAATCAACCTTACCAGAGAAGTAGAACATAGCCTTTGCATTTTCAGGCTTACTAGGGACCCTTTCAATTATTTAGTTAGTACGTACACTAGGCCTGACATAACTGTGAACATTTTAATTTCATATGAAATACAATGCAATTATGACCTACTGAAATAGAAGTGACAATACTGTTAGTGTCACAAGGTAGAGAATTACAGTCAGATGGAACAATTATTGTAGCTCTATTCTTTATGCTTGCACCTTTTTTTTTCAAGTATCTAATGGGTATCCCATGACAGTAACACAATCTCCTAAAGTAACTCATTGTTATTAAGGTAATTTCTTATAACCGGTTCCCTAAAGCAAATGAAAATCCCCTTCCCCTCCCCCACGGCTAATCTTTTATTTTATTTATTTTTTTAATGTGCCCTTTGAGGAGAACTAGTAATAGTAAATTAATGATGATTTAGATACCTGGGGTAAATATGTCTTCACTTTAGGGACATCTGCCATTAACTTCAGGACGCAGGTTTCATTCTTTTTCATTGTTCTCCATTTTAGATGGCGGGGAGCAGGGGGGTTGTGAATAAAAAAAGTTTATAAAACAAAAGGAACAAATTATATAGCTGCCTATCAACCAAAGACTTTTGATTGCACTTATGATGGTGGTCATGTTTTCCTTCTGCCCAATTCAACACATCCACACTCATCCAAAGTTTTTTTCACTCTTCTGTATTTACTACAAACATAAGTGCATAGAGGCACAGGACTAGAAGCTGTCCACTGCATTATTCAATGCAGTTCTCATCACAGGACATTATATTATATAATCCCTTTCATAAACCAAAGAGAGGTAGTAAGCCATGTAAGACTGAAGTGAGGCAGAAGGAAGGGCAGGGTGGCATTAAACCAGGGGACCTCCATTTAACAAATAGATAATTTGGTTTTGCACCCAATACACCTCTGGGACGACTGTTCCAGAACCTACTTTGATTGTTAGGAACCTTATTTTAATTGCTGGCCTAAATGAATTTATGGCTAAATCATATATGTTTGTTCTTGTACCAGTGTTGTATTTTATGATATATAGTTCTCCCCCTCTGGTAGCAACACTCTGGTGCATGTTTGTAGAGCAATCACATTTCCCCTCAGCCTTCATAGTGCTAATCTAAGCAAGCCAAATTTTTTTTTTGTCTCTATTCAAAAGACAGACTTTCCTGTCTATCAGTAATCTTAAAAACCACAATCTGGGCCTCTTCCAGCTTGAATTCATCCTCCTTGACCATGAGTGACCACAATATTCCAGATGTGGTTTCACTATTGCTTTGTACAATGGCATCACTACTCTCTGTCTCTAATGGAAATAACTAGCCTGATACATTGTAGAATGTCATTTGCCTTGTTTTCAGTGTCATATCCTATTGATCATCCTCATAGTCTTCCTGTGTTTGCCTAATACTTTATCTTCATCTCTCAGTTCCAACTAGTGATGTTCTTGGTTGGACTAAACTATCTCATGCATCTAACATACATTTCTCTTGTTGTCTGGGTATATACTTCACAAAGAGAAATGTGAGAGATCCGATCCCAGTTTCACCAGCACATTTTAGCCATTTAAAACTTAATCCTGTAAGATCCTGATGATTTACAAGAAAAACTAACAGATCACGTGATTAATCTCTTTTTACCACAGCCAATACCTTATTAAAAAAAAAAAAAAGAAACGAAAAGAAAAGAAAAGAGAAGACCAAATAGTCTATCCTAAGACATACTTGCCAGCTTCACTCGGGGTGTTGTAATGACTTCTTACTAAACCACTGCAATGTTCTGTGTAAAGGCAAAGTATTATCCTGACACGTCCCTGTACAATTGTCAGGGATTAATGCTCCTTGCTGTGCTTCTCAGCAAGCTAGTGTTCATGAAACCAAACAATATAGGTCTTGTGTCTCTTGAATTGTTTGCAGTCATTCTCCACATCTGAAGTAGCCTAAATTGTATGACTGAGGAATGCTACAGATGATACTTGTTTGTTAGGGGTTTTAGAAATCCCTAAGGGAATACTCACTAAAATTATAACAAACTGGAAAACATCTTTTCTGTAAATGACTCCTCTCTTAATGTTTCGGGCATGCTGATGAATCACAAGGAAGAGAAGTAGGGCTGGAAGGAATCTTCAGAGGTCATCAAGGCCAAGTCCCTGCCTGGGGCCGGATCATGCCTATGCAAACTATCCTGTACAACCCATAATCTAAATTCTACATAAGACTACCATCAACCCTGACATAGCACAGACATAACACCCTAATCTGCCACAGGTAAGACAGGGGAGCCATGACAGCCAACATTCTGTTTCTGTGAAATGTTGTCAATGTATGCTTAAGAGATCCTGGGTAGAGGACCATGGCCCCCAGCTACAGAGGAAGGCAAACCCCCCACAAATCATACCAATATGCTCATGGGGCAAAATTCATTCTAGACCTCAAATATAGTGATTGCTCTAACCCTGATGATAGAACACAGGTATAGCTATTAGGGCTAGCTGTGTGAAGCTTCAGTCCCTGATTCAATTCAGCAGAGATTCGGCCCAATTCGGTGGCCGAATCTCCTAATCAACTCAGAGGACCCTTTAATCTCTCTAAATTGAATCAGAGCCCTCTGAATCAATTCGGAGAGATTCAGAAAGATTTGGTGATTCAGCTACAGACATAGCTTTAAGTGTTTTTTCTACATACCTCTAGGTAGCAGGCAGCTCATGAATGCTGCGATGCTGGGGCACAAAAAGCGCGTGGGTACTTCTGGTCCACTTCCGGGTCCACCAGGTACCATGCTGCCCCTCCCACACCGTGTCCCTCTGACTCGGTGACTGGTGCCTCCTCGGTCTGAGGGGGAGTACCCAGTGTCCCCCTGTGGTCGATTGCTGAGCTGGGAGGGTGCGGGGAGGGGCCCCTGCGTGCTCCCTGGCAGACCCAGAAGTGAACCAAAAGTGCTTCTGGTCCACTTCTGGGTCTGCTGCCAAGCATATGGAGACCCGCCCCCTCTACCCCCCGCACTCCTGTAGGATGCTCCATCTGCCCCAGCATCACAGTGTTCACAAACCACACTGGTACCTTGAGGTATGTAGAAAAAATATTTAAAGCTGTGTCTATGTCCAAATCGCTGATTCTTTCAATCAGCATCAAATCTTCAGATTCGAATTCAGTCGAATCAAATCAGGGACGGTGATCCGAATCAATGAATTGAATCACTGTCCGTGATTTGGGTCGAATCCAAATCCGAATTGAATAGGGCTCACCTTGCACACCCCTTATAGCTATGCCTAGATTATCCCTGACCATGGCTACCAACCTCTTCTTGAGCATCTCTGGTGATGGAGAGCCCACAATTCCCTAGGCAGTCTACTCCTCAGCCTCACTATTCTAACAGTGTTTTTTTTTTCCTGATATTCAACCTAACTTTACTTTGCTGAAGCTTTAAGCCATCAGTTCACATCCTCCTCTCTGCAGCAACAGATAAAAGGTGTTTTACCTCTTCTTTATTGCAGCCATTCAAGTATTTGAAGACTGTTATTATGCCCCCCTGTAAAGCACCTTTTCCATATGCTGATTATGCCTAACTGCTTCAGGCCCTTGATCTTTGTTGCCTACCTTTGTTGCCCACCCTCTCTAACTCCTCCATGTGCTTTATACAATGTGAACCCAGAACTGCAGACAGTACTCCAGATGAGGCCTAACTAGTGCCGAGTAGAAAGGCACTATCACGTCCTGTTTCTTGTACCTAATGCTTCTATTGATGCATCCCAAAATTGCATTGGCCTTTTGTGCAGCTGCATCACACTGCAGACTCATACTGTGTCTGTAGTCTATTAAGACTCCAAAGTCCTTGTTTGTAGAGCTACCATCAAGCCAGGTGGCCTCCATTTTGTATTTGTGTTTTTGATTATTCCTTCCAAGTTGCAACACTTTGCATTTGTCCCCAATGAACTTCATCCTGTTGGCTCTAGCCCAACTTTGCAATGTGTCAAAATACTTCTCAATTGTGCTCACATCCTCCAGCATGTTCGTAATCCTTTCCCAGTTTCATGTCATTTGTAGACTTGCTTAGGAAGTTTCATATGTCAGCACCTAAATAATTAATAAACACACTGAGCACCACTGGGCCCAGGACAGACCCCTGTGGGACTCTACTCAAAACCTCCTGCCATTCTGACATGGACCTATTAGTAATTACCATTTACTTGTGGCTATTGAGCCAGTTATCTATCCACCTTGTAGTAATTTTATACAGACCACATTTCTCCAATTTGTTTCTTCCACCCAAGTAGTTGCTTTGTCAGAGGTGGAGATGAGGTTTGTTTGACATGATTCTGGCTGCTTGTGATCAGGCTTTCTTCCTCCAGAGACTTGAAAATGGCCTTCCTTAGGATATGCTCCAGTAACTTTCCAGGCATTGAGGTGAGGCTAACTGGTCTGTAATTCCTCAGGTCCTCCTATCTGCCATTTTTAAAGAGGGGAACTACAGTGGCCCTTCTCTAGATATCTGATACCTGGCCCATCTCCCACAACTTCATGCAGATCATCGCCAGGGGTGCCATGATCTCCTCTGCAAGTTTATTCAGTGCCCTGGCATGAAGTCCATTTGCCCCGGTGACTTGAATTCATTCAGATCCAACCAAAGCTATGTGACAGTCTCTTCTGTCATTTCCTCCCTGTGCTCTCCCCCTTTCTTATCCGGACAATCCTTATTAGGTGCCTGACTACAGTTTAATTATTTTGTGAAGACTGGTGCAAAGTACCCATGGACTAGCTCACCCTTCTTTGCACTTTGGTTAGGAGTTCTCTCTGGTTGTTAACAGAGGACCCACAGCTTTCTTGGTCCTGCTTTTCTGGCCAACAGACTTGCAGACCCTCTTCCTGTTGTTCTTAACCTTCTTTGCCAGGTTCAGCTCATTCTTTATCTTTGTCTTCCTGATTTTATCCCTGCAGATTTTTCTTATTTCCTTACTTCCTGGGTGATCTTCCATTGCCTGCATGTTTTTCTTTTGCATTTGAGGCATTTTAGAAGTTCCTTGTACAGCCACATTGGTATCTTGCCATTCTTCTTGTGCTTCCATCATGTTCTTGTTAGACTTCCAATACTGTGCCCTTTAGAACCTCCCAGCCTTCCTGGGCACTTTACCCCTCAGTCCCATGGCACCATGCCTACTAACACCTCGAGTAGGATGACATCCATCTTTTTGAAATCTAATGTCCAAATTTTGCAGACCTCATATTTCCCTGTTTCAGGATCTGGAATTCTATCCTATCATGTTTGCTGCCTCTCAAGTTACCCATCACCTTTGCATCCTCCACCAATTCTTCCCTGTTGGGCAGGACAAAATCCAAGATGTGTGATCCCCTAGTTGTATCCTCCATTTTCTGGAACAGAGTATTATGTGATTAAGAGAGGGAAGATATGGAGATTTAGATCCTGTTCTACCACATACTTGCTCTATGACCTTTCAGAAACCTCCACTCCTCACCCCTACCCTGATGTATTCGTGGAATTAATGCCTAAAGATTTCTGAGGCAGTCAGATACTATGACAATGGAATAAGGATAAGTAGAATTAGGCTGGCTGATTGAGCTGACCTATCTACAATGTTGTAAAGGCATATTTCCTTGTTATTGAAATCAATGGATCCACTCTTCAGCATTTTCATGTCAGTTTGCAGTGTCTGACGTCACTTTTCATTGCCCGTCAATATTTCCTTTGAGGAAATCTTGGCTAGATTGCCCCTTTCCAAACATGTTTACAGTAGGCAGGTATTTAGTGACCAGCTGGCTCTGGGTTACTCAGGGGTTTTATCTAAGATTTAAAGGCAAGGTGAAACTGAGAGATAAAAAAAAGCCCAAAGTGTGTATAATATTCTAGTTTTTTGTGTAACTAAATGGAAGTATAGCTTCAGGTCTTTGCAAAAAAATTACCTTATGTGCCTAATTATGGATGTAGGGATGAACTCAATCTTGCTTAAACTGGAATAATTTATAATGAGAGAAACAGTCCTACAGAGCAGCAATCTGTTGATGGCTTCCAAATAGCCTAATTACCAAGCACTTCCTAAGTTTATGGGTCCCGAACCTGAAAAGTAATGGGTAAACTCGATTCTTCCCACTAAAATGGAGTGCACTTAGCTGCTTGCAGGAGGTGAGCTATTAGTTATTGAACTGCAATCGAAGAGAACAATATGAAGGGAATCTTTAGTATCATATTGAAACTTTTAAATCTGATTTTATGAAAAATTATTTTTCCAGTAATGTTACATTCTGTTTCTCCATTGTGCTGCATGCCTCCTGGCAAAAACAAGCATTGACCTATTAAATGGTCCATGGATACAATTTATTTTCTAAGCATTTGTCCATAGTTTTTTCAAGTAAAGTTGATCCCGTAGTACATATAGCCTCCCTGAACATACTCTTCTGCAAATGTTTTACTGTTATGACACTCTCAGAGTTTTTTTTTTTATTTTATTTTAATCTCATTAACCTCATCAAAAGGTCTACTGAAGTGTGATCATCTTTTCTGTCTCAGGATTGCAAAGCAGCCAGCACTGTGCTAATGAGCCCTTTGAATGCAAAAGTTGTACAAGTTGTACTCTCTTGTGTCTCTTACAAAATTCCTCTAAGAAATCACAATTTTCAATCCCATCTCCAAGGATACCTAGCTGTCTCATTTAATAAGTTGTTATGGAGTTTCATGCTAAGTAAAATTATTTCCTTTATAAGCCAGATGCAGAATCATGTTATTCCTTATTGAACTTAAAGGCTTTATTATTTTAAAGGACTTTTATTTAAAGCTTTATTCAGTTTGATTCACTTCATGTTTGTTGTGGGTATTCCCTGTTGCAGAGAAAGCCAGTTCAAGAGCTTTTATTTTCTGATTTCCATGGTTACAGTCAGGATACAGAATTCAGTTTACTACATTGTGCTATACCAAATGCACTGGGCAGTTGATATTCTGCCCATTTTTCACTTGCATTTTGCAAAGTGTGTTCAGTGCCAGTTAAAGGCACTTCAGAATATAGTTCTGTTTCCATCCACATACACACCAGAGACTGGACAAGCATAAACTGCCCTAGGGGCACCATCATCATCTGGAGTGCCATAGCATTATACCAAAACAGACAATAAGGACAACTGTATTGTTGGATTTTTAGTGTGATATGGAACTTGGTGGAAGTGGACTGAGACCTTCATCACCCACCAGAGGGAAGATATTCAAATGTTGGTTCCTAGTTGACACAGCTGACACATTCCTGAAGGTCATATCATTTGTCTCAACAGGATGTCCTGATGCAATGCTGAGCACTGCTGAGCATATAATGACAATGAATTGGGGTTTATTTATTTTTTAATTAGGGATATAGTGGTATAGGATCAATTTGGGGCAATATTCGTAGACCAACATTATGTTGACTGGATTAAAATGATTTGAGGCTCTTTCCTGGGAGATACCTAAAAGGATATCTCATGAGGTCCCTTCCAACCCTAAACATCTGTGGATCTGTGTGACTGAGAATACCATCCCAGTGTTCATATTACAATGAACCCAGCTCTGGAAGAAGTCGAGCTCAGCCTTCCCAAGGTTCAGCCCATCTACCGCTCCTACTGATGATCCCAGAGGGAGGTGGAAGGATCCAACACCCCATGGAATTAGGTTCCATATAATTGAGGAATCTCCGACTGAGTGATGAATGCACTCCCAGAATAGCGACACATACCTTGGCAGGCAAGCAGATGTCATTTCTTTCCATTTTAGAAAGGGACATCCATGTAGCTTCCTTTTTGGGGGGTTGACCCAAAATCAATGAGAGTCTTTCCATTGGCTTCCATGGGCTCTCTGGATGGCAACCCTTGATCATTGCTAAACTGAGAGCGTGTCTGATTAGTGGTTCCTTTATAGTTAAAACTTTGGCTAACCTTGTTTTATTAATATGTAATCTGGTTGCTTAATGGAGTAATGCACCTCTTGGAGCACAGTAACAAGGGAGCCCAGAGGCATGTTAACTTAGGGAAGTTGCTTAAAGGAATGGTAGGAGATATAGCCTGATCGGCTACCTAATTTAGAGAGGGGCAAACCCACAAAGGCTGTCTTGTGAGAAACATTGGAGGGATGATATTCAAACCTTAGTTCCTGCTGGATACGACTGACACGTTCCTGGAGGTTGTTTAGTCTCATCACACCAGCCTTTTCTGATGGAATTGTGAACATTGCTGATTAGCTGGACTTAATCCACCCTTGTACAGCATCATTAGTCTGTGCCCCAAGTACCCTGTCTGGCCCAAGGGCTGGCAGTGTAAGACGATGGCATTCAGGAATGTGGTATGGGGGACTGTGCTTTCTAAGACAGAGTGTAGGCAGGGTATGGTAAAACTCTTGTTAAGCTCAGCCAGCTAGAAATGGACATGGAATAAAATAGGTCTCTGGAAAGCAATGCTAAACTCTGAGTAATGACCAAATACCATAAGGAAACAGGAATAAAAAAGGAAATAAGAAAACACCCTGGGAGGAAAAAACGGAGCAGTAAAAGCTCCAGCCAAACCCAAACTCACTGGAGATGTGGAAAACTACTGGGGAAGGTTAAACAGTCCTCCATTTTGTATCAGCCAGCAAAAAGAACCAGCCTTATTTCTAACAGCATCTGGTTCTGAACCACTCAGTGTCTTTACTACTTTTCAGGTAACTCAGGCACAGGAGGATAATTTTGAAACCATATTAAAGAAATTTCAGGACTACTACACTCCAGGTAAAAATGAAACACATGAGCAGCATGCATTGAACCAGAGAGTAAAAGGACAGCAGACTGTGATTTGGATATGGGACAAAAAATGCAGGGGAGAGAAAAGAAGATCCAGAATTCACATCTGGCAATGCAATTATATTCTGCCAAGCAAAGGAAATGACCCAGGGCCAGGGCCATAACTGGACTTAGGTAACTAAAGTGCAACTCAGGTGAAATTTAGGTGCCTAATTCAAACTCTTTCTCTCCCCTATAGAGACCTAAGAGATATTTAAGATGGCCTGGGTTTTCTCTGCCAGAAATCTCACTTGTCTAAAGTTTTGCCAAAGTACACACTCAGAAATCCTTCATCTTGGATAAACTAGGTATCTCATACCTACTTCCTATCGAAGTTCATTTGGAAATCCTCATGAACCATGAGGAGCCAGAACTAGTAGGTACATTCGGAGAATGCTCACAACAGCCTCAGCTTCTGCCATTTCACAGCATGGCTCAGGATGTGGAAGACCTGGGTTCGGAGTCATCCTTAACCTTGAAGACTTGCAGCTCACATGTCCTACTTTTTATGAAGCGCCCGAATTATCATGATAGAGCCTAGGCTTGGATGGGCTCCATATCACCTTTGGGAATGGGCCACTGCTTAAAAGGAGTGCAAGAACCTTGAAGCCAGAGACAGAAGGCAAACTCATCCTGAGGTCCCTAAATCTCCTCATCTTCTGTACAGGATTATAGGTGCCCAATCCAGATTTGTGGATTCCTCTTCCACCGCTGGCACCTGATCATTAGATGTGGGCATCTCCTAAGTCCCTTCATGGATCTAAGCTTGAGTGACTGAAAGATCACTGAACACCATACAATAGCCATTAATGGGTGCTGTGAGTCGAAAAAAAAAATCTTGATGTACACTGAAAATGGCTTCTGAGATGTCCTCCTTTGCCTCTAGCTCTTAACAGTACATATACATACTTACTTTCTGAAAATGCAGAATTTGAGGTGGTGATTTCTGCAGTGGAGGGACTCTTTCTGCCTGTTATTCTGCCTGGAGCAGTGAGTCTGCTCCAGGAATTGGCCCGCCACACCTCTGAGTTAATGCAGAGGACTGTTGTGAAGCAGGTGCTTGCTGAAGCACTCCTCATGACAACTGAATTGCAAAACTTGAAAAGCTTTTCATATAAACCCATTTTACAGTAACTTGTTAACAATGTGCAGTGAGTTAAACTATAAAACGATATAGCAAAACATTAATTGCAGGGCATTATGGGTATTATTGTAGGGCTGAGACCCTCCAAACAAAGCCAGAGCCTGGTTGCACTAGATGAACTGAAATAGAGAGAAGGTGTAAGTCCTTCGGCCAATGTCAAAGCAGAAGTCAGCGGCAGATCCAGGCACAGCAGCCTGTTCTTTTGAGTTGCATTAGCCACAATAATCCTCCCTCACTTAAGGCAAATTATCATTATTCAAAAATGAAAAAGAACATATAACTCCATAGTTTTATACTTTCTTTTTGAATGGATATCAGTGCCTCGTCTTTAAGGTTTAACAGCGTAGCTGTTAAACTAAGATGTACACATTCAGCTTTTAAGCGCACTCTGAAAATTGGCTATTTGGGATCCAAATTTACACCTGAAAGCAATATTTCTCATTGCTATTCATTCTCTTAGAAAGTACAATCTTAGCAATTACTCCAGGAGTTAAAAAAAGAGTCTTTGTCACAACTAGGTGAAATTACAGTGCCTGAGCTGGTATTAATGTAATTCTGAATTATTTACTATTTAAAACAACGTGCAATTACTGTCCATTTACAGTATAAGCTGTGAGACATTTTATAGGGAAACAGGTATTACATTGCTTTTCACTGTGAGGCTCAGCAGCTCACTATTTGTCAGTCATGTAGCTGTGCAGAAACTTTGATTATGTTAAAAAAAAACGGATACAACTGCCATCTTATAAAAAAGTCCTTCATAGTCCAGTCCAATTGCCCAGCACACTCCCTCTGCCACCAATAGTCCTTCTGCATCTTTTCCAGTCATCACCTCTAAACCCACCACATAACTGGTAATGCAACTCTCCACATATCCAAAAGATGTAGTAAGATTGTAAAAGGTAAAGAGAAAGGCAGTCAAAACGTTCAGGGGTATGGAGCACTTGCCAGATCAGAAGAGACAACAAAGCCTAGGACTCTTCAGTCTCGAAAGGGGAGGGCTGAGAGAATAGGATGCATGTCTTTAAAATGATGAAGGTATGGACAAAGTGAACAGGTAACTGTTATTCACCAAGTCCCAGAATACTAGAACTAGGGGGCACATGCTGAAATTAGTAGGTGGCAGGATTAAAGCTAACTAGAGAAAGTACATTTTTAATGCAACACTAAGTTAACCTGTGGAATTCATTGCCACAGGAACTAATAGAGGCAGAGAGCATAGCCAGGCTCACAAGGAGACTGGACAAATCCATGGATGGTAGAACTATGAATAGCTGTTGGAGGTGTTTCCTCTGGTATCCCTAAACCAATAATTATGGATGCCAGGGAAGGTAATGAATCAGGGATGGATCACCCTGAACATACCTGGTCCAATACTCTCCTTCTAAAGCATCTACTCCTGATGCTGTGGCAGGCAGGCCTATTTGTTATGCCCAGAAAAAATGCTGGGCCCGATGGACATTGGTCTGGGCACATCTCCACGTAAAATTAATGTGACTAAATAAACTCCAGCACAGTTTGCACTGGAGTTTATTGTGCTCGGGATCACGGCAATTGGAGCTGGGTCAGAGCAGCTCCGGCCAGCAGTCTCCACACTGAAGCCATCATATGAGTATAAACACCACCACTATACAGACAGCCATTGGTCCTCCATTTTTTACCCCTAGCCAGCCCATAGTTCAAACTTCTTATTAAACCACACTAGTTCAGGGATGCAGACAAAACGAATTGCTATATGGACCAGCCATAAGGATCTTGTATTGGCAAGCCTGCACAACTTTTAGAAATTCAGTGAGTTGAAGTCTGTGCTGCTGTTAATCAGGAAACAGCACATAGTTACCCATTGGATTCTGGATTGAATGAAGGGTGAGACTTCAAGGAAAAGAGAATGTTTCGTTAAATTTCACTGAATCCTAATATTTCAAACTTGTAACCACATGTTGATTCCTTGTAGGATTATACTTATTCTTTTTTAACTGCAGATGAAGCCCAGTATATAAAAGTTCTCAAGTCTTATGCCATGAATTATAATGAAATACTTTGTCTGCAGTAGGAGAAAAAAATATCAAGCTAAATGTCAGCAGTATAATAACCAGATATGTGATTGGCAACCCTCCATATTCCAAATGGAAGCAGGAAGAGCTGATGCTGAAAACAGGATATAATAATGTGGTTGGGGGAAAAAAGAGATTGAAAGACCCTAGAAGGGAGAAGAAGGGATTGAGTGTAGAGACTTAGGGCACGTGTAGATGAAACAGGAGCCCTAAATTGAAGTGGTGGGTTTTAAAACCACTGTTTCAATTTAGGGCCAAGTAAACCCCTGTGTCATGCACACACCCATGCACTTACCTGCATCTCTGGTGCTCAGAGCTGTCCCTGGGCTGTGGGCGGGAGAGGGGTGGTGCTTCCCTCCACGGCAGTGCCGGTCCCCCCAGGTGGCACCTGCCTGCAGATACCCAGTTCGGGTGGTCCCGGGGGGCACCGCAGCCACAGAGGGAAGCACCAGCCCCCACTTGCAGCTCAGGCAGGCAGGCTCCAGGGAAAAAAAAAAAGAAAAGAAAAAGATCAGGCTTGCCACCTTTTTTTTTTCTTGGGCAGAGCCTCTCTTCCCCGGCTGCTGCCAGGCTGCCTGCACAGGCTTCCTGCAGAGCCCCTGAGCTGCTTGGAGCCTGGTGCTTCATCTGGACAGCAAACTAAAACTTCTCAGAGGAACTTTAGTTTGCTGCACCCCAAGTCATTTAAGGCACATTACACCGCTGAATTTGCTTCAGCGGCTGGAATTACTGCGCAATAGGCTGCCGACACACACGAAAACCAACATTACAGTAGTGCAAAAGCATTTAATCTGCTTTAAAGTCTCATGCACACATGCCCCTTGTTTCATCTACACATGGCCTTAAAGAGGTTTCGGCAGATAGGATTGAAGAACCAACACTTCAAATGAGCATCTAGGTGTTACCTGACTGAAAACGATGGAACTATATCAGTATGCACCAGCTAAATAAATGGCTACATATGTCGTTGGATAGAGAGGTCAGAATGGATCATTAGAATTAGTAGAATCTCACCTAGTAATTACCCCATCAGGTCCCTGTACAGAATTAAAGGGGTGTTTAACTTGATCGCTAATTCAATGAGGCTACTTCTGAAGTGGAAACATTTAAATATGTATATATCTGTGCAGAAACTAGGTCTAAACATATATCTTTGGCTGGGGCTAAAGAATATTGTTGTGGATTGGACAAATAGTCACTGGGGCTAGGTACAGACATTCAAAAAGCCTGCAGCAGAATCAATCTAAAGGTGATACATAGCATCACATGTAGATGTTCCCAGTGAAAATCATTCCTTCAGTCTTTGGTCAGCCCCTGGCTTATTCTCCCTGGGTGCGTCCACATGAGATGCTTTATCGTACATTAGATTACCTTAATGCACAGTAAAGCATAGCCATCTACATGTGTGCATCAATTACTGCACATTAAAGTAGATTAACAGAACATTAATTAAAATGTTCTGTGTGCCAATACCAATACATGCAGATACTAAAAAAAAGCACATTAATGCTCTGAAGCGCACGTGTAGACCCTGACTGGGAGCAATTTGTTCCTGTTCAGCCCAGGCAGCAGGGGGCCATGACTTCTGCCTAGCTAATCCCTGATCTCCACAGGGAGTGGGGAGCTGTCCCAGCTTCAGGGCAGCTCCCTCCTAGCCACATGGAGATCAGGGCTGGTCCCAATCACTGCACAGATGAGAGGGAGCTGCCTTGCAGCTGGGACAGCTCCCCCAAGTCTCCAGAGCCCAGGCCAGACCCCAGTGCCCCCTGCCAGCCCAGGGCTGGCACACAGGGTAGCCTGGAGCTCCTCCTGGATGCTTCAGGGGGTCAGAGTAGGGCAGCAGCAGCCCTGGACTGAAGTGCCCCCATCGGGAGTAAATATGCTCCCGATGGGTGCATGTTCAGATGTGTGCCCAGGCACAGTTTAATGCGCCTGAATTTTCTGCACAGAAAATTTAGGCATATTAATTGTACATATACCTCACTCCCCCTCCCCCCACCACAGCCTCCCAGTTCTGCTTGTGCCCCTTGCCCCCACCCACAACCCCTGCACCCCAGCCCTGCTGGAGGGGGCCCCCAGTTGCCAGGGCTATGGGGCCAGGGACCCAGGTCTGCAGGCCCCTGCCCCCAGTGGAAGGCAGCTCTCCCGCTGCTGCTGCCTGCTGCAGGCTTGGGCAGGGCCAGCTCCCAGTGGCAGCATGCACTCCTGTGGGGCAGGGGGGACCTGCACCCCCCAGATCGGTGTGGGGGTTAGAAGCAGGGAGGATGTGCACTGCCCCCATGCACATAGAGGAAGTGTGGCCAGGGCAGCACAGCGCTTGCACCGGCAGGCAGCTTTCGTTCATGGCCCCACTGTGCCGTGCCGTGCCATGCCAGTCGCACATGCTGCGCTCTGGAGAGCCTGAGAGAGGGCAGCAGGGCGGGTAGCACAGCTTTTGTGAACTAGGGTTTGCAGTGGCCTGGCACTGTTGCCGGAAGAGGGTTTGCAGTCTGCCTGCTCCCAGCCAGAGTGCTTGGCTGACTGGAAAACCCTGCCACTCCTGGGCAACTGCAAACCCCTGCTCATGGCTGGGGTGCCTGGCCGGGGAGTGCGGGAGCTGGCTGGGGGCTGAGGGAGCGGGGAGGTTTGCAGCTGGCCAGGAGCAGGGGGGGTTTCTAGCCAGCCAAGCACTCCAGAGGGGAGCGGAAAGGCTGCAAACCCCCTCCCAGCTGGAGTGCCTGGCTGGCTGCAAACCTCCCTGCCCCCTCAGCCTCTAGTCAGCTTCCCCTCCAGCCCTGCCCCACAACCCCCAAGACCCACTTACCTCCAGGAAGAAGAGTGAGCCTGAAGCAGCCTCCAGAAAGTGTGTGTTGGGCCCTGCCTTTCCCCCCTTCCTTGCCCTCTGGGCAGGGTTGAGGGTTTCCCCACTCCTTTTGCAAACAGCTCCCAGAGGCTGAAAGTCTGACAGTTTGTAGAGCTCTTTGCAAAAGGGGGAAATCTGTGGGTTTCTCTTCTAAAAAGGAAAATCTGTGTTTTCTCTGTTTTTCCGTGGGAAAGAGAAAACCAGGATCCCTGCTCATGAGCAATTTAACTGTTCAAAATACATTGGGCTTATCTACACGAGACACTTTAATGCACAGTAGAATACTCTACTGTGCAGTAAAGTATCACTGTCTACACATGTAGGATATTTACCGTGCAGTAAATTAGGCTACTGTGCAGTTAGCTAGTACCTGTAAATACTAAGATTAGCTGTAAGATTAACTGCACAGTAATTACTGCACAGTAGTGCTCATATAGACACTGACTGGGAGCAAATTTGCTCCCTGTCAGCCTATGCAACAGGAGAACTCAGGGAACAGGGGCTCTCTGTCCCTGGTCCTGGCACTGCTTAGCTCCCGGCTTCCCCCAGGAGCCAGGGGCTGATCAGGGGCTGATTTCTTCCCCCATCCAAGCTCCCAGCACAGTAGCAGCCAGCTCCACACCATGCAGAGCTGCTCGGGGGCAGGTAGGGGCTGGGAACTCAAGCAGGGCAGTTGCCAGCACCCCACCCCGCCTGGCAGGAGGTTTGCTGACAGTTGCCCCACACTCGGGACAGATCTTGGCAAACTCCCTGTTGGGCAGGGAAGCCTTGCCCGGCAGGGGGCTAGCTGGCAACTGTGTTTCTCAATATGCATGGGGCCAGGAGAGCTCTGCCCGCGTCAGGGGCAGCTGTCTTCCAGCCCCATCCACATCTGGGTCCCCTCCCAATGTGCAGGGAGCCAAGAGACAGCTGCCACTGCAGCTGGCAGAGTTCTCCTGGTCCCATGAGCATTGGGACCAGCCCTGTGCTCCTTTCCAGCCTCCAGGCTAGCACCCGGCGCAGTCTGAGTTGCCCCTGCCTGCTGCATTAGGGCAGATCAGGGCGGGACCTTACTTTACAGTATTTTACTGTGCAGTAAGCCTAATGTGAATGAATAGCACATGTAGGGAGATGTACTTCAGGTAAGACTCCTGCGGAGAATATTTCAGGAGGCCTACAGCAGAAAGCTGTGAAGGGGCACAGCTATCCTACCACCCTCACACCTTTGTGTACCCATTTTGGACCCTCATGATTTCCCTGCTCTCCCTTTCTCCAAATTAATGACCCTGAAACATTATTTCAGGTTGGCAGTAGGGATAAGTTGAAATGGTCACTCTCTGATTTGCTCCTGCATTTCGGTGCTCAGTTTCTGTTGAATACAGGCAGGTAAATACTGGGTCCATTTCTCCCCTTGATGAAGCAGCAACGTTGCACAGGAAAAGCACAGCAGGAGGAGGGCTACCATTTCAGCCTTTTGCAGATCTCAGTCCTGTCTCCCTGCCTGTCTAGTAGCAGACCAGGAGCATGCATTCAATCAGCAGATCTCTGCAGCACAGCGCCTGGGATTTATGCATGTGAAAGCTGGGCATAATTTCCAAATACGCAGAAAAAATCTGCAGAGTAGAGCTATTGCTCTGAAATGATAAAGCATTTTATTATCTTTTGATGAGCTTCCTTATTTCTCATCATGCAAAACTAAACAGGGATAAAGCAATATGAAGTATGACTTCCACAACATTGCATTTATTAATGTAATAGAGTTCAGCTTGTGTTCTTTTTTGGAAGCTTGTACTGGAAATTATGGGTCTGCTGACATGCAAGCCTGTAGCACAAGGAATTAGTTTTCATTAAACAATTATAATTTTTGCTAAACAGGCTCTAGATGGAGACATTTATCTATAGCATTTTTTTAAACATTGTTGGGTTGAATAACATACTGGAATCCAGAGAGAAAGCAAATCCTTTCAGATCTAAGCCTACTACAGAACTCACAAAACAGTTTAAGAATAATACTTGGATGTGGATAATGTGGATAAGATTGAAAAGAATTGATTTCTAAATGTTAACCTATATACCTTAACACATGACTGTGGCACACTGCACACATACATGTGTGTGTATTTAAAGGAATATTACAAATATATTATCTTTTTATAAAAAAATATAATTATGCATAGGACCCAGTGAGTATTTAATTTTCTTTCTTAAAGTCAATAATTCTAAGAAACACTTTTTTTTTTAATATAGAGATGGTACATCAGATATAATTTCACAATCAGTCTCCCAGACTTCATAAATACACAGTGAAAGCCTTCTGTTTGGCTGAAAAATGGTCCTTTCACTGTTCTGGTATTAATGACAAAAATTAATCACATTTTATAACACTTCTAATAATATAAAGCAACTCTAGATATAGAAAAGTCAATATATGTTGTATCTGTGCTCTAGTATGCTATTTTTAATCACCTAACATGCTTCAATAGAAGATAATGAAAAAAAAAAACAACTCCTTTTGATTTCAGTTTGAATAGGATCAATCCCTAAGTATACATACAGGGATTCACACACACACACACACACACACTTTTCCAATTTTTCTTTTAGTCCTTGATCCTGAAAACACTTTAAAAATATTAATTTATCCTTAGAACAGCAGTTTGGGGCTACGCTGGACAAAATCAGCAACTGATATGAGTAGCCTCACAAACTGATGGGACTATATGCCTGCCAGTATGACAAACTGTTGTGTGTGGTAGCTCATTCTGGAGTATTGTCATAAGGCTTTACCAGAAGGGTAATGAGAAGTAGTAAAATAGCATTTAATAGGGAGGAGTTGGGTAAAACACAAGCACCAGCATTATTGACACACCCAGGAATCCACCATAATACATGGATTTCCCCCTGCTGCGGTAAACCTCTCGCAAGTGAGACTCCAGAGAGAGAGGAGTTTACCAGCAAAATTGGTCACAAGGTGGTTTGGTTGCCTGTTTGGCTTGTGAACATCTTTTGTATGGTAAAGTGACTGCTTTTTTCCCTCCACACTCTCAATGTAATTTCCCTCCCCACCCCCAACTTTGTTTGGTTGAGAGACAAAGGATTAAACATTGAGATAAGCATTTTTCCCATCCACTTTATTTCACTTTTCTCCACTTTTATCTGTGAAGCAAAAAAGGGATAGAAGCAGTAATAATAAAAAGACAGAAATGGAAAAAGCATTACAACAGATACTTTATGTTTGAAGTCAGTGAAACACACAATAGCAGTCCGTCCCTTCCGTTTTGAAATGTCCAGAGGAACATAGGACTTGCCAGATAGAATCAGACTCAACCTTCATTCAGATCAGCATCCTGACTTCCAGAGTAGCCAGTATCCGAATAAGATCTAAGAAACCCTAGGTCCCATCACGTCCATAAATGTACTTTTCCTAATGTGCATGAAATTTAGTACCTCCAATGTAAGGTACTAAATACATGACTATTAGGTTGCCCTAATGCACAGTAGTGAAAACACATGCTTTTTAAATGACGCTTAATGCACAGTAGCCTATGTTTACTGTGCATTAGTTTATTAGCACATTTTTATGCAACACTTTAATATGCAGTAAAATAGGCTACTTAGAATTAAAGTGCACATGTAGATGTGCCCAGAGAGAGTGGTTTGATCTTTGAAGCCTGAATTTTAATATCCAACATTTGTATTAGCTTTAACCATCATAACTCGAGGTAGGCTTGTTATCCATACACATGCCCAAACCCATTCTGAATCTCCTCATTTCTTAATCTCAGTGACCTCACTTGGCAATGAGTTCCACTCTCTTATTATATGAAAAAAAAATCCCCCTATCATATTTGAATTTACTATCTTTAAGTTTCATGTAATGCCCCTCTTTTTTGTTTTATACAGCAAGGAGAAAAGATGTCCCTACTAGATACTGTTTTTTTTTACTTTAGCATACTCCCATTTACTCGTATTATTTCCAAAGATTTTTTTTCCGGTTCTCTTCTTTTCCACAGCTGTTATAAGGGAAGGAAGAAAGAAAGAAAAAGAAAACAGTGAGGGCTTATGAAAAAATCTTGTACAGGATTTCATGTTCTGAAAATCTGGAAGCAAATAATGTTCTGGAGAGAGTTTGAACCAATTGTTTTATCTATTTTCAGACAGAATCCTCCCTAGACATCATTTTAATTGGGCTCTCCTGTTGCTTATCATACAATCATAGACAATTAGGATTGGAAGGGACTTCAGGAGGTCACATCTAGTCCAATCCCCTTCTCAAAGCAGGACCAGCCCCAACTAGATCATCCTGTTGTCCCGTGGGGCCAGGCTAACTCTCAGGATCTCAAAATTGCACTGTTAGATGGGACGGTATGATACACTTGCACATATACACACACACACCAGGCACATACACGCACACTATCAACTCAGGCAAATACACATCCAAGATTACCAGTCTAAGAACATGCACACCTATCAGCAATTGAAGCACATGCACACTACACACAGCAAAAATTAGACAAAGTCAGTTGTTAATACCCACACACCCAATACACATACACGGATCACTACTTCATATATCATACGTGTAATATATATATATATATATATATATATATATATATTTGCCCACACACATACCACCCACCTACACATACATACAGGTGAGTTCCTAACTTGGGTGGTGTGGTATGTGTGTGCTTGGGGTATTCAGGATACCTAGGGTGCTTGGTGACTATGGGAGGGGGAGTCCAGGATCAAAGATTTCCATAAGGGGTGGAAGGAGGGAGATGGATGGGGGTTAAAATGAGAGAGAGAAAAATAAGAGAGTGAAAGTTGCTGAGGCTGGGATTAGAACTGGCAGACTTGAGGGGACCCGGATGAACCCTGGGTTATTTGAGGTCACTTGAGAATAGAGTTATTTAAAGTTAATATGGCCCCTGGGATTATTTAAGGTCACTGGGGCTTGGGGTAACTTGAGGTTAATTGGGGTTGAGTAGGGCTGAGAGGTCAGTAAGACAAAACCCAACTCAGGTTCTAAATGAACAGTTTTATTAAACAATCAGTATACTGTACAGCTCATGGAGTTATTGGTTCCTACACACACACACACACACACACACACGTGCTCGCACATGCACCCACACAATGGTAGCAGGAGAAGAAAAGGCTTGGTGGAGCGACTAAAGTCAAGGTATGTAGGGAGAGAGTCCAGGTCCTTTGCTCGGGGAAGGAAGGTGGGTGATAGCTACCTATCCCAAGCTGAGAGTCGATCCTCAATGGCCAGTCGGGGTCTCCTTCAGCAAGGTGTTGTCCAGAGGGGGGTTGCCAGCCGGGCCTCTAGGGTGGATGGGTGGTGTGACGTAGAGCTGGTCTGATCCAGATGGAAGTGGCATTCCCACTGGGTCTGTCTTCCCTACCCCTCTTTATGGGGGCAGACCTTCTATGACCGTAGTGTCAGGGGCACGCCCAGGCAAGGGTCAGCTCTGGTGTACTGAGCATGTGCACTCCAGGCGAGGACATGCAATGTCAGGTGTCTGTATTGCAATGGTATGTTGGCTGGTTTCTGCAACAGTCTTTGTCTTCCAAATGCTGGGTTTCTGTTCTGTTCCTGGGTGAGGTCCATGGTTCCTGGGTGAGTCAATGCAAGGCAACGGTCCTGTCATTGAGCTGATTATTCAGTAGAGGCTTGCTACCACTGTATCTCAAGCACCCTCATTCATTCAGAAACCAATTTACATGAGACTGGTTAGATATGAGTCACAGTTAAGACATAGGTTATACCAGGGCAGAGGACACAAGATGAAGGCTAGACATACAAAATGGAAACTCGACATGACCTATGCTAACTTACACAAGTAGGCCTAAATCATATAGTATCAGTAAAAATCAGTAAAACAGTAATATAAAACACTAAAAAGCAATACAAATATAATAGGAACATAATATGAAGCAATAAAAATCAATACAAACATAATAGAATGCTATTTACAATATAAAAGGGGCTTGTTACTATAAGGGAGTATAAGATCTTAGCTTAGCTTACCTAGTATTATTTGTAATCACCTATAAAGGATAGAGAGGGCAGAGAGAAAGTCTGAAATGTTTGGAGAGGGGGAGGGAATGTATTTTTAAGTTAAAAAAAAAAAAAGAAAGAAAAACCTGGGGGAGTTGCTACAATCCCAGCCAAAGCTTTGGCTAGCTGGATTTTGAAAACCTCCAAGGATGGAGCTTCCACCATCTCTCTGGGTAACCTGTGCCAGTGTTTTATTATCATCCTCATGAGAAAATCCTTCCTAATATCTAACCTCAACTTCCCTTGCTGCAACTTGAAATGGTTGCTCCTTGTTCTGTCACCTGCCATAACACCTAGTAGAAAAGTTCCTCTCAAGATTATACATACTTTCAAATCCATGCAGAGCAGTCCTTTTCTGATGATGTTTTCAGCTCCCGAAAAGAACTGCCCCACAGTAGACAATTAGCATTAATCCTAATGCTAACTACTTTACCTAGGCATGATATCTACAATAGCTCTATCTTGTGATCCAAGTAATGCTATACCAATATCAACATTTTATAACGAATCTGACAATAATTCAGTGGAACTCAGTTTCTCAGTAAGTATATGATCCTAGTGAAAGCAAAATGATTGGCTTCCAGTTTCCAGTCACCAAAGTTTCCACACAGGACCAAACTGTTTTCAGGCTTATGTGCAACTCTTATCCCTTTTCCAGCACACCAGAAAAGTGGTTCTTAGCCCCAGGATTTTTTTTGTGGTTTTGGTTTGTTGTTTAAAATGAAGGTATACAGAACTAGGCTCATTCCAGTCACTTAGCTTCCTCCTCTACTTTAAAATGGATGGGACATTTTGTGACACAGACTGCACATCCAGACTCCTATTGTGCTGTAAGTCTGCTTGTATCTACCACCCCACTAGGACACGATATTATTCTTAGAATGGGGCTTGATTCTTTTCTCCCTTCGAGCTATTTTACAATAGTAAAGCTGCATTTATTTCAGCGATATTGCTTCTAGCTGACACTGGTGTAAGAAAGAAAGGAATTGAGAATCACAGTGTGGGAAGTTCACCTGTAATCCTTAAAGATGAAAACCACTGCATACATAAAACATATTATTATAGGCTCTTTATTTGTCACTGGTGCTTGGTTTGACTTCCATGGATGTTGGAATGCTAAGACTCTCTAACTTCATCCCGCCAGCTGTATTAATATTTACAAAAAGAATATTCCTACATTTAGTAAAACTGCAGACTTACTCCCAGTAGAAATACACATATTCCACTTACAGTTTATCTGATCTTCCCCTGCCTCTTAATTGAAACTCTTAGGTTGTCTTTGTTTGCCCAAATAATGTTGATCCCTAGTGTAATAACACAGGCATGCTTGTTTATACAAACTCCTAATCCCCGATGTTCCTTTAAAATGCATCACTTTGCTATGTATACAGTGGAGAAGATGCTGCCACTTCATTTTGAATTTTCTTTGTTCAGGCACAGCCCCCGGTGTTAAATGGAGTATGTCATAGTTTCCATGGAAACCAATCAAAATTCATGAAAGGACCAATTTGACTGGCTCTCGCTACTGACATTTTATTTCATTTGAGCGCACAATACCAAAAGATATTACTTTCATCTACTTTAAAAAGCGGGTGGATTAAATTGTTGTATCAAAGTTTCATGGTGGCAGGCAAACAACATTATTCAGATGTCTGCAGGCAGGTAGTATATTTATTCCTGATTTCTAGAGTCAACACCTTTGCTCAGGGCATGGTACTGTGCCTAAGAATAGCCCTGGACAGGGCATGGGACGGGAAAACTTGCCTCTCATTCCATACCTGTTGGTCACTGCATCCCAGGGAGAGGAGACAAGAGTCTGCCTAGTCCCTGCCTTTCTCTATCCACTCCCAGTCCACTTGTTCTTGTGGAGCAGTGCACACATTCTGCACATTGGTTGCAATGCAGGGAGTGAAAACATGGCCTTCCAGGCAGGTGGGATAAAGAAGGATCTCCTTAGTCTCACATATGGCTACATTACCTGTACTCATGGTGTGGCCTACCATGACTAAGACTCCAACGTCTGCACCTTGCCATGTCTCAGACAATTATTCTAACCAGAGCTTCCCCTTTTCAAATATACACTGCCACAATAGAAACAGAGGGGATAAACCAGACTCCATTAGATCCCATTATCTTTAACAGCACCATGTGCAATAAATTATTCCTCATTAAGCTATGTTCTAACTTGAGAACTAGTAATTAGTCAACTATCACCAAGCTTAATTCCTCTGGCTATTTATCAGAGAGAACCCTGATTTGTGTATATATATATTTTTTTTTCAACTGGAAAAGAGATGGTGTTGTACAAAGTCGATGCCAGACTGTATTTACTGTTTTGTAAGTTGTTATAGTGATAAACTCAGCAAGACTGGATGCATGTATTAATTTACAGTATTAAGCATACATCATGACTGCGGAAGATGAGTTTTCTGCATATACATTGTATCTCGTTAAAGGCAATTCTGCTTGACCCAAAATAGAACAGAATCTAAGTTTTTCTTATAAATGGCATTACAAACTATAGTGCAGAATTTTGCAACAGAATTGAAAAGTAAAAATGAAAAATAACAGCTGAGGGAAATGAAGAGGCACAGAGATGGGCAAAAAGATATGCTAACCATATTCCGCTGAGATTTCATATTTGCTATGGCAGCATAATCCATTCAAATATATTTTGTCATAAAAACACATGGGATAAGGTTATATCATGTGAGGATATGCATATGTGCTGAACCTGAGGTACAGGGAGTAGAAATATTAGAGCTTCATCTCATGGTGTGTTCCTTAAACAATGATTTGTGGAAATAGTTCCTCAAGCAAGTCTATGGCTATCAGTTAAGTCACCAGTAACATTATAGCCCTGATCCAAAGGCCACTGGAGTCACTGGCAATCTTTCCATTGACCTCAATGATCTCTGGGTCAGACCTTATTTAAGGAGATTTTCCCTTTTTTTTTTTTTTTTCCAAAGGTGCCTGAGCATTTATAACGCTAGTCATTTAGCATCAGCTGAGGATTTGTTAGTCATTTTAATTAGTTTAAATTCATGATGCCATAAAGCTTTCCCTTCAGAATTTATCCCTGGTATAATCTGCTGTTCTTACCTTTTTGTTCAGTGGGTGCATCTACACATGCCATTAATACATGTGATAAACTCCGGTACATAGCATGCCAAAGTTTATTGCCCCCAGGCACAGAGTTTACATGTGTGCCCAGGTTTGCAGCAGGTTGAGCTAAGTTAGAGCAGCCCCAACTGTCAGCCCGGGGCTGCTCCAACCCAGCTCAACGTGCTACAGAGAGGCTGGCTGAGGCACGAGGATGCTTCAGTGTGGGGGCTAGCTAGCAGGTAGCCCCCACACTGAAGCACCATCGAGCCCCAGCCACCCCATCAGTGTCCACATGTGTGTTGCTGCTCAGTAGAGAACCCTGCCACAAGATAGCACTTGTATTTACAAGTATTAACCCACGACGGAGTTCATTAGTTTACTGCAGCCTAATAGGGCTGCACATGTAGACCCTGAGACTTTTACTGTGCAGCTAATTGGGCAGCCCTGCAGTAAACATCTTTTGTAGACATGCCCAATATTTATGTAATACTTACTATAAGGGGGCACCATATCACATGGCACTCTGCACTTCAAGAAGTTAACATGTGACTCCTACTGGGATACACCCTACATTCTTTGCAATATGGGCTTTGGTTTATCTTTTGTTCTAAGTGTCTTCCTTTTCTCAAAGGAAGGATTTACACAGCAGTGTTTAAAAAGAAAGAGGACCCTTCAGATCATGGGGCGGGGGAGGGGGTGTAATTATGGACATGAACTGAGCCCACTTTCCAGAGTGGTAGGAAGTTTATAAAATTAGGCGGCTCCAGCCTGGGAAGTAAATGAACAAGTAACGCTCAGCCTGGGAGTGAGTAGTCTCATTCAGATCAGTGGGACAACTATCATTTGCAAAGTTAAGCACTTGTGAAAATTGAAGAGAGTCAAAAGCTTGGTGGGAAATACTTGCCTAGAAGCTGATGGAACTACACTATTATACATTAGCTGAGGACCTGGGCAGGCATTTTGTTTTGCTCATTCTGTAAAATTGAATGTTTACTTGGAATATTTGATTGTGGTTGTGTCAGGGTGGGCTGTGTCGTTTTTGCTAATAGGCTAGACAGTGGATGTGTATAGGATGGTTTGGATAGGGAAGATCCTGCCTTAGGCAGAGGAATGGACTAGATGACCTCTGGAGGTGCCTTCCAGCCCTGTTTTCTATTATTCCATGTTTCTCCAAGCCCTATATTCTTGGTTTCTACTAAAATCTGTTAGACATGGGGTTTTCAACTTTTTGGATCAGTGTACCCCTGGCACCTAGATGTGGAGCGGGGGGAGAGGGAGGTGGCTCACACACCAGCTGCTCTCGTTGCTCCATGTGTGAGCTTCCCCCATCCCCTGCATCTGGCTAGGCAGGTGGCACCTGTGCGACAGCACAGGGTGATGTGTGGTGGCACTCCATCCCCACCTGCCCACGCATACCCCCTAGGACCTTCTCAACTACCCCCAGGGATACGCAGGCCCCCGGTTGACAACTCCTGTGTTAGATGATATCATCTTTCTTTTTAAGATAGGTACTTCTGAAGATTTCACCCAAAAAATGGCTAAGTGATATAGGAGTCCAACTAATGGAATTCCACATACCTACTATTGGAAGTTTTACTTGATATGCTTGCACGGTGTTTAGCATAATGGAGACTTGACCTTCTCTAAGCTTTAGCTGCTACTGCAGCATAGATATTCAATAATAATAGTAGTTCATGGGGTCTTTTTTTTATTAATCTTGATCAAAACTTGCTGCCCTAATTGTGGTTTCAAAATACAGATGGTTAAAATGTTCACTTGGTTTTTGGAAAGATGATGAAAACAACCAAAGGAAATGATCATTGCAGGTTCAAGTCTTACTTGGAAACAGAGGCAGGCAGTGCTAATGGCTTTAAATTCCTTTCCTTATGCAATTAATAACCCAATGGCACGGATCTTTTTCAGGCTATTACAGGAGAGCCATGTGTTTGATACCATTGGAGTCACTTTAACAAATTGTTGCATGAAATAGCCTTTCAGAGGTTTGTTGATTGATAACTGAGTTAAGGTAACTTCTCTCTACTGGGAAAAAAAGGAGGATGCAAATGACTTATAACTGCAGATCAGAAAAAGAGCACTCCATCATTATGTCCGTAACCTGTCAGCACATGTTTCTCTTAATGCTGTTGTGACAAAAAACAAAACAATGAAAAGATCGAGTGTGCTTTTTTAAACATAAATATTTCAAATAAATACCTGCTTTATTTGCCCAGAAGGCTTAAGTTGTGATTGCATAAATTAGGAGAGAGGCCCATTTCAAACCCCCGGAGTTTGTGCTTTTAAGAATCTCTTTTAGGGTAGGCAGTCAAAACTGGTTTTTGATAGTAGTTGTTGTGGCATGACTGGCATGCAGCAGTTGCATCTCAGAGGGTGCATCTACACAAGACATTTACTGCAGAGTAGGCTAATTAGTTCTGCAGCAAACATCTTGATGTCTACATGTTCTTCCTTATTAGGAAGGTTCTATGTACCGGAGTTTATCTTCCTTATTAGGAAGAACATGTAGACATCAGTAAATTAATTAACTCTGCCATAGGTTAGTACTCTAAATACAAGTACTATTCTGCAGTGGAGTTCTTTACTGAGCAGTAGTGCACATATAGAGACCGATGGGGCTGGCTGGGGCAGGACAGTGCTTCAATGTGGGGGCTGCCTGCCAGCTAGCACCACACTGAAGCACCCTCATGCCCCAGCCAGCTCCTTTGCGACACGTTGAGCTAGGTCGGAGCATCCCAGGGCTAACAACCCGGGCTCCTTGCCAGCCAGGGCTGCTCCGATACAGCTCAATATTCTGCGGTTCCAGGTACCCATGCAAACACAGAGTCCAGGACCAATGAACTCTGGTGTGATAAGCACTGGAGTTTATTGCTTCACCTTAATAGCATATGTAGACATGCCCAAATTTGAACTAGAACAAGTATATATAAGGGTGGGACTACACATTACAATTGTACCATGTTAAGGACATTTCAAACTTGAACAAGTGCACATTCAGGCTGGTTAACGAGTGTTAATTGCCTTCCCATGCAGCCTGGGAGGGGGCAGGGAGGGTGGGGGCTGGTGTGTGAGAAGATGTGGGGCAGCTGTGGTGATGCACTGGTAGATGGGCTGTTTGGGGGGGATGGGGGCATGATCTGGGGGTGGATGGAGTCGATAGAATGATTGGGGGGGCAGAAAGGGTTTCATAGTTTCATAGTTTCTAGGGTCGGAAGGGACCTGGGCAGATCATCTAGTCCGACCCCCTGCCATGGCAGGACAGA
>NW_005841890.1:466931-477102 GCF_000455745.1 Alligator sinensis
CCCAGTGCCTGTTGATTCCCCCTGACTAGTTTATAGCAGGCCACAAGATCCCCCCTCAGCCTTCTCTTCTGGAGGCTGAACAGGTTCAGGTCCCGTAACCTTTCCTCATAGGACCTTCCCTGCTGTCCCTTGATCGTGCGAGTGGCCCTCCTCTGGACCCTCTTGATCCTGTCCACATCCCTTTTAAAGTGCGGCTCCCAGAACTGGACGCAGTACTCCAGCTGCGGCCTGACCAGTGCCGCATAGAGGGGGAGGATCACCTCCTTGGTCCCGCTTGAAATGCATCTGTGGATGCACGACAAGGTACAGTTGGCCTTCCTAGCTGCCTCCCCACACTGCCGAGCCATGTTCATCTTGGAGTCAATAATGACTCCAAGATCCTTTTCCACCTCCGTGCTGACAAGAGAGGAGTTCCCCAGCCTGTAGGTATGGTGCCGGTTGTTCCTCCCCAGGTGCATCACCTTGCACTTGTCTGTGTTGAACCCCATCCTGTTCTCCTCCGCCCATCCTTGTAACCTGTCAAGGTCCAGCTGTAGCCTGTTGCTCCCTTCTATTGTGCCCACATCCCCCCACATCTTGGTGTCATCAGCAAATTTGAACAGGGTGCTTGTGGGTAAATTTGAACAGGGTAATTGTGGGTGGTGAGGGGAATCCAAGTAGCACAGAGGGCTCCCTTCATGCCTTTTCCCCCAGCATATACTGTGGCTAGAGAGCTGGAGAGCAGGGTAGGCACCAGCAAATTTTCAGCCCCCGGCCATATCCCTGATCAGCCCTCTAGCAGCAGGTCTCAGCAGTGCAGGCTAGAGAGGGTATTAACCTTTAATGTGCCAATGATCACAGACACATGCTAATGTGTCACCTTAATGGTGACTAACATTCCTTACCATTAGCACTTGCTAACTCTAACGTGTGATCTCACCTTACGTTAACAGAAGGTTCAGTTATATAAACTCGCTTTTTAAGCCCCAGATGCAGACCTTGCTGTGCTGTCATGTGTTTTTGTCATGTCTTCCAAAGTCAATCAAGATCAAGTCAGATCATTTGTTGCAGAGAACTCCTCAATGGAACACCTACATAATGTAGGAAGTGTTAGAAATGTTCCAGTAAGGAGCATCTTTTCCCCCAGCAGGTGCCTTATGCTATGGCTTAGAATGGATGTTGGGGGGTTGAGGTTAATGCGAATACAGATGAGGCCTAAAATCAAGGTCCTGATTTTCCTGTAACATTTTTTTTTTGCTAGGGTTGAGGCCCTAATTTGCTTTTGGGAAATGATGTTCTTGGTCACCAAATTCCCCCACAGTTACAACTCGGCTAATCAGCTACTTTGTACTAACGCCGTGATCCAAACAGTTGTTGCGTTTGCAAATAACTTTGGAAATCTTCAGAATTACAAGGAGATTGCATGAGGAAATCATTATATAAATGTGAAGGTTTCTCACGGGAAGTAAATGGAAGTCATTGTTGCAGTTTGATGGCTTTGTCTTATAAAGCATGATTTGATACTCTCAGTCTAAATCTTAGGGCCTAATCCTGTGGAATATTGAATTTACTGATTTCAGCAGAAACTAAGGGCTTTCCATATTTCCCAGGAGGTGCTCAACACATCGTTAGATTAAGCCTTAATTGGGAAAAGGACAAAAAGCACTATTATAACTGGAAACATGTTCGACAAGTTTGAGCAGAGACCAAGCATTTCATAGTTTCATAGTTGTTAGGGGCTGGAAGGGACCTCACAGATCATCGGGTCCAGCCGCCCTGAACATGGGCAGGACAGACTGCTGGGATCAGATGACTCCAGCAAGATGGGCATCAAGATGCTTTTTGAAGATCATCAGGGTGGGTGACTCTACCACCTCTGGGAGGAGCCTGTTCCAAACCCTGGGCAATCGATTTGTAAAGAAGTTTTTCCTTATGTCTAGTCTGAAGCGGTCCTCAATCAGTTTGTGCCCTTTATTTCTTGTCCTCCCCTGGGGGGCCTTGTTGAACAGATGTTCTCCTAGGCACTGATGTATGCCCTTCATATACTTATAGGCTGCCACCAAATCCCCTCTGAATCTGCTTTTCTCCAGGCTGAACAGTCCCAAGTCTTTCAGCTTCTCCTTGTATGACCTGGTCTCTAGGCCTCTAATCATGTGTGTGGCTCTCCTTTGGATTCTCCCGAGCTTCTCCATGTCCATCCTGAACTGTATGCAGTACTTCAGCTACAGTCTCACTATGGCTGAGTAAATAGGGAGAATGACATCCTTAGTCTTCCTCAAGATGCCTTGGTAGATGCATGCCACTGTTTGATTAGCTCTGCCAGCTACAGCATTGCATTGGTGGCTCATATTCATTGTGTGGTCTATCACGACACCCAGATCTCATTCAGATGTGGTGCTAGCAAGCATAGCACTGCCAAGCCTGTAAGCGTGTTGTGGATTATTTCTCCCCAGATGGAGCACTTTACATTTCTCTGTATTAAACGTCATTTAGTTGAGGTCTGCCCACCTCGCAAGCCTGTCCAGGTCAGACTGTATTGCCAGGCTGTGTTTGAGCATTAAATATATGCAAAATCTATCATGCATGCAATCCTGAGATAGACTTCATACTTAGGCCTATTAACTGGTTATAGCTTCACGGGAAAAGTAAATAAACTTTAAAAGATCCTTCCACCCCCCCCCCCCCCCCCCCACACACTCAAGAAAGCAAACAGGGAAATCGTCTACAATAATAAATTAATCCAAAGCCAGAAAAGAAGACAGTTTCCTTATTTGAGCAAAACCCATATGTTCTGCACATTTTTGAATGAATGATTTTTGGATTATTTTAGTACTTTGTGTGTTATTCTAAATACAATCTATATATAGCAAAGATGCTATAATTCTAATGGATAGTACCCATTGGAAAAGAGCAAAAGATTTCTGTTTAAAGGACTGAAAAAAAGATTTGGTGAGAATATGTTGCATGTTCTGAATTTGTTTATTTTAAAATCAATATTATATATTGATATCTCTGTGGATATCCAACCAACATAGCCATAGAAACATGACTGTTTCACACATGTAAACAAAGGCTTTCCAAATACTTCCTAAAGTGCTATATAAATGCAGGGGTGTTGGTTGTAGCCGTGGTGGTTTAAGGACATGAGCAGACAAGGTTCTTTGGGTAAATGTGATGTATTTTATTAGACCAGCTAAATATTAAATTCATATTTAGTTAAAATAATATATTATTTAGTTAGTCTAATAAAAGATAGAGCAATTTACCCAAAGAACTTTGTTTGCCTATGTTCTTAGACCAACACGGCTACAATCAACAACCCTGAAGCATGGATGATATCAAATTTTGCCATTTGAAATGGAATATTTAGTTGGTCCAATAAAAAATATCACATTTGCCCAAAAAGCCTTGTTGGCCTATATAAATGCAGGTTCATTATAGCTGTCACAATATAGCTTCATAGATTCATAGATGCTAGGGTTGGAAGGGACCTCAACAGATCATCAAGTCCGACCCCCTGCCTGGGAACGGAAAAGCACCGGGGTCAAATGACCCGAGCCAGGTGCATGTCCAGCCTTCTCTTAAAGACCCCAAGGTAGGGGAGAGCACCACCTCCCTTGGAAGCCCATTCCAAATTCTGGCCACCCATACTGTGAAGAAGTTTTTTCCTGATGCCCAGCTTAAATCTGCTCTCTGTCAGTTTGTGACCATTGTCCCTTGTTACCCCAAGAGGCGCCCTGATGAACAGAGCATCTCCGATTCCTTGTTGCGCCCTCCTAATAAATTTGTAGGCAGCCACAAGATCACCTCTCAGCCTTCTCTCGTGGGGGTCGAAGAGGTCCAGGTCCCTTAGTCTCTCCTCATAGGGTTTGGCCTGCAAACCCTTAACCTTCTGAGTGGCCCTCCCCTGGACCCTCTCGAGGTTATCCACATACTTCTTAAAGCATGGCGCCCAAAACTGGACACAGTACTCAAACTGCGTTCTGACCAATGCCGCATAGAGGGGAAGTATCACCTCCTTGGATCTATTCATCATACATCTGCTGATGCATGATAAAGCGCAGTTAGCTTTGCTGATGATTTCATCACACTGATGACTCATGTTCATCTTGGAGTCCACTATGACTCCAAGATCCCTTTCCGCTTCTGTGCTGCTGAAAGGGTCATTTCCTAGCCAGTCGGTGTGCAGGATATTTTTACGCCCTAGGTGCAACACTCTGCACTTGTCCTCGTTGATCTGCATCCTACTGTGTTCTGCCCACTTTTCCAACTTGTCCAGGTCTGCCTGCAATCATTCCCTACCCTCCAGAGTGTTCACTTCACCCCATGATTTATTATAATCCCACAAACTTGGACAGAGTACACTTCACACCCACATCCAAATCACTGATGAAGACATTGAAGAGTACAGGTCCAAGGACCAAGCCCTGAAGGACCCCACTTCCCATATCTTTCCAGGTTGATACCGAGCCTTCTACTACCACTCTCTGGGTATGACCCCCCAAGCCAGTTTGACACTCACAGGACTGTGTAATCATCTAAGTCACAGCCACTTAATTTATTTGAGAATGGGACGAGATACCGTATTGAAGGTCTTCCTAAAATCCAAGAAAACAACATCCAGCTCTACTCCTGCATGTAAGTGTTTTGTGACTTGGTCATAAAATGAAACCAGATTAGTCAGGCATGACCTACCTGCTACAAATCTATGCTGGTTGCCCTGCTACATTATTTTTTCCGTCTGGACTCACACAAATATGATCCTTCATAATCTTCTCAAAGACTTTTCCAATGATGGAGGTGAGACTGACTGGCCTACAATTACTCGGATCCTCCTTCCTCCCCTTCTTGAAAATAGGGACCACACTGGCCCTTTTCCAGTCCTCCGGCACCTGACCTGAGTGTCAGGAGCACTTAAACAGCTGTGCCAGTGGTTCTGCTATGACACCGGCCAATTCCTTCAGTACTCTCGGATGAAGCCCGTCTGGGCCTGCTGACTTGAACACATGCAGTCCATCTAAGTGACTCTGCACCAAGTCAGTGTCAACAGTTGGTGGGTGGTGTCCCTGTGATGCCCATCATCTAAGAACCCATTAGGAGACTTATCTTGATGCTTGTTCAGGAACACTGAGGGAGAAAGCTCATTGAAGAGCTCAGCCTTGCCCCCCTCCCTTTCTGTCACATTGTTCAGTAGGGGTCCTGTGCTGCCCTGTGCCTTCCTTTTACTCCCTACATACCTAAAAAAAGACTTTTCATTGTCTTTAATTTGTGTTGCCAGCCTCAGCTCCATAGTTGCTTTGGCCTTTCTAACTGCCTCCCTGCAAGTGCTGGACAAGTAGGTATACTCCTCCTTGGTAGCTTCCCCCTGCTTCCACTGCCTATATGCCTCTTTTTTGCCATTAGGTAAAATATGGTTTGATGTATTGCAGCACTTGCCAAAATACAGCACTGTAAGTCTAGATATTTGAATAAGACAATGGTTACTCTGCTCCTTTTAATAAAGAACTTCATATCCACACCTGCAACTTGCAATGAATTATCTACCTTTTGTCCATAAAGAATACCTCTGCATTAGATTATACATTACAATAAATATCATGGTTGCATTTCTTTCTGCAATGGTTTAGAACATAGGAAACCCCATACTGGGTCAGATCAATGGTCCATCTAGCCCAGTACCCCAACTCTGACAATGGGAAAGCAGGAGGTGCTTAAAGGGAGACTTGTGAACAGGGAGTGCCTAGAGCGATTATTTCCTTTTCATACCCACTCTGGCATCATTCATTTAGGGTTGTCAGAGGATATATCCCTGACTGTTTGATTGAATAGTTCTCAATGGAGTGATCCCTCATGAATTTATCCAATCCATTTTTGAACCTGATTATACTGGCAGCTTCTACAACCTCCTGTGGCAAGAACTTCCAATAATCCCTGTCTTTATAGACCTTAACTTGGTTCATGCAACATGAAAGATCCCCCAGCAACACTGGCATGTGTTCAAGGTAGACACGATACGCAAGTGATGGCACGCGAGCCTACATTCTGGGAACAGAAGGTAAAGCTGGTGAGTAAATGACTGGACATACATGGTGCTTTATTGCTTAATTGGACAGGGGACAGGGCTTACTTTATTCATTTTAAATGTAGTGAAATTACATGATGTGTAGTGTTGGGCAATTTAGCTACTCAGGCAATAATGCTCAGGAATACTTCAGTTTCACCATTCTCCTGCTTCCCATAGGAAAAGTATTGATGAAAGCTTCTTTTCCATTCCCTTTCTTTTATAGAAAAAAATCCAGGACAGAAAACACTTCTTTTCTTTGCTTATGTAAACATGCTTTAAATAAATAACTGTCCTGTTGCAGATTGGCCTTTTCAAGTTTAAATGTCCCAATTAAAATCTAGTGTGTGCTTCAAAGCATCTGGTGAGTTTATGAGAATTCATATATTCTAGGGATATGACAATCCATACCTACATATTTTATTACACTGTGATGGTGAAATACATTTTAGACAGAAATATGGTCCCTTTGCTTCGGCGCTGACTGACAAAAGCTAAAATAATGCTGCACAGTTTTTAACAGGTTAGGCAAATAGTATAATTTGCTATGGATATTCCTCAGGGAAGAACAGGGGCTTTTGGAAATGATGAGGGTCTACATTTTTTAAAGTACCAGTATACTCAGAGTTGCAAGGTACTAAGTGAGGTAGATGGTTATTTTGTATCTTTCCAAGTGACTCAGGGTATAACTATAAAATCTAATCAGCCATCCCAAGACTGATGAGAAATGAACTCAACCCACTTGTTCTTATTTTACACTTAACTACAAAATGCCATGTGGTCACTGTTGAACAGTGCTAGGCTGCTCTCATGGGCTTGGCTGAGACTAAGATCCTGAGAAGGTCCCCAGACAAGCTCCAGAAAGTTACCGCATTATATTTTGGGAGAAGCAGTGTATGTGGAACAGAAGCAAGTGTGTTGGGTTTGTGCCTTGGCAACCATCTCAGGACCACCATGGAGACCATATAAATATACAATTAGTACTTAGAAGCTTGAATATCATGGAAACTCAAAACGAGTCAGATGTCTAAACTGTATAGATGCTTCTAAATATACCTCTTTGTTGCCTAATGCCATTTTAAATCTGCCCTGAGTTACTTTTAACATAAGACTTAATTATCTGAGAATCTCGATTCCTTGTTATTCTAAATGCCATAGCATTTTTTTCCCAAAGGTACAGGACAAATTCAATGGGCATAATCCAAAGCATGCTGAAGTTGACTGAAGTCTTTCCACTGACTCCCTTGGACTTCAACCAGTCCCCTGCTGAGACACCTATCCAAATCATAGAGCAGGGGTGGGCAAAATGCACCCCAGGGGCTGGATGTGGCCTGCCAGGCCATTCTATCTGGCCCACAGCACCCCTAAAAAATTTAGAAAATTAATATTTATTTGCCCTGGGCTGCCTGTCAGGTGGCCCTTGATGGCTTGCCAAAAGTCAGTAAGCGGCCCTCTGCCCAAAATAATGTCCTGCCCCGTCATAGCGTCATAGAGAAGTAAGTCTACAAGAGACCTCCAGAGGTCATGTAATCCAACCCCCTGCCTAAGGTAGAACCATCCCTATCCAAACTATCCCATACAACCATAATCTAAACTCTACATAAGACTACCTTCAACTCTGACTCAGCACAGACCTAACATCCCTAACCTGCCACAGGAAAAGCAGAGGAACCACAGTAGCCAATGTCCTGCTTCTATCAAATGTTGTCAATATATGTTCAAGAGGTCCTGGGTAGAGGGCCACGGCCCCAACTAGAGAGGAAGGCAAAAGCCCCCACAGTCCATACCATTTTGACCATGGGGTAAAATTCCTTCCTGAACCCAAATATAGTGATTGATCTGACCCTGATTGGAGGGGCAAGACCCTTTATCCAGGAACCTCTGGCTTTGCTCCTAACAGGAGAATTGGCATACCCCAGTTGAAGTCCACAGTCTTAGCTGTAGCCAACACCTAATGCATTTGGGGAGACTTAAGAATACCCAGACGCATAAAGCAGAAGAAAAGGGAATGTTGGGAGGCGGGACTGGAGCAACAAGCAAAGTCCAGAAGCATGGGAAATATCCATGGTAGAACATAGGCATAGCTACTCCTATATCATCCCTGACCAGTGTCTATTCAACTTCTTCTTGAACACCTCCAGTGATGGAGAGTCCACAACTCCCCTAGGCAACTATTCCACTGCCTCACTATTCTCACAGTGACATTTTTTCTAGATATCCAACCTAAATTAACTTTGCTGTAACTTCAAGCCATTGGTTCACATCCTCCTCTCTGCAGCAAGAGAAAAGTGCTTTTCCTTTTTATGGCAGCCCTTCAAGAGTGTGAAGCTATCGTGTCCTCTCTTAAACACCTTTTTCATGAGGGAACATGAAAGATTAAAGGAGCTGCTGCGCACCCTTCTGCCGTGAATTTGGTAGGTCCCTATATATTTTGTTAGGAGTTCCCCTTCACTTGTTAACAGAGGACCCAGAGCTTCCTTGGTCCTAGTTTTCTGGCCAACATACCTACAGAATCTCTTCTTGTTGTCCTTTAACTCCTTTGCCAGGTACAGCTTATTCTTGCTTTGCCTTCCTGATGTTGGTCCTGCAGGTTCCTGCTATTTCCTGTTATGCATTCTTGGAGACCTGCCCATTCTTCCATTACCTCTATGCTTTTTTCTTTTTTTTTTTTTTTTGTATTTGAGGCATTTTAGAAGCTCCTTTTGCAGCCACATTGGTCTCTTGCTGTTCTTCTTGTGTTTCCATTGTGTTGCAGTTTCTTGCTGGGCTTCTAATATTGTGCCCATTAGAAACTTACAGCCCCCTTGGACAACTTTATCTTCCCATCTATTCTCCACTAACACTATGCCTAGTAGCACCTAGTGTCAGATAAAACTTGCCTTTTTGAAATCTAGCATTCTAATTTTGCTGACCTCATGCTTTCCCTTTCTCAGGATCTGAAATTATAGTGTGTTGTGATAACTTCCTCCCACATTACCCATTACCCTCGCATTCTTCACAAGTTCTTCCCTTTTGGTCAGGACAAGATCCAAGATAGATAATACCCTAGTTGCATTCTGCTATGCCATCTTCCTCTACACCACCATCTTTTCTCCCAACCCTCTCCTCCCAAAGGAGAGTGTAACCTTCAGTGTTCACATTCCAGTCATAAGAGCTGTCCCACCAGGTCTCAGTGATGCCAATACGATCATATTTCTTTTGACAAACTGCAGCTTCCAACTCATTTTTTTTAATCCCCATACTTCTCACATTTGTTTATATACATGGATAATACTTTGCATTTTTACCTCTTTGCTTTCTTATTGTGCTACTTCTTGCAGTCCTGTAGGTCTCTGGTCCTTTCCCAGAGTTGAGTTGCTTCTTTGAGTCCTTTCCCTGCTGGACTGCTTGCTCTGTTGGAGGGTTTTGATCACCATCTCTTGTGGAACCTAGTTTAAATTGCTCTTTACTAGGTTGGCCCAAAGATGGTCTTCCCCATTCTTGTCAAATGGATCCCATCTCTAGAAATCAGCCCTCCTCCAAATAACATCCACCTTTTGCCAATGAAGCTGAAGCCATCACGTGAACACCGCTGTCTCAGCCATGCATTCACTTCTAAGATACAATGATTCATAGATTCATAGATGCTAGGGTCGGAAGGGACCTCAATAGATCATTGAGTCCAACCCCCTGCATAGGCAGGAAAGTGTGCTGGGTTCAGATGACCCCAGCTAGATGCTTATCTAACCTCCTCTTGAAGACCCCCAGGTTAGGGGAGAGCACCACCTCCCTTGGGAGCCCGTTCCAGACCCTGGCCACTCTAACTGTGAAGAAGTTCTTCCTAATGTCCAATCTAAATCTGCTCTCTGCTAGCTTGTGGCCATTATTTCTTGTAACCCCCGGGGGCGCCTTGGTGAATAAAACCTCACCAATTCCCTTCTGTGCCCCCGTGATGAACTTATAGGCAGCCACAAGGTCGCCTCTCAACCTTCTCTTGCGGAGGCTGAAAAGATCCAGGTTCTCTAATCTCTCCTCATAGGGCTTGGTCTGCAAGCTCTTAACCATATGAGTGGCCCTTCTCTGGACCCTCTCCAGATTATCCGCATCCCTCTTGAAGTGCGGTGCCCAGAATTGCACGCAGTACTCCAACTG
>NW_005841890.1:477610-496100 GCF_000455745.1 Alligator sinensis
AGGTGTTTTGTAACCTGGTCATAAAAAGAGACTAGATTAGTCAGGCATGATCTACCTGCTACGAACCCGTGCTGGTTACCCCTCAGCATAATTTGTCCTGCCGGGCTCTCGCAAATGTGAGCCTTGATAATTTTTTCGAAGACTTTGCCTTTTATCTCCATGAACTGTTGCCTTCCATGGGAAGGACTGATGAGAGCACTCCTTGTGCTCTAAGCTCCTTAATCCTCCTGTCAAGAGCCTCTTAGTCATGTCTGACTTGGTCAGTGTTGTCCCTAGAATTATTATTGGTGCCTATGTGGACAACCAGAAGGGTATAGTGGTTCAAAGGATGGATGAGCTTTGGCAGTCTCTCTGTTCTGTCCTAAATTCAGGTTCCAGGCAGGGAGCACACCTCCCAGGCCCCCAAATCTGGACAACAAATCAGTGTCTCTGTCCCTCACAGAAGGGAGTCAGCAACCACCACCACTCGTCTCTTCCTTCTTGTTGCAGTGGTCTTGGAGCCCCTATTCCTGGGGCCTTGCACTTCGTGCTCTCTAGGCTGCTGTGAAAGCAGGAAGTGCAAGGCCCCAGGATGTCTTCTGCTCCTGCCTCTTCCTCAGCAATTCCACCCTAGTGGTGGCCGACTTCAGTCCACTCCTCTTCAAGCCTGAGGACCCTCCTTTGAGTAGTTACATGCTGCCACTTCTCCTCATTGCCTTTTGGACCCTCCAGGACCAACGTCTTATAACTCTTCTCCAAGTAATCTTCATGGTCCTTGATGCAGTGCTTCCAAGCTGTGAATTGTCTTCTCCAGGGCAGACAGCAGGTTACAGTTGGGGCAGATGAAGGGCTCCTGACCCTTTGGGAGGAACACAAACATGGCACATCCCACACAGTCACAACAACTGACCCAGATATCATTTGTGCCTCCTTTGCTCCTTGAAGCACACCTATGCTGTAGGGGGAAAAAAAAAAAAAAAGAGGGATGGGGGGAAAGGAGGGAGGGAAAAAAAAAGACACACCACAAGTACCTGCACACCAAGCACCTACACCAAGGCCCTTGCCCACTCTCTCACTCTCCCACCCACACGCACAAACACAGACTCTCCAGCTCCCTACACAAACCCCTCCGTTTCCTGCCCTTTGTTTGCTGTCATTCTTCCTATAAAGTTCATTCACATACACAGACATTAAATCAACTCTATGGCAAGACTGTTGTATTTTTGTTCACTGCTAAAACTCCTGAAGTGCATCGCTGCTCAAGAATCTTGCTTTCTTGAATTTCTCTGCAAACTTGAAAATGGACCAATTGTCATTAAAAATGTTGCTGGACTTTTTTTCTCAGTGTAAGCATTTTTGAATGTGTGTCTACCATACCAGAAAAGGATGTCCTGAGACTTTCTTGAGACTACATTAGCCATTGAATAAGGAACTTGGGGATTCTTAAATGACTCAGTAGAGTGTAAAGGCACACATCTTTGCAAAAGAAAAAAAGTGAGTTCTGCAATGCTATCCCTGACTTTCACATTTTTCTTGTGTCCAAAATCTGTTTGTTCCCCTGACAAGACAGTTTGCCTGCACTCGTACAGAAACACACCTAGAAACTCACAGGTCTTTGTGCTGGCTACCAGGCTTCTGTTCTATGATATGCTTGTAATATCTGGGGAATATTTCATAACAGGAAACGCCTCTTAGAACAGCATATGCCATCAAATGAGAGGTCTGAAATAACACCCTGTGACTGAGATGATCAGTCAGCTGGCATCAGAGTGAATGAAGAATAGCTTGTGAGCAAAATGATAGTCTAAAATATGTACTGGCCAGCTGTTAAATGAACAATTCAAAAGTTAGAGCACCAGTGTGGACTCGATACCCAACTGCAACAAGCTATCTGCGTGATCCTGTTCACCTACACAGATGTGCAACTTCAACCTTAAGGGTGACTTAGATTCTATTTCTTCTGGTGAAGGAATTGGTTTACCCCATTTCTACCACAGGTAAAATGGAAGAGGAGGAATATCTTCTCATCCTTCTGCCTAGTGGTTAGGGCACTTGTCCAGGGACCTAGGTCTGAGCTCCCCTCATCAATATAATTTGAACCTGCATCCTGGCAAAGTCCTCTAACCACCAATCCATGGACTGGAAATTACCTGGAGCTGGTCTATTATGCATCCCTTTGAGTGCCCCTCTCCTTCCTTCCGTGCCCTGGTGAGCTGCTGCAGTGCTCAGTAACTTTTTTGACTTTTTTTTTTTTCCCCTGCAGATTTTGCAGTCACTGCTAGATTTTGTGGAATCTGCAAAATGCACAAATTCACAAATACAGTAGGTCCCTACTTAAGAAGATCCAATGACAGACTGATTTAAATGCAGGAGTTAATCCCATTCTAAATGTGAAATGCTATAGCCGGTGAACCATGGAGAAGACAGCACAGCCTAGTGCAGGCAGAGGTGGCCAAGCTGTCACAGGTGCCACAAGTAGCATGGGCAGCCTGTGTGCGAGTGGCACGTGGCAGACCAAGGAGAGGGCATTCAGCACGGCAGAAAGCAAAGACACAAATTGGCAGGAAGCACAGGGAAAGAAACAGAAAGCAGAGCAGCAGATAGTGTATTGGAAAGGGGTCGGAGTAAGACTTAGGAAAGGTGCAGAGCCAGTTTGTGGCACTCCTGCCAAAAAGGTTGGCCCCCACTAGTCTAGTGGATGGAGCATTGAACTGAACTGCAGGAGACCAGAGTTATGGTCTTGGCTATATCAATGACCACTTTTGTAACCAAGGTCAAGTCTGTCACCTCTGTCCATCTGTTCATGGCTCTGTCTGGCCCCCTATATTCTCTCTGCCTTCTCCACATGTAAACTTTGAGGCAGGGACAGTCTGAGAGTATGTGCTCATGCAGTGACTAGCTCTGACCTCAGATGGAGTCTTCAGGCGCTTCTAGGAAACATGCAACCAGAGAATACCAGCTAACACGGCTGCTCCTATATTTCCGTTTCCTGTGCAAAATCCTGTACTGCTATATAATATGTGCCCTTATTGCTACAGTACACATTGGAGACTCTACAAAACGTTATGGCGTACAGAAGATTTTTAGTTAATAAGTGCAGTCTAACGAGTATCCATCTGCTTTAAATGTCAAAGGAAAATGATCCTATCTTCACAGATATATACATTATTTTCTATTTCTACCCAGATCACCATCACCATTTTGCAATGCTACAAAACATGGTGCAATATAATTATACTTCCTGTGGTCCTAAAATTGTACAACAAGCTTCCTCCTCTTTTTTATATATATATATGTATAAAAATACGTTATTGCACTCTTTTTCTAATAGGCTTCAAAAACTTCAGGAAAAAAATAGATAAATTGGCAAAACTATTCCTATGGGCATTTTTTTTTTTTTTTTTGTATCCATACCCAGTTTAGAAACAGATTGCATTGCAAAAGCACAAAGCACATTTTATTAAGTAAAATAAAACTATTCAGACACATTGCAGCTTTAAAAAAAAAAAAACAACCCACAAATGAACAAACAAGCAAGCAAACAAAACACCATCTAACAAAGGCATGCTAGGAGCTTTTGTTTTGACATTGAATGAACCTTTGTTTAAAAATCAGTGTGTGCTGTTAGGAAAATATACAGTATTTTCCTCTGGTGTGCTACTTTGCTGTCTTTTTTTTTTAACCACTGGTGGAATGCGTATTATTCTCCAGAGCTTTCTGATCAGGAACTATTATATCGAGGCTTCCAGATGACTCATTAGGATGAATGACAGAATGCTAAAAGGAAGAAAAAAGAAAGGGAACCGCTGTGCTGCAAAAGGAGCATAGGGTAAAAGAAAGTGCGCAGCATTGATGTATTCAAGAACGGTGCATTCCTACATAGTCAGAATTAGCAGCATTCTACTTCCAGAGAATTCATTGAAATTTGATCAAAGACTTCAGTGAGCTGGGCACACGCTAGTTGCTTCTGAAAATCACACTCTAAAATTTGGGGTACTTTCTTTTTCCTCCTTTGTTTTCTAAGACTAGTTGGGGACAAAAGTAGAGGGACAAAAGAACAGTATTCAATTCTATCGTGCATGCCCTGGTCAGAAATATCGTGTGGCGCTCTCCAGGTACTATTAAGAAGTTTGCCTTTGTCAACGGAGATGAGAAAGGAGTACCTGAGATGCTGTACATTAGGGCTGTACAACTGGGGAGGAATATGTGCTTGAATGAGATTGACATTTGTGGTTTTTTGCTTCACTCAAAACCACGCGCGCAAAATCCATCCAAAACTGTGAACAGTGTCAGGATCCTGAAACGGCATTCGTCAATAAAAAAGTGATTTGCCAAGAAGAGAAAAAAGGGAAGAAAAGAAAAACAATCACCCGGCTTTGCCATACATCAGTCTTCTCCTAATAATAGGCAAGAAAGGAGTGATCCATATGCAGTGGGCATCTTTCCATTGACTTTACCTGCTGCTGGATTAGGCCATTTTTGTAATCTCTCAGTTATCACTGTATGGCAAGTGGTGATAGTGAACACGTAGCAATTTGAAACTGTTCATGTGGAGAATGGTGTGAGCTAAGAAGAAAAGGGGGCATGATCCTCTCTTGGTTTGGGTCTGTTTTGTGGGAAGAGAAGGCAGGAAACTTCCATTATGCCTTCTTTTCATCCGCCAACAGGGGCAGTTTTGCAATGGGCTCCCCTAGTCAGCAACACTAAGATCTGACCAACCTTCCCTGCTGTTTTGGGGAGACAAGGAGGACCTGCTCTATTAAATGTTGCTTATTTCTGCTCATTTATCCAGAATTTTCTCATGATGGAAACTCTTCCAATGAATTCAAATGTAAGGAAAACACATAAATATGTATAAACTGTGTGTTGGGGAAACCAAATTACACACGCAGTTGGTGTTAACTCCCGGGGGACAGATCCCATTTCACTTAGTAGGCATTTAAGTGGAATGAGGTGTCCAAGTGTGAGTCTATCCCACCCAGTTCAAGTCCCTGAAAAATCACTAATACAACTGCTTCTGTAACATGCCATCATCTGGCTCTTAAAATTAAACAACCAAAAAGCAGCAAGCAGAAGGAACACCCATCCACCTTTCGCACCAGCTATTTTTCAGGGAGTCCAGCAATGTGCAATAGAAACTCATTTGGACATTTAAGTCCACTTTGGTGGCTAATAAGTGGAAGAGAATCTAGCGCAGTGCTTTTCTATCTATATGTTTCAACACGAGAGAAACTGAACTCCTTCAGGTCCTTTCATTTCCCTTCCTCTCCAGGACCTTGGACACAGGGCAGTCCTTTCAACACCAGCTTTTTGTGTTGTTGTTCTGTTGAGTTTCTATCATCTGTAATCTATCTTTTGTGCTGGGGGAAAGAGATCATTAATGATTTTGACCTTCCACTTAACTTTGATAAATGTAGAAGGCATCAGGTTTAATCTAGTGTACCACCTATTGAACCATACGCACCACACATGCTGCTAAGCACTCTTCCAAACAGGAGGGGAAGTCGGTATCCTTCACTCTTCAGTCAGAACAGCAATTACATAACACTCTCCTCTCTTTCAGTAGTTGCCAGTATTTGTAGTGCCCTGGTGTATGTCATATGAGAAGCAGTCAAACCTTCACATTTTGAAATGGTGGTGTGGGTTTTTTTTTTAATTTTAAACAGAGTCTGATTCAGCCTCTCACTTATGTTCTCCCCAAAGAAAAAGAATAGCAGCCCTAGCCTGTCAGCTTTTACTTGAAAGCGGTGGTCTCAAGTCACGGCTCCTAGGTAACGTGTTTTCTGCCAGAACTTCAGACGTTCTTTGTAGCTGCAGGAAATTAAAACTGAAGTGGACAGGAAGAGCAAAGCACAATGTTGCCCTCAGTGGGCACATCCAGACAAGCGTGCACTTGCATTTCCATGGGGACAAATAGCAGTGGCACAAGATGTGTCACTGCTACCTGCCCCAGGGGAACACCCGTGCATGCATGCTTTGGCATGCAGCAAGTTGCCCTGAGTAGGGTAGGAGGAACTAGAGCCAGGGCCCCAGCAGCTTTACCTGGGATCAGGGGGAACTCCTGGGGCTGCACCAGTTGTGATCCAGCAGCAGGGAGCCTGGCCAGCAGCCAGAGTGTGGCTCCAGCAGACCAGGCTCTGGTTTTGGGTGGTGCACGGGATCTCCCAGTGTCAATAAATCCCCCATGCTGCAAATTAGCAGCATGGGAAACACCTGCATGTGTGGTATGCGAGGTGTGTGGCACTGCAGATGGGTAGTCAGCACCACATACTGCACATGCAAGCACACCTGGACATGCCCGGTGTGTTCTTCACTTGATATTGCTGGGGCTAATGAGCGTTTGGGACCACTGGTTTACAGGTTTAATTGTGACAGGCACCTTATTTCTTGAGTTTTTTTTGTTACCTGCATAGCAGTTAGAGTTGTAGTGCCCCCTCCAAAGGGGAGCACTGGAGTAGGTGGGCCTAGAGCTATGCCTGCATCACACCAGAATATCCAAAGCCACTCCCCAGCTAACTGGCATTGAGGTCAAGCCCCAGTGCATGCATTTTTTAAATGCATTATCACTTACAGGCAAAATATTTGAGAATGTTGTTTTAATGAGAAAGCAAATAATGTGCACCATTAACCCAGGGAGATTAACCCTGAAAACATAATTCATTCCCGACCCATTGTTGTTTCCTTTTAAGTTAATGGGGCTTTGGAATGAACATCAATACATCAGGACTTTATACAGCATATTAATTTTCTTCAGTCAAAACCATCAGGCTTGTGTCCAGTCCTGTGTGGTCTTCTTTTGATATGCCTCAAACACAAGGCACTTAACATTGTTAAGAAGTATGATGGCTTGGCCATCATTAATTTATTCGAACTAGAGGCAATTAAAAAAAATGTCGAGGAAATACCTAATAGGATTACAAATGTTTTCAGAGCTTAACAGATTCGGAGCTCTGAAGTGCAAATGTAAAGCGGTGTGACTGATTCCTGAGTGCCTTTGTACCAATAGTACCTATAGCTTCACAGTTACACCACAGGAAATGAGAAAGAAAAAAAAAAAGAAGCAACAAGAAGCAAAACTATCACCTAACTGATTTAGGTACAATTTTATCCCTGGATTCTGAGTCTATTCAGAGAGAGATTCCAGGTGGGATGTGTACACAACCAGTGCGCTGCTCCCTGCTTGCCGGATTATTTGTGTTTTTAGCTTTAGCCAGTGACTAGCTAATATAAAATGCACAACCTGTCTGGAAAATGGAGTGCAGAAACTTGGCCTCTTCTCTCTCAGTGGAGTGCTCTAACCACTAGGATACAAAACCATGCTTTTGCTGGCTTGTTTTCCTTCTGAGTCCATGCTTCTTGGCTGCACAAGGACCTGCTTCTGCAGGAGAGGGGAATGGCTCATTTCCTGAGCCTTCTGTAACCTGCCATAGATAGCACTGTCCTGGACAGGAGTTGGCGTGGGTTCAAGTCCCCTCAAGCTTAGGAAAGCCTATATCCTGGGCAAGAGGCATAGGTAGCCCAGTGCATGGGGCAGCCTGGATGCACAGGGCAGTGCCAGCTGCTGCTGTGCCAATTGCAGTGACATGATCAGCTGCTGCTGCAGTGGTGGCTATGTTTGTCCCCACTCCTGATCCCGGGTCTCCCATTTCTTCAGTTAATGCTTTAACCACCCGGCTATTATACAAAAACTGGGACCTGACCATCAGCAGTTGCATTTTAGAAAGAACAAGCCCTTGCCAGGTAGGTGTTAATCCAAAGAGTGGCTAGGGAGTCTGCATCCTAAACATAAGATCCAATGAGAGTTTTAAATAACCCTTAGCCTCATCATTTCCTATAGCTAGGAAGTAAGTATTAGGCACCATTTTTTGCCTGTGTTAGGCACCAAACTCTTTTCCTAGCTATTTTCTATAACTAGGAAATAATTGGAGTTACCCTGCTAGAGCCAGGCACGTAAGCTTTAGGAATGTCACCACTTCAGTTTGATGCATATAAAGCATCTTGGTGAATCTCAGCCATGACACCTAAATAATATGTTTGAGGTGCGCAATTCTTTGGCTATCTCACCCATTAATATTGGTGACAGCACATCAATAGTCTATACGGAACAAGCTTAGGGTCACACTCTTGCCTGGCGTAATTTTGAGTAGCTAAATTGACTCCTGTTGAGCTATGTCAATTCATTGTAGCTTAGGATCTGGACCTGGCTTCTTTATATTATTGAAGGTTTAGGTCTTAGAGTGCCCTTGCAAATAGACAAGTCAAACCTAACGGAATGAATTAATAAGAATGGCACCTAAACGGCATCTGAACGGATTTGGATTGATGCAGTTGCCTTAGCAACTTTGCTGTCAACAAAGGGAATGTGTGCATCAATACCTTCGCATTCCTATGCACTCAGGTCTCTGCTTACCACCACCAAGATGTGTACAACAAAACGATTCAATTAAATTCTCCCTGGAGGAACGGCGCCGATGCTCAGAACTGTTTGCATTGAGTCGCATGCAATCCACAGGGAGGTCCGATCGTGACCTTCTCAGTGGAGGGGGAGAAGATTCAGGCATGTGATTATTCCGTGTCCTATTTGTGTCAGTCCCTAACCACACAGGAAGGGAAAAAGAGCGGAGGCTAAAAGCATGAGATCCTGCAACGCAATAAGAATATAATCACTTTATCTTACGAGGGCCGGGTAGATCAGATGAGTCCCTACTGTCACTAATATGGTAACTCCTCTCTACAATCTGTCAAAAGAATTTGTTTTCTACCTTGTTTTCTTGTACATTAACAAGCGTAGGGACTTTTTCTTTTTCCTCCCTTCCTCTTTTAAATGTAAAAGTTTGTTGCAAAAATCAATTCAGCCTGTTGAGTGAATGATGCAGTGGCACTTCTGCAGACACACTATCAGAAATCTATGGCACTGTCTTTTGAAAACAGCTCTCTCTTTGTGCGACTTCTCTGCAAGGCATAGTAATTAGCCAGCAGCAAGTTCAGGCTTTCTGATTCACACAGCTCTTCATTTTAACATTAGAGAACCTAAATCAGGCAGTATCTCCCTTTCATTTTCTCTCCTCCAAGAATAAATATTCTCAGGCACTTTTAAAATAAAACCACATTGATTGTGTTTTCATATAATTTGCTGAAGAAAAAAAAAAGATATACTGTATGCATTCTGAAAAAGCCACTCATCGTTATTTAGTGTAATCAGATAATGAAATCACAGCTCTTAGCTGTATTAAACGGACAAAAACAAATGCAGCTTTTTCCTCTACATTTGTGATATAGAAGAACATCATCTACAGTAATTGCAGGTTCGGGGCATAAAAATACACTTAAGATACAAAGATATGTCCTCCCATATTTATACGCCTGTCGTTCTCATTAATGATGAGGAGCAGCACGTCTATGGCATAACAGAATACGGTGGTAAATGGTTTACATTTAAATTAGCATCTGAATAATAATTAAAATTAAGGGCATGTTAGTAATTCCATTGGCACTAACTGCTACAGCTTTTCAAATTGCGTGAGACAGAAGCACACAACCAATCTAGGTTATGGAAACTATTTCTGCTATCTAAATAGTCCTGGGTAATCTGCTGCCTAGGTAAGTTTATTTAATGCATGGCACACAAATAGGGTGAGCTTCTGAGAGGAGAGGTTATATCTGAAAAGATGATCCATCGAAAGGAACTTAATAATTTTGTTGGCCAGTAATACACAAGACAAGGCTTGGAGAATCAAGCCTTATATAGCTCCCAGAATGACACTGCATAGTGCTGTCTCTAGAAGGGGATTAACCACTTGCTATATGGTGTTAGACTGATTCCTTCAATTCATCATCAGTATTACTGCCCTGCCATCATGGTTCTCAGCAAACACCAAATTCTTCACTTGAATAAGTGTGAAAAATGCTGGTGTTTCGTAGTAGAGAGATTACTTCAGACAATTGATATTTCAAGATCTATTGCAGCTAGATTGTACAGGATTAGTTTAGCAATCAAGAGGTCCACAAAGCCCCGTATACACTGGGTACCCCTGCAGCTCATGGCCACATACATCCAAACATGCAGGCCACATTCACACGTGCAGGGGTGTGCACTTACAGCGTCACAAATTGCTGCAGTGAAAACCCCTGCATGTGCACTTTGTTGCAGGACAAACAACAGGCAAATTGCCCTTGCCCAGCTCTTCCTGGCTTGCAAGACATGGAGAACTGGAGGCTAGGGCCAGCACTGGTGCTGGTTCCAGCAGTCTTATCTGGTTGTCCCGAGTGGCAGGAGCACAGGTTGGGCACCATGAAGGTCTGGCGGGCAGCCAAAGCATTGCTTTAGACAGCCTGGCCTCTGTGTGTGCTGGTGCAGGCGTGCGGTGTGTGTGTTGTGCTGCTTTTTTACTTCCTGAAAATCCTGATCGCGAATGTTGGCCCCATACTGCACATTTGCAGTGCGGGGCACATGTTAACATTTGTTGTGTGAGGTTTACCACAAACTGCATGCTCCTACATGTCTGGGCATATGGAGGGATTTTGAATGTGGGAGGCTGTGGCAAAGTGGGCATCCCTGACTAGCCACAGGGTTAGTTTCCCAACCTGCCTGTGGGCACGCCGCCCACCTGTCTCGTCTGCCATGCCTTGTTGCTAATTAATTAGGTTGTTAATTAAGGTGGGAGGCTGCCCAGTTTACAGCCTGATATTTGGAGGGGGGGGGGGGGGTATCTGCAGCTCTGTTCCACCTGTACACTGTGGCCCAAGCCCCACAGATGGCATCTCAGGCACTTGGCTCAACCGTCCCCTTCGCCCATTAGCTGTGGCCCCCAATCATGGGACCTTTGGCTTCCTTAAACCCTGGCCCTGTCTCAGGCCAGTTGGGACCCCGCACTTCTTTGCTCTTCATAAGCGTCCCTTGCGGTGGGCCCCTGGCCCTTTTGACCCTTCTGGTCCTGGCCCTAGCATTGACCAGTCGAGTGCCTCAGCTGAGTTTTTGCTTTCTGCCTGCACTCAAGGATCGGGGTCCTCCATTCCTGACTCAGGTGCTTCTGGAAGCATGCCTGGTTCTGTGGGGTCACTGCCGCAGCAGGCTCAAGCACCTTCAGAAGCTTACCTGGCCTACCCTGCCCTGTTGGAATATGGCCCACCCAAAGGTGAGGGCTGGGGTTAAGATGCCCCTACTCACCTTTCACCGGGGTGGTAACTGGCCTGGCATTTATTGGGGGCTCCCACACCACTGAGAGCCCCACCAAGCCAACCACTCCCAGCAGGGTGCAGTTTTAGGTCATGCCCAAGACCAGGAGCCTCCAAACCATCCCCTACAGCTCCTCCCTTACCTCCAGGATGTTGTATTCAGCCTAGCAGCCAGGTGATGTTACTGCCTGGCCTGCTAGCAGTGAACTGCCCTGTTTATATAGGCAGCCATGGATCTAAAATGGCCACCGCAATTAAGCACCTGCTGGCCTCTTGGCTTTGGCCTCAAACTGTTCAGAGCAGTGTCCTGCCACAGCGGCTTGTGTGCAGGTAAAAAGAAGTGAGTATGCAGGGAGAAAATCTACCAATAGGGTGCAGAGTATAAATACATATGGGTTTCACATCGAATCTACATATGTTATTGAAGGTTGCTGCGGGCCAGCCACACAGCTTAGGAATAAGAGCGCATCTTGAGGCTGGTATTTTCTTCCTTTGCTATGATCCAATGCATTTTTCTCATGGCAAAACTCTTATAATCAAGATGTCCTGTTTCCTAAAGTTCTCCTTTTGCCTTGCATTAGAAGTTTGCACCGCATACATGAAAAGTGTAAATGATCAAAATTCATCTTGTAATTAGAAGAAAAATAAGGAAAGAATAATTAACAATGATTTCTAAAAGATACAGGGAACAAGGCTCATTAAAAGCATAAACTACCTTTAAACAAACCAGCCTTGCAAATTATTGGCCCCTTTCATCATGATAAACAAGTACAGCAATTCTTACAAAAGCAAACATGCTGTAGAATGAAATAGCTCATAAATAGTCATTGCACAGGAGTGACTGATTTGCACATTATGTACCCAGAACATGTCTGTGAACCTGTTGGGCCACGTCCAGAGAAGCGTGGCCATGCAGTATGTTCTGTTGTTCTCCGTGCTGCTAGGGAGCAGCATGGAGGGGTTTTTTTTGATCCAGCCAGGCACGTGTGCATTCCTTGGGGCATGGGCATGGGCATTCCTTGGGGACAACTAGTGTTAGCACAAGATGTGTTGCTGCTAGTTGTCCCCCGGGAACCAAACATCCATGCACATCCAGATGCAGCCTTGGAGTGAATTGTGGATTTGCAAGAGGAGATGGGGAGAAGAGAGGAGAAGGCAGAGCGGGAGGGCAAACTTTCAATCAGGTCTCCAGTCCTCTGAGTTGCAATTCTGAATATCATTCTTTCTTTATTTATGGGGTGCAGAAGAAAGAGAGAGAGTTAAGGCATAGAGAAAGGAAGCTGCCTCTTGGTCATGTAATCTAGCAAGAATGACATCCTCATCAATAAATTAAGTGACTGCGGCATTGATGCCTGCACAGTTGGACAGGTAAAAAATTGACTGATGGGGCGCACCCAGAGAGTAGTGGTGGCTGGGTTGTACTCAACCTGGTGAGATGTGAGCAGTGGGGTACTTCAGGGCTCGGTCCTTGGGCCCGCACTGTTTAACATCTTCATCAGCGACTTGGACGAGGGGGTGGAAAGCACGCTGTCCAAGTTTGCTGATAACACTAAGATATGGGGCGAGGTGGACACACTTGAAGGGAGAGAGAGGCTGTAACCAGATTTAGACAGACTACAAAAGTGGGCAGATGAGAATAGGATGGGGTTCAACGTAGACAAATGCAGGGTGCTGCACCTTGGGAGAAGGAATCCACAGCACACATACAGGCTGGGGTGTTCCCTTCTTGAAAGCACAGAGGTGAAAAGGGATCTCAGAGTCATTATTGACTCCAAGATGAACATGAGCCGCCAATGCCAGGCCGCAGCCAGCAAGGCCAGCCATACGTTGTCATGCATCCAAAGGTGCATCTCAAGCCAGTCCAGAGAGGCGATCCTCCCCTACGAGGAGAGACTGAGGGACCTGAACCTGTTCAGCCTCAGCAAGAGGAGGCTGAGGGGGGACCTGGTGGCTGCCTACAAGCTCATCAGGGGGGATCAACAGAAAATAGGCAGAGCTCTTTTCTCCCCAGCACTACCTGGGGTGATGAGGAACAATGGTCATTAGCTGATGGAGAACAGGTTTAGGTTAGAGATTAGAAGGCAATATTTTACAGTTAGGGTGGCCAAAATCTGGAACCAACTTCCCAGAGAAGTGGTCCTTGCCCCTACCTTGGGCAAATTCAAGAGGAGGTTGGATGATCACCTGTCTGGGGTCTTGTGAACCCAGCATTCATTCCTGCCTGTGGCAGGGGGTCAGGATAGATGATCTGTTCAAGTCCCTCCTGACCCTAGCTACTATGAAACTATGAAACTATGAACCCAGGATGATTTAGGCTATATTCAGGCATGGGACTGGCAGGAATACTATTCATGATTAAGGTAATGCAACCAATCACTTGTGGGCCTTTCTCCACTCCACATAATACCTCATCTGAGGTAAATCAGTCCACTTCTCACTCAGATCAATGGATTTACCTTGGCTAAGGTTGTCGGATACTGAAGAGAGGAAATAATTTAGTCAGTAATGAAGGATTATCCTTCAAATGGAATTATCCTTGATTTATGCTGGCATCATTAAGGTGTAGTTCAGGCCTAAACTCCATGTTTCATTGGCACACTTGGTTGTATTTGTGAAGTTATGTAATGAAATCAATATTAAAAAGAAGTAGAAAAGAACTTACTTTACCTGCCCCCACCTGAAAACCACTTTATTTTTTATATGAGTATCATAACGAGCTCTACTTTTGTGCGAATTTGTCCACCTTCATTAAGCTCTGCGTTCCAAGCTATGCTGTACCATTTGGTGATCAGCACTGCATTTATTCCTTGTTAAAGTCAGAACCATCACAAACTAGTTAGCTGTGGTCAATCATTATTTTGTCAAATTGCAAACGCCATCTGCACCAAGCCAATTTTGTCTGAAAACCCATGCACTGTATTAGATATCATCCTCAAACCTCGTAGCAAGCAGAATATTTCTTGCTGCTAATGGGAAATGAGACACTTGTATTCAGGAGCTGCAGCGTGCAATGCAGTCTGATCCATGAAACATGGGCTACAACTTGGCTGGCTTAAAAAAAAAATCAATTCTTTTTCCCCTGTCATGGATTCACCCCAAAACAGTTACCTTTGGGGCTCACTGAGTGCCATGTGTGGATATTCTCCCAAATTAGATTTATTCCTGTGCTGTTAAGTCTCTATTTGTAGTTACGGTGAAACCAGGTTCAGTTTTCTCACTTTTGTAGCTGTACGTATTATAATATCTGACATAAATTCTTTTGTAATTTCATGATTTAACTGGAAGACAATTAAGTGAAGTATTTAGCACACGCCCAGAACACTGTCTGCCTCTAATGGAGGAAATAACTCCTCTGTAGAAAAGTCATTTGAGAAAAATTGTCCTTCAACCGTGGGACTTCCAGATACCCCAGGGTGACCAGAAATTTCTAGAGGATTCTGGGGACGCATGAGCAATTAAAATAATGTTTGGGTGGCCTTGGAGGCTTTTAACAATCTGGATAAGAGAGAATCAGGATCATTGGATGACCCCAGGTTTTCCAGTTACCAGGTCTGGTGGAACCAATAGGAAGGCTGAGCTCTAAAAACCCTGGCAGGACTCTCAGCATGGCTAAGGTGGAGCCAGATGAAAGCGTAAGAAACTTTCTCTCTTTTTCCTTTCAGTCTCAAACCTATGGTCAGATTTGCTTGTATAATTATTTTCTCTTACATAATAAATCCTTTTTGCTGTTTTGACTCCTTACTCATTGCTTGTGAAAAGAATGATTTCTTGGTGAGTGATATTCTAGGCTAGCCCTTTCTATAGAAAGGGGTCCTGCCATTTCTTCTTTAGCAACCTAGAGGGGCGACCACCTAGGGCTAGCAGAGATTCCCTTATTGCAGTGGTGGGGTCCAGCATAATCTGGTCCATAGCCTCCACATGAGTTAAACCAGGCCAACCTTGGTCTGTTCCTTGGGGCAAGTGGTAGCACAGTGGGGAGAAACTCAGGGCTCTGGGGGTCCCTCCCAAAAATGAATTTGGCACATTCCCCCACTGCAGGCCTGACTCGACATGACTATGGTATGGAGACATTTCTGTGTAACGGCAAGGAGAAAAGTCTCATGGAAAAGCAGCACAGAGCAATCTGAATTGAATTCACAAACACATGCACATACCTTTTAAAGCACTCAGAAGAATCAGAACTAGCATTCCTCCCTCTCTGTTGAAACTGGATTCAATCACAAACCAGCACCACATTCAAGAACCCAAGCCCATAACTTCAATTAATTGCTCAGCTGTCCACATGTACAATAATTAACTTTACTAATCCCTCACATTGCAGCCAGCAGCAGGAAGAGGAGTATACAGGTTAATTTCATTTCTTAATTAGAATGATAAAACGGGAAAATATTGATAGAGTAACAAGCAAGAAATCCACATGTTTAATTACAGGTGATTTCATTTTATAGCAGTATCTGTCTGCTGGTCTGCACATATATTATTAATATAACCTCTGAATGCTTTGCAATGCTGTACCATGCTGGTTACAAAAATGCCTCATCATTAAAAGTGAAGCTTGTGTGTTTCTTTCTATAGAAATAAAAATCTGGAAACAATTTTAATCAACCTCTTTATTCATATCCCTGGAAAAGCAGATCCATCATTTTCATTATGCCTTTTCACTGCAGTGGTCAAGGTCCGTAAATAGCCGTGTAAGTCTCTTGCCATGTATCTATATCCCACGCAAACAGCCCTGGGGATGGAAGCCTTCTGCCTATCTGCAGATCAGGTATAGCCTGGGCAGTACGAGTGCAAGCCTATCCCATATATCCCATGTGTGTGACACCCCCCCACCCCACCCAATCCTTCAACTCTAATACTGCTGGTAGGAGTATTTCGCAGTATAGTTTGTTGCAGTTTATATGCTGTGTCATAGATATGAATGACATTGTATAAAAGAAATGAAGGGACAAGTCTCTGAGCCTGTAAAAAAATACAGTCAAACAAAACAGAGCAAGGAATGACAATAAACAAAGGGGAGTTCAGGTTTCAACATTTCTTCTGACATATGGAACCAACATTACTCTTACCATGGCCCTTCACTTAGCCAAGAGAAGTTTCTTAGTGGTGTTAGTAGGGTGATAGTAGGGATGTGATAATAGGGATAGGAGGAATGGTAATAGTAGGTAGTAAGCAAGTATAAGTGATACTATCTCCCATCCACTTATAACTGATATTTTTGTGGCTAAATCTTTGGGGACCTTGGCTTCAAGAAGCTGGGTAACAGGTCACTGTACGAGCAGAGCATCCTTACTAAGAGGCTGAAGGGAAACCAGAGTACTGCTACAATTTTGAGTGAAAAAAGATGTGGGAATTAAAAGGCTAAATGTCATCAAGAGAAGTAGATAAAGCTGATCGTAGAGGGAAAAGAAGTGCCAGAATTATTACTGCTACAGGCACTACTTCTTCTGAATTCTGTAAGAATTGTCTGCTTTAAGTAGGAGAGAGGCATTACCATGCTTTATTACTAGGTAAAGTTGTAGAGAGTAAGAGAGTAAAAGATGTAGAATGTCTCAGTTGTTACTGTTTATGATGTAATGCTAGATGACTATACATGGTTGTTACAGAAACAGGGGAAGAGGTACTTTATTGTAGACCTTTACTTTTGATGAGAATGGCCAACTGCAAATGCAATATAAGGCCTCTAATCCTTCACAAAGATGCACTGGTGGAACCTCTAAAAATAATGAGGAAAATAATAACGTAATAAACTCAATGATGCCTTAATCTAAGTTCTGCCCATATTCACATTTTTTTTTCTCCCAACACTTTATGTGATGGAAGGAAAATAGTACATTTTATAGGGCAATGTCTTGAAACCCCTGCCATGGACCAAGACCTCTGCATGCTAGATTCTGTATAAGTGCAGAAGGTCAGTGACCCAGGCAGTTTTGAGGGGTGAATGACAATTAAGCCATCTTCTGTAACTTCCGTAGGGCAGATGCTACATTAACTTTCAGTCCCAAGGCCAGAGGTGAAGGAAGAGAATGGAGAGTGTAGAATAATGTGAATACCCAGAAGGTACAGTAATTCATTAGTTCTTGCATGAGGTCTAGCACTCTAGGCACTGAGTCCTTTAGCGGAGTTCTGTGTAATTTACTGCCTATTTACACATGATAACAGGTATTTATTTTCCTTTCAAACCCCCCCCCCCCCCCCCCCCCTCAGCCTTTTGCTCAATGTAAAGTGTGTTTCAGTGATTCATTAGTGCTCATTAACCCACATTTCCCCTCTGCATACAGTAACTGAAAATCAGTAGCACAGGAGAGGGTCCCAAGGCAGCAGTAACTTACCTTCTACCGAGCTACAGAAACTTTAAGACACTTACACTGTTAGTCAATAAAAATGTACATTAACTCGAGATGTTCCAATTGATTCCAAAATAAGCTTAGTGCCACTGAATACTACAGCTAGAAAGGCATGTATGTTAGCAGCTACTTTGATGAGTACATTTGAGGTTGGTACAGACAAAGTATAGGCACCAGAAGTTTTTTTTTAGTTCTGGTTATCTCCAGGGAAGGCCGTTCTTCCTAAAGAAACTTCATTCATGTGTTGACATTGAAGTGGTCTCCAAGAACAGCACAGATTTCAGCCTTTCAGCTTTAAGCAATTACAGCTGGAAAGCTGTAGGACAAGGTTTTCAAAGTTTTTTAAAGACAGCAACTGAAATCCACTTTTAGGTAATGAAAGGCATTGTTTACATACAGAAAGCATACTTGGCTGTATTGGTATAGTTAATTTGGTACACAACCACCAGTGTGGATATAGTAATATTGGTATGAGTGCTTATAACAGAATAGCTATGCTTATGTGGGTGATAGCTGTTTGAATCCATGTGTTTTATGGCCCTGCTAAAAGATGTTCTGAGAGTGAACATGGACAGATTTTGGATACCTGGCCTTGTATGCTAATGTAAGTTGCATCAGGATCTGAAATGAACAGAGATAGCAGGTACCCCATTACAGATCCTCACTATTGCAAGGCAGAGGAAAAGGTTGTAACCTGCTTGATTTGCATTTAGCAAATGACTACCCTGAATGAAAGCAGACAAATGAAATCTGAATGAGGGTTAACTTTTACACTGGTAGATTTGTAAACCTTTCATTAGTAGCGTCACAGGGTACCAATTTCTTTTTTTAAATACCCTACTTTATGGGCAGTCTGCCCAGCTCTTGCCCACCACACCCTGATGTTAATTAAGATACAGAATGTGGGATGCTGCCTTGGTCTTATTATAATGACCTCCCGGATTGTGGTACTGGCTTTATGGGACAGTTGCATGACTCCATACCTTCCC